>NC_092424.1:12284445-12600678 GCF_036169615.1 Heliangelus exortis | reverse complement strand
CAAACAGAACTCACCAGTGTATGTGAACCAGCACCAAGATTATGGATTGGGTGGACTTAAGTGAATTATGTGTTATAAACGGTATCTTACCTGTAATAATGTTATTTCAGACAAAGGAAATTCAAGTCAATGAGACCAGAGTTTTAGGTGGAAAAATATTATGACTTCTTAAGGAATATGAAAAAGAATATAACATAATGAGGAAGAATATATGTGACCTTGGGTCATGTGTCAAAGGCAACCTCATCAATATGTTTAGCAAGCATGTGAATATACCCAATCTCAGTCATATTCAATCTATTTGGCCATATCATGCATAAATTAAATGCTAGCCTCTAAGACTGATTTCTGCATTGAAAACCATCAACCTGCTAAGCATGGGAAGCAAAATATACATTGAGAGAAATGGAAAATCCTTGTTTGTCTTGGAGATCCTGTTCTTGCACAAACTTTCCGTGCTCCAGACTCCCTTGCACAAGCCTGCCACCACCCTGAGGGGAACATCTGTCTGCAGTAGGGGATGAAAAAAGAGGCAGTTTTAACAGTAGGGGAAGGAGTTTTCTATGGAACTGGGTTGATGTACACAATGTATAATACAAATATGAATTAACTACTGGTGTATTAAGTTTAGTATGACTTTTGTGGTAGTCCAAAGCAGACATGATGCTGAGTCACTAATATTAAATTTGTGTTAATTTAAGATGATACGGTTATTTTATATCTGCAGGAACTAAGTATATAAAGCATCTGAAATAAAATAGCTCAGATTTCTCTAATTTGGCACACATTATTATGCCTGGCAGGTTCTTGAGATGTTGAAGCCTTCTCCCCTTTGCCTGAGAAAGTCCAGATCATTAGTAAAGAGAATATGCATAAATCACAGATGGGAGAGTACAGTGTAAGAGAGTCAAACCATTTTACCTATCTGCAACAAGGGAAGCAGTTATTCAGAGAACAGAGTTCTCTGAATTATTCAGAGAACTGAGACAGCAGGTGGTTACCAAAACAACCAGAGTAATTCTCAGGGTTAATTTTATTTTCTGCTGGGTTGTAAACATCAGTTGTGTGGGTATTTCCACACACCCACACTGTGATCCTGACCCCATACATGCTTAGATGTAAGCTGAACATTCTGATGGGACCACTCATGAGTTCAGCTCAGCAAATTCCAACTCATTTCCAGGATTAGTCTTTGTATCTGAACAGGGCTCACCAAGTCTGTTTTGTTCATATTGCCAGTGCTTGTAGCTGATACTCTTTCACCTTTGTTACAGGAGAAAAGTTCCCCTTGTTCCAATGCTTCTAATCTGGTGCTCAGGTGATTTTTAGATGTGTTATGCCAATAATCAAACCTACTAATGAAAAAGTACTACTGCACTATTCAAATCAGTTGTTAAATATGCAAAGAAGAAAAATTAACAGCAAAAAAAAGACCTGAGAATTTGTTTCAGCTTTTTTATTCAGACACTCAGGTATAAGACATTGCCTCTCCTGACTAAAAGAAAAGATCAACATGAAAACACGTCAAACAAATTTAGTAGTGAAATCACCACTATGTTAATGGAAAACATTCTGTGCAAGTTGTTTTGAGTACCTATACAAATGCTCTGTAGCCAGGCACAGACAACTTAGGAAAAAAAGAAAACCACACAAGTAGCCCTTTGGTATTTTTAAGATTAGTTTCCTTTCTTTATTCACCAACATCCTGGGAGTGGCTCCTCCATATAACTACATTTTCAGCTAGAGAGAGGGGCTGGCAAGCCTGCAGTAACTCTTTGGTTAGATGCTTTGCTACAGAGCAGAAATATGCCATTCAGAGGCAAGGGTGCCCTGATCACTTCCTCAGAGTAAAGGAAAAGGATTTAACAGGAACCTACAAGCTTCCCAGTGATATGCATATGCTCTGAACTTCTGCAGAGGGATGGCAATGGCCACACTGTTAGCAAATCTCTTCTACCAGAGACTCTACTTGGAGTCTCCTACTCTAGAAACTTCTAAGATGTGTCTGGATGCATTTCTGTGTGACCTGCCCTAGGTGATCCTGCTTCAGCAAGGGGTCCCAGAAGTCCCTTCCAACCCCTACCATTCTATGATTCTACTATGTAATGAAAAAAAATCCAGGATGAATGATTTCTGTTAGGTATTGGACTTTCTGGAGACACATCACTGGGAAATGAAAGAGCTGAGCACTTCCTCAAACAAAGTATTCCAAAATTCAACTAATGTACTTAATGCCTATACAGAGCTGCCTTGTCTTACATGGAGACAATGGAGTGGTATATTTAAAAGGCTGAGCATATGTTTCTGTTAGGTAAGGATACTAAAAAATACTATTAAAAGAGTGGTGGTACAGAGGCTGTATCTTCTGCTCAAGCACAGAATAAGTGTGTGCCCCAATGGTGTCCCATGACTGGTGCTACAGTAACAAGAGTGCAATACTCTGTTTTCTCAAGGTACCCTGCTTGTTTTTAACAGTAAGCATGCCTACCAAAATAGGTTAAGGACTGAAACAACTGCACCCTTGAGAATCTTGTAATGTTTGTGAAGTTTTCTTTATTTTACGGACAGAGAGTTTAAAAGTCTAGGGATAAACTTGAAATTTCAATCAAAGTAAGATACAGAAATGAAAGCTGGGAGTTGTAACTAAAGCAGGGTCACTTACCATAAACCTAGCATATCTAAATTATGAGATATTACCATTTTAATATAAATGGCTTTAACAGTCAGTAGTATAGAGACACAAAACTGATCTTTCACTAGACTTGAGACAATTCAGTGACTGCTGTTACAGGGTGTTTTCAGACCTATATTACCTGAAGGAGAGCTCAGAAGTATCTACATACTGTGTATTGTGTAGTTATCTACACGATAGTCACTAGCTCCCTTTTATACTACACTTAATTTCCAGAGATATTTGATAATAAAATCAGTTGCACGAGAAGCACATATAGCAGGCTCATAAACCAGCTTATGTAGAATTATATGGCTTTACATCAGATTTAGGGTTTAACTTAGGCTCAAAGCATGATCCTTTTCATCTGACAGAAATCAGACAACATTCATCACAAACACAGAATATACCTCCAAACAAGCACAACATGGCATACTCTCACCCAAATGAACAATTCCTACAGTTCTGGGGAAAAAAAAAAAAAAAAAAAAAAAAAAAAAAAAAGTTACTTTGAGATCAGAATAACATAGTGAGATAGTGAGAGCAGACCAGTTTTTACCCCTGAATGGAGACCCCAGACAGGCTTTTAAGACCCCATTGCGTCCAAGACTTCTGGGGGACTAGAGGCTCTAGAGCACAAAGAGAGGCACCTTAGGGCTCTTGGATCTGCTGCATTCATGGTGTCGTGTGCCATCTATGTGGGAAGGGTGCAGCGTAAGCACAGCCTGGCAGTACTTGAGCTCTTGGTTCAAAGGCAGTCTGCCCTCGGGGATGCAAACAGGCAGGAAGCCAAGCAGACTTTTGGGTTTATGAGCGAGTGAAACTCATCGAAATTTTTATATAAAATTTCGAGTTAACTGGCAAAGCCCTGAGAAAAAGAAAAGACTTGAGGGAGAAACAAATCAAGTTTCTCTTTCTTACATGAGAAATCTCTGAATAAGGATTATCCTCCCCATCTTTAAAGGAGAGACTCCATGAGTCACTAAACCTACCAGTGTTTACCCTGTTCTGAAATTCTGGATTTTTGACTTGATATACACCATCCTCAATAGAACCCTACTGCTCTCTACCTCTGCTGTTCTTTCTCCTCCCCCAAAGTACTTGACATCCCTCAGTCTCTTCACATGTCAAGCTCCATCACTCATTCATTTGTCCCCATTCCTTCTAAGTCTTCCTCCAAAAAAACTAATAAATCTCTGTCAATAATTGAAAAAAAGTTTCTTTATATATATATCTTATACTCCAGTTCTTGTGTTTTAAAGCAAAACTTCAGACTGTAAGAGTTAAAAATTATCTGACAAGGAAATCAATCATTCATGAATAGACAAAACCATAAAAAATGCATGTATCCAAAACCAAACTGAACTGAAAACCTGGAGATACTTAGGAAGATAGCTCTCTGTCTCTAAGGAGGATTTTTTAGTCTTCACAAATTAATTATGATTATACAGAGTGAGTCAATTGTATTTTAATTAGTGCATCTTCACTGTCTTCATGTATTTCACTGTTTCTACCTTTATCTTTCAAAAAAAGTCTCTTCATTCACCCCTAAAAAGTAACCCATCACAAGTGACTTTCTTCAGATTGATCACCTTATTTTGAGGGGCTACCTCTGTCAATTGCTTACATGAGGACTTTTAAGCAAAATACTAAAATTGCTCTAAACTCAAGTTGCGTCATTACCTACAGAGAAAGGAAAATACATTTATCAAAGCCAACCTCTCTTCACATCATCATCTTAGTAAATAAGCACCATTTTCCCTCCCCAGATAGCATGAGGACAAAACACCATACCTGTCTTGTTCCCGGCAAGAGCAAAAACAACACTATTGTTAATCACAGGTCAGAAAAATACAGGCATTCTGAGCATGAATGACTGCTTATCAATGAAGTGACAAAAATATGCCTCACCCTTAAGTGTTTTTACAAAAGGTCTAGGATGAAAATAGGAAAGCGGTGGTGGTTGAGAAAAAAAAAAAACAAATCAAAAACAGGGAAAATCACTTACTGTACTTGATTCTGCAGAGGTATTCAACACAAACATCACCCTTCCTTGTCCAGCTGCCAAGTGCTAAAGCATGAAATGAGCAGCTGTTTCCTTCAGGCTGTGGCTGTGTGTCTTAGCTAGTCACATGCCCCTCCTGATAAATCTCACTGCGGTGCCAGGAGGTCAGAATCTGAAGATCATTATTCCCCTTATTAGAAAAATCCTTTTCATAACAGCAGTCTTTGCTAAAGCATTTGACTGGATTGTGGTGCTATGTATTATGTACTTCATAATATCTTATTTCTTTTTTTCTATTTTTTCTAAAAAAAAAAAAAAAAAACACCAAAAAAACAAAAAACAACTAGCAGGGAACAGTAGATAAACCTAATCGACAGTAGGGGCAGCACAAATGGAAAGTTAAACACATTCCTGTTGATTGCTTCAGGTATGTTTCTGGCTTCACATAACGCTGGTTTTAAATTAGGAATTTAAATCATCACAAACAGGACAATTTAAACTACTGTGGCATTCATAGCATCTCTAAGACCAGGTCACTCAACAGATCATACAAAATATGTGAACAATCTCACTTTTGGGGATTAGCCATACTTAAGGGGTAATATCACTAACTTTCATGTTTGGATTGTAGAGTGATGTGTGCCTTATTAATGCTGGAGATAAATTTATTTTTGGTATCTTGCATTTTTAAAACATGGATTATGGGTCTGCACTGTGCCAGTTGTTGCTGAGTCAGATTATTATAGCCCTTCTGAGGAGGGGACTACCAGTATAAACAAAGAAAGATGGGAAACAAAGGCATCCTTATCCTCATGTTCCCAGATGTAGGACAAATGAAGAAGAAACACTAACATCAAAAAATGAGCAGATTCTGATGGAATTTTCTAGGGTGATACGTAGTCATACCTAACTGGAATTCAGCTGAGACTCTACACCTAATTCCCTTTATCTTGGTCACATATTTGAAGACATTTAGGCATTTAAGGACAAAGGAACCCTGTCAATGGGATTTTGAAAGAGAGCTGCAAACCATAATTTTCCAAAATGCTAAATTCCCATCCCACCTACCTGATATACTGAGCCGAAACTCTGGCTGTACTTTAAATTGCAAAGACTGACAAGACATGGGCAATTGCCATTCCTCAGTATAGGATGTGGTAGAGGCATTTTCTTGTTTGGTAAGCAAGCCAGATGTTGTAAGATTGCAGTCTCATCAGATTATAAAGGGAATTATAGGGCATTTTTCTGAAATACAACCTACACTCATACTACTGGAACTGAGATTTTAACAAATTCAAGGAAATGCTCACAGCCAGAGAGGTGCCTGTTGTTAAGTTTATTAAATTTTAATAGCATATCTAGCTGGTACACCTGTCAAAAACTGATGAAAGCCTGCAAACCACTGAAGATGTGGGCTGCAGCCAAAAAGGGTAACTCAGGTTGCTTCCTTTGACCTTATCCATCTCTTCATGTTACGTAAACAACACATGGTTATGAAACCACACATCCACCAGTGCTGCCAGCACAGCCCGGAGCAGGGAAGAAGCCCTCGTGCTAATCACCCATTCCTTGGTGGGTCCCCCTTTTTCTGGGTTTCCTTGACAAGTTTCCATGGAAAAACAAAAAACAAACCAGAACCTCTCAAAGTTACATGGACCCAAGCAGACGTGGGTGTAGCCAGCCTGTCAGAGGATCTGGGAACTGAATGTGCACCCATGGCCAGTGAGGAGCCTCCCGCCAGCACCCCAAGCCCCTGACGAGACAGCGGGGTTTGGGGCCTTGTTTGTCCTCCCCACCCACACCCTGGTAACCCGCCTAAACAACAAATAAGTGAGACGAAAGCATCATTTGCAAGTCTCTTCAGTTGATGTTTGGGCAGGCTCGCCCCTGGTGTTCCGTCAGGGCTGCCCCCCTCCCCCGATCGCCCTTTGGACCCTTCCGACCCTCACAGGAGGGCAGCACCACGCCGTCGGTGGCCGCGCTCCCAAGAGACTTCGCTCTTTTCAACCACGCAAAGGGCAGGAGGTGCCATGAGGGAAAAGCGAGGGAGCAGAGCCTCTGGAGGCCACCAAAGGCCTGGGTTCCCTGGTGAGTGACCAGGCTGAGGGACACCTGGCTCTGGCTGGGCCTAGGGTGCTGGCCCGCCATGATGGTGAGAACATGGCGGGGAGGACCCAGAGTAGCTCCCAGAGGCCTGAGCTCCCCACTGCAGCCCCCTCACGTCAGAGGGCTCAGAGTGCTTGAGCAAAGTATGTTCATAGAACAATAACATCATAGAATGGCTCGGCTTGGACCTTAAACATCGTTTTGTTCCAACCGCCTGCCCTGGGCAGGGACGCCTCCCACTAGACCAGGTGTGTCCAAGGCCTTACTCTGGTCTTGAACACTTCCAGGGAGGGGGCCATCCACAACTGCTCTAGGCAACTTGTTTCAGTGTCTCACCAACCTCATACTGAAGAATTTCTTTCTAATTTCTAACCTAAGTGTGCACTCCTCCAGCTTAAAACCATCACCCCTTGTCCTGTCACCATGCCCTTGTAAAAAGTTCCTCCTCAGCTTTACTATAGAGACCCATTAGAGACTGGAAGGCTGCTCATGGTCTCCCCAGACCCTGCTCCAAGCTAAACTACCCAAACTTTCTCAGCTGATCTTCATGGGAGAGTTGCTCCAGAGCTCCATGTCCTTCCTGTGTAGAGGACTCCAGAACTGGACTCCAGGTGGGTTCTCTTATGATCTGCATTGGTAAATGGGTTAAGTTGACAGCTAAACAAATAGCAAAGCGTTGCTGTAGACCTGCAGCACCATTTTGTCCCAGTGCACAGTCAGGCATGACAACATGTCACCAAGGTGCTCCTTTTGGTTGCTCTGGGAGGCTGCATTGAGGAAGCCTTCCCAAGCTTCCTTGGAAACCTTCATCAGGCCTCTAAAGAGCACATCCGAATACATGAGGATTTGTGTCCATGGGGTCTTCTGAGCTGCTGAGGAAGATTTATGAGAGGGGTAGAGGAATTTAAAAATGAGAAATTAGCCCATGAGGAATGAGTTCATTTAAGTTTAGGACACTGGTGCAATCATAATTTCAAAGAATGACTGAGAATTGCCCCTGCAGAACTGAGTGGGAAGATCCTGCAGAACCTGGCCATACATGGCTCCTCACAGTGCTGGGCATAAAATACCAGACCTCACTCAGACAAAAAAGAAAGTATTACCTGTGCTTTAGGGCACTGCCCATTAACCAAATGAGTCATTGTTGATAACACCATTTAATTTCTCCTAAAAGACATTTTCTTTTGAGATCAAGGGTAACAGAACTTTATATGCAGCTTTAAAATTAAACCTAAATTTCTCTACAAACTTTGTTACAAAATTACTCCCTCCTGATACTGAAGGAAACACGATTGAAATGTGTCTCACAATAGCCTAGCAGTTCACAAATGCCAATAATATTGCTTTGCCCATTCCTCTGAATATGCAGTATTGATTGCACGCTCTTACATTTATCAAGATGCTCTGATATAATTGATTAAATACTGGTAGTACCTGAGCCATGTGAAATAGCACACAGAAGAGAGTGATCACTCTGCACTATGTAACTGCCTGTATTTATTTGGTGGTCATGTTACACATAGGAGTATGACTGTATGGCAATATTCCACAAACAAATGAACATACACACCCTGGGGGAAAAAAAAAGAGGAAAAAAAAAAAAAAAAAAAAGAAAAGAAGAGCCTTTTTACTTTCTGAAATTAGTAGACAAATAAATTATTTTTACGGCCCAGTAAAAAATGCCAGAAACTCTGATTTTGGTTTACATGGGAAAAAGGCTTATCAGTTAAACTTCCAAGTTATTGTGAAACAGAACAGAGAAATAATTTGGGTATAATTCCTGAAAATAGAAGTCTCAACATTTTTGTGAAGGGTTTCTTTTTTCTGATCTTCCCTTTATTGGAGAAACACCAACATCCAAAAAAGCTAAGGTCACTAATGCAGACACAGTGAATAATAATGTTGTATTCTTGTATCTATCAGATGGAATCTTCTCTATTTAACAAAAGCCTTGCTATTCATTACACTATAGTATGTTAGCCTCTCTTTCTGTTGGGACAACTCAAGATTGGATTGAAAAGGGTACCTTCTCTATGGACACCAATGCCTCAACTAAAAACAAAGAATCGAACATATTTCTCAGATATCCTGCAAGAAATAATGAACACAAACAGCAAAAATGAGGACATTTAGCACTGAATTGCAATAGTGGTGGATGGACGCGAGGTTAAAATTTTCATGACAAATAATATGGGTATCTTTTATAAAAGTCACAAAAAAATGAAAAATGGAACAGGTTGGCCACTTTCATTCAATTTGAGAACAGGAAGTTATCTGTTTTTATTGATGCTGGGTAAATGTATCCAGAGCCTCCCCTTAATGAAGTAGAGACTTCATTCCATGGATTGTTTTTAGCTATTGCTTTTCTTATCTTTTTAGACAAACTTGGCTGTCTTGATCATGTGTGATTGAGCTAACTGCAGGTGCATTCATTGATAAATTGATCATTAGTAAAAAGCTTATCTCACCATCAGTGCTTTGATACCACGCAAAATTTTAGAATATAGAGTTATTTTCTGCATATGACAGTTATGGATGTCTGTTTTGTGGATTGCCTGAAAATATATTTTTCTGTTAGCCATTTTTTTTTTTTGTAGTTTATGTAACGAGATAAAACTCTCAGTGGACATAAATGTCAGGTTATACTAAATGTAAGTCTGTATTACTACATTTTTTTCCCAAATGGCTGCACTATAATTTGACCTCAGCCTTTTAGAGTATGTGGGATATTATTACATAAGTAAAAACAGTGCCAGGTTTGCTATTCTACCTCACTGCCTCAGATATTATATAGTCTTTGCTATCAGCAGAAGCAACTTAAAGCAGATCATGGAAGCCTTCACCAGACAGGATGTTGTAGAAATACCTGTGTGGTTAAAAAGTCTGCTATAAATAATCCAGCAGCTCTTACAATAAGTTGCCAGCTAAAGGGCATCTGAAGGACAAAGTTTTGCTGAAAATATTGAATGCAAGTCTCTCAGGCTTACATTACATTAAATCAGTTTTAAACAGCTGTAGGCTATGTTATATCCCTAGCAATATAAGTCACTTCCATGTTTTCCAAAATAATGTTCTAGGGGGCACAGGGGTACTGCAAATGCACTGTGTACCTCTCCTGTCATACCTGAGGGTACACTCAGTAGTCATGTTAGGGCTGAGAAGATAAGGCATCATAAAATTAGGTCATGTCTAGGTATGACTCTTGAAACCAGTCCTTTCTTTATATCAGCAATAACATCACAGGTGGAGCCTAAAGTGATGTCTTTGGTTAAGGTTGCTGGAAGAAAATGCTTTTGAGTTATTTTAAGTATATGACAATACAATAACTTCAACCTGAAATTTGATATGCTGTGTACCTGCCCGAAATCAGGAGTTTTGTAAATTAAGCTAAAATGTCTCATAATTCCACTTTCAGAAATAATGGAGGGGAAAAACTGTGTTCTATTAAAACATTTCTTCCACATGTGGCACTGAAAAACTCTGAAGCTTTAAAATACAGGACTGCATTTTGACAGATCAGTTGCATCATGGCAGGCAGTGGGGGATTTTTTTTTTGTTGACCTAGTAAACACTCATCCCAGTTGTAAGCTTCAGAGTAAAGTTTTCACTTGCTCAGTAGAGTGTTTATTACTGTGGCTGCTGAATTCTTTTGGGATTCAGTCACTCTGTTAGGGGTGTCCTTGCTTCTTGTTCTGAAGACTCCCATATCACCACTTTTAGGTGGCTCTTAGTTTTTCCGTAAGCATTTGGTCTGCACAGTGCAGAATGGAGAGGACTATGGAGAGGAGGTTACTGGAGTTTTTATTTCCAGTTCATTTTACTTGGTTCTGTTTCACAGAGATCATATTCTTGGTTTTGTATGTGTCTTGTTGCAGATGTTTGTAGGTGGAGCACTAGCTGGCAGTGAAGAGTCTGTGGTAGAAAGGGAGATTTTTAAAGAAGTAATATTAAGAACCTCATCATACTGAGATCCTCAGTACTATTTAATTATTTTAGGTGATAGTGGGTGAGCCAATAAATTTGTCTGTGACCCAGTGTATTGTCTTCAAAGAAGAAGTTCCATCAAAAACATCTCGATGTTCTGTGAAGGTGCTTGGGGTATACCAGGATGAGGAATTCCTCATGTCTTGGAAGCATCAACTGACCAACAGTATGCAGCACGAGGCATTTAATCTACAAGTTTCTCACTGCTTTTGAGCAACTTTTTCTTGTTTGCATGCTGCATGCTAATTTACCCATGATGCTTCTCATTCCTTATTGTGGCTTCCATTTAAAAAAAAAAAAAAGCAGCAGAAGCTCATGAAATAGCTGATTCAAAGCAACTGATAGATCAATATGCATACATTTGCATTGAAATGGAATTGACATGTTATTGACATATGTATGCAGTTATTGAAATGGAATTTTTCTTTTAGAAACAAATTTAGAAATAATTTCTTTTAGAAATACATGAGAAATTCTCTCTTAATCCTTGAAATGCAGAGATGGGCTGATAAATGTAAGCTGTTCTACACTGTGAATGCTAAAAGATAGTGGCATTGGAGTAGATGATCTCTAAGGTCCCTTCCAACACAGGCCATTCTATGATTCTATGGTTGCCTTTGCTACTGGATAGGGTGGAACTGTGCCATGCAGTCCAAGTGGGTGGTAAGGACCTTTTTTGTAGCAATACCAATACAACCATGACTATTTAAAAACAAAACAAAACCAAAAGCTCTTCACTGTCCATTACCAACTAAATTGAATAGTCATATTCCATAGGGTTTGATATTCTACTTTTAGAAACAGAGCTTTAAGATCCTGTTCCTACAGTTCTGGCCCTAGATGCAGTAGCAGCACTAAGCACAAAACCAAATCTGTTATAAAGGATGTTTTTTCCAATACTATCTTGATTGTTCTGAAGAGGAAGATTTCTAAATGCTCAAGGCTGTTTAGACGAGATTTGTTTTCTAGGCTTCTCCAGCTATCCTTGTTGTGAATGATGTGCTTAAGAAAAATCATAGAATTACTTTGGTTGGAAAACACCTTTAAAATCAAGTCCAACTCTTAACCTAGCACCCTGCCAAGTCCCCCACTAAACCATGTTCCTAAGCACCACATCTGCACATCTTCTAAACATCTCCAGGCATGGCCGCCTCACCACTTCCCAGAGCAACCTGTTCCTGTGCCTGACAACCCTTTTAGTGAAGAATTTTTTCTTAATATCCAGCCTAAGCCCCCTCTGGCACAACTTGAGGCCTTTTGCTCTTGTATTGCTTGTTACTTGGGAGAAGAGACCAACATCCACCTTGCTACAGCTTTCTTTCAGCTGTACAGAGTGATAAGGTCTCCTCTCAGCATCCTTTTGATCCATCTGTGCCTTCTGTGTACTCTAAAAAGTACCAAGTGCAAAGACACAAGATTGGCTATTGCTTCCATGCTCATTAGTTGTGAGATTTGCTTATTATAGTCACAACACTTAACATTTTTGTTTGCCAGAGTCCCTTGCAGCCAAGGTCTCTGTATTTGTAACTACTGGAAATATTACATTTGTGTGAGGCTCTCTGTTAATGTTACAGTTCCATGTCTCTTAATGGTATGAGGATGCTATCTCAATTTTTCATCTTACTTCTGCTTCTAATTATTGCTTAAGACTGTTACGTCCATACTCTAATAGAATAGATGTGAATGAATAGAAATACAATAGAAAGATGTGCTGTGGCCAGAATTCCATATGGGCTATGTTGCAGTATAAAACCATGATGCTATATGAAGGCAGTATGGAGATTTCTTGTTTTAAGAGAGAAAGAAGAGACTACCTGTGACTGTAAGGAAGGCCAAACAGCTTGGAAGAAATAAGTATTAGTCCACTCCCCTTGCCTTTCTTTT
The DNA here is from genome assembly GCF_036169615.1 of Heliangelus exortis. Taxonomy (NCBI): domain Eukaryota; kingdom Metazoa; phylum Chordata; class Aves; order Apodiformes; family Trochilidae; genus Heliangelus; species Heliangelus exortis. Next base: position 12,588,028 of record NC_092424.1, on the reverse strand, counting down.
TCTGCAATAATAAAGAATACTTTACTGTTCAGTTGAAATCGAAATTTCAGTTTTCCTTTCTCCCTCCAGTAATGAGCCAGCTGATCTTTGAAGATCTGTCTGTGTCTCCAGCCTCTAAAGATAGTTGTGGTATGGTAATAATCCAAAGTAACAACGAAACACTATGTTGAATAAATAAAGTATATTAGGATATAAAGGATGCTAGGAATGTTGAGATATCTAAACAGAGATGTTGGCACAATAATTTTTGTTCTAACTAAAAAGTATCTACAGCTTTTAATTGTAAGCTAACCTGCGTTATTAGTTGGACAATGCCAATCAACAGTGGACTTGTTTGCCTGACAGAACATGAAATACATCCCCCATACTGAGTTATTATGAATATGGTTGTATCATGTTGCAGGCCAGCTGAAATGCTTTGTGTCACCCCATAACTGCTCTGGCTGTTTATTATATTTGTGCTATCTTGACCAAGTGTCATCACTTCCTAGCAATACTGGCAAAAAAAATGGACAATTCCCATTTTCCTATTCCCAGAGAAATATGATCCTGCATTATTAGAACTGTTACACCAGGGCTAGATTTTGCATTGTGCAGTTGTATGAGTTTGTCTGGGGACTGCTGCCTTAAAACTGTTCTGCAACCGTTACTGAACAGGTGGTTGAGATGATATTAAGTTCAGAAATGAGAACAAATCACTGAAATGAGTTGACACTGAAATGAGCTGAGGACTGAAACATGGTAGTGCTCCTGTAGAACCAAAGGCAAAAAAATACAGCTGTACTTTGGCATGAAGATTGACTTGTAGAGTAGCCTTTTCATTCATCCTTGCTTATGCATCAGTACTTCTCTAGTAAATTAGATGAGTTGGAACATATCAAAAGTAAAGACTTTTTCTGATAGCACACAGACTTCTGGGAGAAACAGTTCATCTTCCATACACACATTGACCTTCACTCCTGTACAGTAAGATGGTACAAAGCCTGTGCAACCTTTAATTCCCATTTGAACAAAGAGATTTGTGTCAACTTGAACAATTCTTACTGTAGTGAGTCACTGCTCATACATGTAGAACATCATGTTCCTACCCTTAAACTCTTATCTTGAACATACTATATCCATATGTTCTGTTGCAAGCTGGCAAGCTTTTGGATTTTGGACAGAAAGAGTGGTAAAATCAGCATTGTGTTTGAAGTCAACCTAGATGATCTAATGTCTCTGCTTGGCTTTACATTTTATCAACCTGTTGAAATAATTTTGTTTGAAATCAATGGGACTATGCATATGCTTAAATTTAAGCACCTGTATAAACAATTGCACAAGTCAAGATGTTATTCAGCACATAGTTATAATCTGGGTTTTTTTAGACATTATCAACGGCATTATTTTTTAGCACTTACATTTCTGTTCTAAGTGCTGAGCAGCTGCTTCTCTTTGAAGAAGTATTTTTATGTTGTCCAGTATTAAACTTTGATTTCTTAATGGGTTTTAGTTGTTACTTTACATGTTTCTTCTCCCCCAGTTCTGCTTTTTGAGTAAGACTACTGTATACTCTACAGGTGTGCTCAAAAAAATCTTGCTTTTACTGCCCCAAATAGACACATTGGTAATTCCAAGTCTCAGGGTGGGGTTTTTTTGTTTTTTTTTTTGTTTTTTTTTGTTTTTTTTGTTTTTTTTGTTTTTTTTTTTTTTTTTTTTTTTTTTGTGATTTTTTTTTTTCCCATTTTTTTGTTTTCTTTTCTTCTTTTTTTTTTTTTTTTTCCCCCAGTAATATTAGTGGGCTTGACTGTGACTTGAAGCACAAGGGCCCCTTGTGAGAGTATCTGCTATAGTGGAATATGGGGTTAGGGAGAAATTAAGATATTTAAACTGAAGTAATTTCATGAGGGTAATAAATCCTACTAAGCCTGAGAGAGCTATACATGAAAGCACAACAAGGTTTGCCTGTCACCCAAACTGCATTATTATTTAAGTCATGTGATTTTTCTTTAAGTCAGTCAGCTTTTCTGGAACCAGCAACTCACACTATAGCCATTCAACTGACATCTCATGGATATGATTGCATTTGCTTAACAGCAGAAGTGGCAAAACTTCTTTGCTTGAATCAGTATTTAACAACAAATTTCCCACCATTCCTTTCCTCCATCTTACAAGATTTACAAAAACTTATCAAGTATATGACAGTGGTTACACGATTTAACCTTACGTTTTGAAATTAAAACATTTTTGTACAATCTTTTTGCAGGTTAATCAGTTACTGTAATTGAAAGCAAGGAAAGTTACCTGAATGAGAGCATGCTATGCTGGCTATTCAGATTGCAGTCTGATAAGCTCTCTTGAAAATATCAGTAGAAGCTTCTATTATAGCTCTCACTACAGGTGTTTTATTTTTCACAAGATCAGGTTTATGATCTTTTGGAAATGAGAATTACTATAAATAAGTGACTACTGGGAAGTCAGACAAAGGAAAGCCTTATTCTTTCTATAAGCATTGACTAACATCTGCTTCATTGCAGTAGCTGCTTGGCACCTTACTGGATCAAATTTGCAGCTGACTGCTGCTGTTTACAATTCTCCTATCATAGCTTTTCACCTACATGGGTGACATCCTGCCTTGCTATCTTCACAATACCAGACTCTAAACATAATAGCATCCTAGGGGATACAGTGGAATAACAACACATCACACTTCCTTTTTACTCACCAGCAGCTTTTTACAATAAGCCACTAATCCTAAGCAATATCTAACAAATTAATCTGAATGGCATATGCACAGAGTTATGCTCACAGAAGTGAGACAAGTAACAAAGGTTATTCTTACAGATCATTCAAAGAAGATGAAAATCACATAATGAAATTCTGGATCTATTATTCTGTAGCTTCTATCCTTCAGCCTTCAAATCACAACATTTTTGTCATTAGAAGAGAGAAAGATGGGTTGGAAATTAAATGCAATCTTAAAGGAACTTTTCATTTTACCCTCTTAAAAGTTTGTCCTTTTAGTGCTAATTCAATGAATTACCGTTGTCTGTAATCCATACGTCTTACTATGGAGCTTTTTACTCATTCAGTAATGATGGTATCACTTTGTGTACAGTATCTAAAATAAGCAGATTAAAAATCTCCAGTCACATTCTGCTATGTTTAAATTAGTTTAAATCAAACCTCAGGGTGGCAACTACACAGTGTTGCTATGCAATACCACAATGAATAACATAGATAAATACACACACACACACACACTTTTTAGCATAGGTACACAGACACATACCTGCCAAAGTAAATTCTAAAACTATAGAATCTTTGGGTACTTTAGTTTTGGCCAAGTTCCTACTTTCATATGTACCTCATGAGTATAAGGCTAAATTCCCACAAAACTTTGCTTTTAAATTGTATATATTTTGATACATTTAAGTATCCTAAATTTGACACTTGTATGAATATGTATTACACCTCCTTACCTCTGCCTCTAAATCTATATATTTAGCCTAATGCAGAGTTGACTCCATTGTATTTCTTTGGGGCATACAGTTACCATTGATATTTCTCTAGTATTTAATAGCAGATCAGAAGATGAACACAACACAGGTGAGGAAAACAGCAAAGCTGTTACCTTGTGGATATATTGCTTAAAGAAATTTTTGAAGAATCCATAACTGAATTGAGGTTTATCCAAAAAGCAGACATTCTGCCAAACTTATATCTAAAAATCAGATTCCTCCCCCAAAGCTCATTCTGCTTTCAGTTACCAGTCTGGCCACATCTGAAAAGAGACAGAGAACGCAGCAAGCAGGAATGCCAGGAGGAGACACTTACCTTAGTTTGATAGGTAGCTAACTTTCTGTACGCTTCTTTTTTTGAAAGAGTTATTACTACAGCACAGAGATGATGAGATTATTTGCTGCCAGGCAGTGTCCTGCACATGACTGGAGAGAGAAGCAGGATTGTGCTCTCCTCACTCCCGGCAGCTTCACTGAGGCTGGGGCTCTTCTGAGCTCAATTAGCTCTAGATTGTTTGGCTAAATGGCAGCCACACTTCCTTCTATTCTTTCCCAACTTAGTTTTCCTGCCTCCAGTGGTGCCTTTTCCTTTCTTTGGACTATAAATAGGTCTGCCACAACACAGTCTATAGCAGTAAGGAAGGCAGGAAATGCATTTAAACAAAGGAAAACATCTTTGGGTTTTTTGCCCTCCCCCACCAATATAAGTAAAAGACTTTGATGAAGATTTGTCTGCAAACAGGATTCCCTTGCATGAAGAAAGTGCTTATTCAAAACCATGCTAGAATGTCATCTTCTGTACTCTACAAAAAAAATGAGGAGATACAGTAGCACTGGGCTTTTTGACCTTAGCCTCTTGAGCAATTATCACTGCTCTCAAGTACTTAATATTAATTAAATCTACAAAATTCTTTGAGACTGGAGAGCTGAAACAAACATTTCCTTTGTTTAGAAAAGCGGACAGTGGGCACTAACACGTTTTAGGATGGCAAAATATGTATTATAGAAGGAGCAGATCTTGGATGCACTAAATGAAAATAAAAAGCTGTGACTAATAATTTAATCTGAGAACTTTCTTACTCATTGAAACTTACTTTTGCAGCTTCAAGCCATAGACTAAGAGATTGGAAACACTTAAGCAAACCAAGTGCATTTACATCCAGGGAAATAGCGACTGTGTTAAAAATCTTGAAATACTTCTAATGAATTAACTTCAGATAAAGAATTCTTTTGATAGGCATTGCACCAGTTTTCTGATCAGCAGCTTTCTATTTTTAATTATTTTTAGCTTAGTGGTTTTAAAAACACATACCAAGCTTCTAAGACCCTGCCAAGCTTAAAAAACAAATAAGCATTTTCACATTATACTCAGTTAAGGTGATAATATAGTATTGTACTTACCTGGCTCTTTATCTCTTCTGCTTTTTCTTGCTTTTTCTGCCACCTGAGGTACATGCCTTTACCTCAATTTATACAAATCAAGTAAATTACTGTAAAAACCTTTCAGCTGGTCTCTACACTGCTAGTTTCATGTTAGAATAGCAGCATGCTACTGAAGATACTTCAGACTGTAATGCATGGTTTGAAACTGGTGATTATTTTAGTGGAAAGGTAGACACTTAAAGGAAGTTACTATGTGGACAAGTAATTTTTCTTCTGTTTCAGATTTGCATGTGAATCCTGCTTAAAGTGGTGAGAGTTAAGGACCTGAGGCATTTGAGGAATTTGAAAACCTATAAACCTATTTCAGTCAGTTATGTAGGCAATGATCATGACTGTTAGCTACTATGGTATTCTATGTACACAAATCTGTGTTTGCTTTAGACTAGAAGATGACAAAGCATATAAACTGCAATAGGTTTATAGGTTTTCAAATTGTATTTGTTGTGAACAGTGAATCAAATACTGATCTCAGCTGAAGCACTGAACAAGTTATAGCTGAGAAAATTCTGGCCTGGAGATGACTGAAGGCAAGCTGCAGTTTTTCTGGCTCTTTCAGACCCTAGACCAAGGTCTAGCAATGTGTAAAGTTGACTGAATTCATCATTATGGAACAGCTGAGGAATGGGCCTAAATAACCCTGTTTTTGCAAAGTTATTCTCCACAATATAATAGCACTGAAATGCAAAGCTTCTTAGCAATATTTCACTTTTGCAAACTTTTATTCAAATGTATTTTAGTTTAAGTCTTAAATCTGCTCAGTGAGTTGCTAGTGGTTACAGACTTGAATTTGCATCACATGTTCTCTGTGTGATGTAATGCAGTTCACACCAAGCACTGCCAGAGCCCTGGAGAGATTTAGTCTTGAATAGCTGCTTGCCTTGTGTCAGCACTGTGCCAGCAGAGCCCTGATGCAGGAGTATCCATGCACTGATTTTGCTGGTTGCCCTTCTGTCAGCCACACACACCCTTTCTCAATATTATTAAAAATATCTCTACAAAAGAAAAATAGAATGCAAGGTCAAACCAGGATTTCTCTCCCATCATTCATACTGCACACTAGAAGAAATTCTCACCCAATGGGAAAATTTTGTCACTTCCACTTTTTCCTGGTGGTCTTGTGAAGAGAGTGTGTTTTGAGGAAGTTCTTCTGAGTTTCCACTTCAGAGTTTGCTTTGGGGATCCATTAGGCAGCTGGCAGAGCCAGACGAAAGCCAGGAGCAGAGTGAGAAACTGCTGAGAGCAGGTGCTGGGGCACACTTAAATTTTTCTGCATCAAAGCAGAAGAGATTTCTGTTTTCTGTGATAGCCCCATTTTTACTCACCTTTCTTATGCATTAACCTCTAGGACACACAGTGACTGCAGGAGCCAATGAAGAGTAGAATTGTGGTGTCCAGAACTCGTGGGGATGTTTTTAGTGCCCTGAAATTCAAAGTACCTTGCCTTTACAGTTCATGTACACTTTGTGCCTGGAAAACCCAAGCGTGTGAGCATGTGTGAAGAATGTAAGCAAACTCCTCCTTTTCAGTGAGTTTGTGTGATCAGAGTCATCTTGTTCATGTAAGGAGAATAATGAATTCTTCACCACAGAAGACTTAGGCTGAGCAGTCACATGGCAGCAGGACAAAACCACTGCTGTTTGTTAGACAGTTCAGAGAGGCCTTGCATAAATAATTTTGGTTTCTACCAGTGAGCCAAAAACCATGAATGTGGATGCTTTGATATGTTTTCCCCCTAGTGCTGATTACTGTGTTAATTCTAGCTCTGCATCTGGCGTTTGATAATTGGAATGGTAAAAATGGTATTTCAATTTCAATTTTCAATTTCCCCATGAAATTTGAACATGGAAGCTTCTCAGAACAACTTCCAAAATAAAAAGCTGAATTACCTGAGATGCCTTCTTCACTTTTATGCTGTCCCTCCCTTGTGCTGCTGAGCACTGTTGCATTACACCCCTCTTGCCACTGACAGTGGGAATGGGTTTGACATAAAGTCAGTGTGAGCAGGGTGGCACAGAGAGCTCGTTGTGCCTATAGTTCATTAAATACCTTAAATTCTGTATAGGGTTATCCCTGTCTCTCTTCTCAGTTGTCTCATACTTGCCTTCACATTTCATTGCCTCATGGACTATGCTGCAAGAAATTACATAGCATTCCCTGGTAAAGCTTTACTGAGGAAGAAGCAATAAACTGTTTTTATCTAGTGTAGCTCTTGTTTAGTCTACCTGACTTAACAACAGGAAAATCACTTGTCTCAGTAGCATTGAATAAATTATAAGGATACAGACTTTCCCTTTGATTTCCAGTCATGTTTAACACAGGTAGTTGGTTTGGAATGCAGTGCAAGCTGTGGGTCAGATTCATAGCTTCTACAAATTCGTGTTGCTTCATCACCTTTGGTGGAGCCACACTGATTTGAGTTGTCTGGGGGAATCTGACCAATGGATGTGTGCTAGTTTATAGCAGCTTAGGAGCTGTGAGTTGTTTTCCTCTCCTCTGCCACTCAAGCAAATCATCAAAACATAGATATATCCCAACAGATCTGCTCTTTACAGCTGTGGGGCAAGCTGAAGAACAGTTCACTGTGATGTTAAAAAAAGAAGTCAGGGAAAACTGCAGGTCAGACTGAAGCTGTGATTCAACATACACATAGAAGATAACGTGCTGATTGTCTGCCCTGTGTGTTTGTGGCCTCCTGGGGTTAGCTCAGTTGTGGTCTGTAATCCCTCATGCCATAAACTATTTGTGTGGGTTTTACATTGCCTGTGTGGTAATGAAGAGAGAACATGAATAGGAGTCTATGATTTGCTTTTCACCTTCCTGTTTACTGGAATATTTTTTTTCTCTGTACCTATAACAAACAACTGCTGATAGCACTGCAATGGTGAAGATTAAAATTAAAGCTTTATTTATGAAATGTTCAGGATCCTAAGGCCCAAACCTTATGTACATCCCTATCTCTTCCTTTTGATTAATTTCTGTACAAACAACCAGGAGTTTAAATCTTTTAGGGAGGTAGTGACAGCTGGAAACATTATCCTCATAGTATTGATGAGGAAACAGAGTAACTTGCCAAAGATCTCACAGGAAGTAATCTGGAAAGTTTATTCTGTTGGTTGTTTCTGCTTTTCATTTTTTCCCCCTTTGTATTTCACTTGTCTCTTACTCCCTTTTCAGACACGTCTTTGTATTCAAGGTTCTGTCCTACTTAGGGTGAGCATAATTTAGTCTTGCAGAGTTGATCTTTACTTCCAGCCAGCTCATGATTTCATCTTATGTTCCCACTTGTAAAATTTTCAAGCGAGCACTCTCGTGTTTTCTCCCCCACTTGTGAGAGGCTCCTATAAACATCTACAACATTATCTCACTGTTCTTCTGGAAAACTCTTCTCTGTCCTATCATCCTGCAAAAATGTCAACATTGTTGCTGCAGGGTGGCAGGTGGTGTTTTGTTGCAGGAAGGAAAAAGGGGCTACTTAAAATTTCAACAGGTTCTTGAACTGTAATAAATTACCTCAAACAAGTCCTTCTGGTGTTGCCCATCTTTGTGGGTGACTTCTCCGTTGTCCTTGCTGCTCAGGATCTGATGTCAAAAGTTTCCATTCCTGGCCATGACTCTTGGTCTTACATTGTGGGCAGCTCATCTCACTGTTACTGGCATTATCTCACTGGCTCCTTGTATATACTTTTTTCTACCTTTATAAATCTTATTTTCCCATTTTCTACTTCTGTTGAAGGAAAGCCTTTTTTTTTACACCACCTGGCACAACAAGGTCCCCCTATTTGTCTCCCATGCACTCTCAGTCAAAGGTATTAGTAATGGGTAGAAGACCTTAGGCATTATAGTCCAGCACTTCAGCCTTTAGATGTTTGATCCCAAAAGTCCACTTTTCTACTCTTGTCTTTATTTTAATGTGTCATCTATTAATTGAAATTTCCAAGGAAAAAAAAACAAACAGGAAAACATACAGCACTGACAAATTGTTTCCTGCTTTGCATATCATGCACTAATAAAAGACCAACAGTGTGTTTTACAGGTAATGCACTTCTAGCAAAAACACTTCCCTACAAGAATCTGTTGACTTTTTCATGGCTGCTAGAAGCTGGGTGCACACCATTTTATCTCTCATAGCCAGCTGTAGATTAGGAAAGATAATATTTAAAAATTGCTAAAATCTATCTGCTTTTTGGTAAGATGGTGGAGTTATGTTCTCATTTACACTGGTTTTCCCTTTGCTATAATTAGTTGACCAAGGTGAATTGCTTTCCCCATAGGTCAGGGTGAATATATTGTCCTGTACTTTCCTTTGCCACTATTCCAGGGGGCTCCCATTTGCTAACGAAACATTTCTGGATTTCAAGGTGTTGCTTTCTGTTTCTACCAGAACAGGGAAGGGAGGTGAAGTTGTGCCAAACACTGCCGTGCCAGCTTATGAAAGACACTGCAGTCCAAGCAGTGGACTTTGTCAGCCCCTTTGCTGCCATTTGATGTCTGGACTAAATGGCTTTTTGGGGTACAGCTATACAGTTCTCTTCTGGAGTCTGGGTCATGTTGACTGATAAACGTGTTCTTGTGCTGGAGTAGTGAATTGAACACCGCAAATGGTACAGGAACACAGACCCCTTTTATGGCACATTCTCTGGCAGGGGAGGTGACTGACTTGCCCTGCCACAACATCTCTTCAGTGCTAAATCTGCATTGCTTGCACCTGTCTTGAGAGCAGGTGACTGCTGCCATCTCCTCTTCTAAAGAGGAAGAGTTTCTTCTTCAGGGTTCCTGTCAGGTGCTGTGATCGCATGTCACCTCCTGTCTGACAGGAACAGGGCCTTTGAGATACAGGGACAGGAATAGCAATGAGCACAGTGAGACTCCTTAACCATGAGGTTTCTCCAGTGATTTGAAAGGGACAAGGATGACACAGTGGTTATTTGTTTGTTTGTTTGGTTGGTTTTGTGTTGGGAAGATGAGTGTGTTTTGTTTTGCTTTGGTTTTTTCTTTCCCTGCATTCCTAGGAATTGTTCCAGTGCAGTTAATGCTTTCCCCATCTCCTTGACCTGCCTGTATGAGATCGCTTTACATGAGCTAGACCAGCTGCTCACGGCCTGGGGTAGGAATTTTGTTGTGTTGGGAGATTAAATAGTTTATTTCTCATGCAACAGGAAGAGTCCTCAGAGTGTTAGTCAGCTGGGCTTTTAGGTGACAGCTTGTACCTTAAGCTATTATGGGTGTAATAAAAATAGCCCATGTTAGACTTAAACTGCTCTGTGGGAGCCTTTAAACTTCTAGCATGCTCTTACTCTGGCTTTGGGTTCAGGCTTTTCCTGGTCTTATATTTTTCAGAGGCTTTACATTTCAAATATTTCCCACTCTCTCATATTCTGTCTTCATGGAGCTGTTTCATAAGACCAATGTTTCTCTGTAAGATTTTACCATTCCTTAAAGGAGAACAATGAGGCACTGCAGATGCTGTGCTGACCTCTAGTGACAAAGGCAGGAGAAAATCTTTGCTGTTAAAACCCGTGGGTACCCCGGGGCTCTCCTCTTTTGTGCAGTTTTCAGCCCAAACCAAAAAGGCTTGATCTTTCCTACTGTATCTCCAGGTCTTTGTGATATTTACCTATATTTTGGTCCAGTCGCTGAACAGCTGGTGCTGTATTCGGATCTTCTGCTGGATGTGCAATGGGAGAATCCAATTGACTTTTATTAATTGTAAAATTCATAAATTTTGCAAGCTGCTTGTACTTTACCCCATTTGTGATGATTTATATAGTGATAAGTTGAGCCTCAAAACCTAGACCTTAAAAAGTTTGACTCTTATAATTTGCCTTTTAATTAGAAGTAATTGGGGAGTATGTTGAGAGTTGGACACAGTGATCTTAGAGGTCTTTTCCAACTGTGATAATTCTGTGATTCTGTGATCCTGGGAAGTACATTTTAGTTAATGTTTAACTTTTCAACTTAAGGGAATTTAAAAATCATATTCCCTGTTTTTCTTTTGTTTTTAGAAAAAATTACACCTAGACATGAGAAAATGTGAATGACAATTCCATTTTCATCCAGCTCACTGATGTGCAAATGAAAGGATTTCCCTTTTCCTGTTTTATTTTTGAAACTTCCTTATTCTGTGTTTTATATTCAGCTCCATTTGGTGATGCTACAGGCCAAAGAAGAATATATTAATTGCTAAAAGCATACTTGAAATTTCTTGCTTATAGTAAAAGAAGGAAAATGTACATCACATCTCTCTGAGTTGGCTTGGAGGTGGTGCCTGCTATTTCTGTGAGGAGAGAGATCACTGTGGTGGATGTGATCGTTTTACTTTGGCGGAAGATTTTTTTCCTGGTACCAGATAGTAGCTATCAGATTCACCACATGCCAAGTCTGTATTTAAAGACTGAAAACTACACTGTGGAGTTCAATGCCAATGAACAGGAAGGAATGAGTGCAGGGGATGCTGAGGCTTTGCGTTATGAGCAATGTGTGCTGAAAGCAAAAAGCAGAACCAGTAAGGAATAACCCTGGAAAGGGGTATTAAATGGAATAGAAAGGGGGGAATTCCCTTGTGCCCAGAGCTGAGCTGGACTGCTGCCTGAAGCAGGAAGGGGATGTGTGGATCATGAGAATATTGCCCTTTCACAAAGTGACAGTGACCACTTAGATGACAGAAAAGTGAAATTCACTTTTAGATGGAAACAGACTTTATCCTGCTGAGGATTTTGGAACAGGTCCGACCCACCCCTCTGAGCAGTTACCTCCTGGATGATAAGTGGCAGAAATCAAACTTCTAATGTGGAAGAAATTAAAATAAATAAAAAATTTAAAATCTGCTTAACTGTACTCAAAAATTTTCTGCCAGAGCCATTCCTTATTAAATACACATGGTGAGATTTTTCAAAAGATCTTGGCATGGTCTTTGCTGTGCTCCCACTGGAATCCATGGAGGTGCCACAGGTTTCAGTGGGAGGAGAGCTAAACCAATATGGAGTGCTTTGGAAAAAGCCAGCCCAGAATGGATCCTGGCAGGGAGTAGATAGGGATTGGAGGTGATGCTTAAATTGTCACGTAGAAATTTTCCATGCTGGCTAGCAGTACCTTCTCCATCCTCCTTGGTTCATAGCTAATGGAAAGCAGTGTGGCAAAGCATGATTTGAGGGGAAGGGAAAGTCAGCGTGGAAAGAAATAAGAAACTCTTTATTTCAGCCCTTCTCTGTCTCTTTCATCAGGACAAAATTTTTGCTGCAGATCTTCCCTTCTACCTGAAGGTGCCACTTAACTCTTCAAGAACATATTGCTTGATAGCAAGGAACATTGTGCATAATGCTCCTTCAGGATGGGATTCTCCTGAGATGGGCTGAGCAGACAGGTGTTCTGCTCCCTCCAAAATGAAAGGCACACTCCTGGCATGTGCTCAGGTGTGAGAGAAGAAGGGGAAGGGGTCACATCCTCTATGTCAGTTTCTCTGTCTCTCCCAAGGATAGGGAGCAGAGGCAACTGTGTCACAGTCTCCTCTCATGGAAAAAGGTAGCTTGGAAGGGACCTCTCAGTGCAATCTCCTGCTTTGGAAAAAATCAAATGCTAATGTCAAAGTTCAGTGAGGCTGCTCAGTGCTGAGGCACTGAGGTATTATTACAGCCCTACAGCTTGCAAGGGAGAAGAGCAGAGCAATCACAGGCCCCCAGGCACAGCTGGAGCAAAACATGCACCCTGAAGGCTTCTATTAGAAGTCTCCAAGTCAAAATACATGTCTGGTGATTCAGTGGTCTTGAAGGAAATGTGACATGGCTGACCTTCTGCATTTCTTTGGTGTATGTCATTCATTCCCCACCAGATAGTAAAATCCCCTAAGAATACAAGTTGTCACAGGATAATCCTGTGTCAACATGTTTTTTATTTCAGTACATGGGTGCTACCATGGTAAAGCTTGGCAGGGGTGGTGTGTTGTTGGGGTTCAAGATCTTTCACAGCTTTATTTGCAAGCATAGCCTGTGCCTTCTGTGCAGGTGGTGCTCCAAAAGGGTCCGTGGTCCAAAAGGGTCCAAATATTCTGGTTCTCCTTCTGTGTGAGGTTATTCCTGCAGGTGAATGCAGTGACTGTAGCCCAGTCCCTGGCGTTCTCCCAAAGAATGCTGCAATTTTCTCCCAAGTTGACTTCATCACTCATTGGGAAGCATTCAGCAAATGGCTGATTTCCTCCTTTGCTCAGTCTTAGTTACTCTGCTTCTCTTTTGCTCATAGCAAAAGCTTCCTTAGGTAAATTAACTCAGCTTAAAAACTTAGCTAAAACTTAGCTAAAAAAACTTAGCTTCCTTAGGTAAATCTCAGATCTTCTGACAGCAAAAGCTGAGTAAGTACAGGGAACAGTAGCCTCTGTGACATACCTTTTCTTTGCTTGGATTGCTCTTTGATGACTCCTGTGGTGTGCTTGGTGTTAGCAGGCTTCAGCAAGGACAAGCCACTTTTCAAAGTGGGTGGCATTATTAAAACAGCAATACTGCAGTCTCTTCTAGAGGCAGCAGTGGGGTTTTTAAATTTGTTGTGCACTTTGAAGGAATGCACTGTGGGTCAATTGCTGGTCAGATCAAGCCCGTGACATTCTCTAATGGTGTCTGTAACCTTTCCTTTTAAAATGTTAGAAAGAGTGCCAATGCCAGGACCCTTCTGCTGACATAGGGACACCACTAAAGGGGCAGTGAGGAACCCAAAACTCAAATTCAAACCTTCATTTAGGGTGAGGATCACGGGGTGGTAACAGCTCATGACAACCACTTCGGTGCCTTGGGCGTTTCAGGACTTCTCTTAGTCAAGAATTTATTTGAGCATGTCAGTTGCCACTGACTAGCTGAATATTTGTCATGACTGCCAGTTTTGTCTCTTGGATTAAAATTATCTGTCCAGCTGTGACTGTTTTTTCCCAAGGAATGTTAGAGCTAACTTTGAATAGCTGATTTTTCACTGAATAGCATCCCACCATGAAAGTATCTATTCATACCAAAGGTCTTTCTAGCTGAATAGTGTGTCACTGTAGTTCTGTAGTAACTTAATTCCCATGATAAAAATTTTGAAATTAAACTTCACCTCATGGGCAGCAGATCGAGAGAGATGATTCTCCCTTGCTATTCTGCACTTGTGAGACCCCATCCATCTCTAATACTGCATCCTGTTATGGTGTCCCCACCATAAGAAGGACACAGATCTGTTGGAATGAGTTGAGAGGAGGGACACAAAGATGATCCAGGTGCTGGAGCACCTCTGCTACAAGGAGAGGCTGAGGGTGCTGGAGAAGACTTTAGGGACCTTATAGCTGCTTTTCAACACCTGAAAGGAGCCTCCAGGAGGGCTAAAGAGGGACTTTTCGTAAGTGTCCAGCAATAGGACAAGGGGAAATGATTTTAAACTGAAGGAGAATATTTTAGACTGGATATTAGAAAGAAGTTCTTCAGTACGAGGGTGGTGAGGCTCTGGAACAGATTGCCCAGAGAAGCTGTGGATGCCCCCTCCCTGGAGGTGTGTAAAGCCAAGTTGGATGCAACCTTGAGCAACCTTTGAGCAACCTTGTCTAGATGAGAGGCATCCCTGCCCATGGCAGGGAGATAGGAGTAGATGATCTCTAAGGTCCCTTCCAACCTAAGCCATTCTGTGATTCTGTGATTAACACATAAGGGAACAAGCAGAATTCAGTTCTACCATGTCAGCAGTTTTATTTTTTTGTAGCAAGGAAATGGCTGGCTGAAAAAGGACTAATATTGTTTTTTTAAAGGGTCCATATGGATGTAAAAAGTATTGGTGCCATTTGGTATGAATTGTAATCAGTTCCAGACTCTGCTGCAGTCAGAAACTTGATTTATAGAATTGTGTGTGGTGGTTTCTGTATACTTAGGGCTTTCACCTAAGCCGCAGCTCTTGTAACAAGTAAATGGCTACATCCACAGTGTCCAATCCCTCCTCTTAATGTTGTTAAGAAAATGTTTGTTTAACTATGAATCAACATTGTATTCCTAAGCCCTGCAGCTTTTCGGGTGAAATGACAGAATGAGCCTTGCTACACTGAGGCAAAGTAGGTGGGCTCCAGGTCTGATTGGCTGAATTTCACTTAATTCCTTCACTTGTGGTTCCTTTGTTAAAGCATTTCAGAAGGCCTGGAGCCAGGCAATGTGGAATACTAAGCACTGAGATGTAAGTGAAGTTCAGGCTGTTTGGTCTGCTTTTGGCTCACTTTGTGTGTTTCAAGGCATATTAGAGGTAAGAAGAGGCTAAAGGGAAGGGCAGAAGCATGCACAAAGTTATGTTCTTTGCTTATTTAGTGTCTGTAATAGGAGAGCATAGCTGTGATGAGGACAAGCCTGTTGAACCAGGAGAATGTTTTCAAGCTTTACTTGGGGCTTAGGCCCACTGGTGCCCTCTTGAATCAAGCAGGGGAGATGGAAGGTGGTGGGACACACCAAAGCCTCTTTTGTGCATTGCTGGTAACAGAAGCTAATAGGCTAAAAGGGCTAAAAGGAACCAAAGCCAGTATATGCCATCTCTTCTGAATCTATTGGTAGCTTTCAAGCCTGTGGGCAGATCATGCACAGCACCTGGGTTTGGCAGTAGCTTTGTCAATGCATGTGCATCCATCACCCTCTGCTGGCACATGCAGCTGGAAAGGGATGCAGCCTGTGCTTGTTAAGAGTAGCAGGGATGCAAGGAGCTGGAGTTAGTCTGTTGAGGAGAGAGGGATGAGAAAAGGTTACAGGAACTTAGGCTCTTTTCAGTTTTGTTGCTCATGGAACAGCTTGGGTTTGGGCTGTTTTTTTCATGTGAAATAACACAAAGTAAGGGGTTGGAGTGTATATGGTCTGAGAATGGCCAAGTCCCAGAATATTTTAAACTTGTTTTTAAAAGGTGAAGTAAATCAGCAAGGAGCCAATCTTGTGGCTCAGAATTACATGTTCAGTACAGCATTTGTCCCCAGGCAAAGACTTCTAAGGGTACTGAAAACTGAGTTATTTCCTCAGCTGTCATACTGGTGTACTCCCAGGAAAAGCAGAGACCTGTACTGCCATTTTAACTCCTTAGCTGGGGAAGGACTGAAGCACTACTGGGATGCTGAAAATCTGAGGCTGTGGTGTTGACTGCAGTGGCAGCTCTGAGGCCTAGGCTGTCTTTCAGAGGTGAATACAACCACTTTCTGAAGCAGAAAGCTGTCTGGAGGGGGAAATGGGTGGGGAATTGTCTTGTCTGAATTTTCATGAAAGTTGAAAGCAGACCAGAGCTCATCTTGACTCCAGTTTTAACTGTGACTTTGGTTTTTACTAAGATCAGAGGATTAACCCTAAGCAGGACAACTAAGAGCTCATTAGTTACAAAATTTCCCAATATGCCCAGACTTTCCTCTTTCCTTTCCCCTTGACCACAGCAAGTCTCACTTTTAAACATTTTTTTGGAAATTCTTTTGTAATTATAGGCCAGCTCTAGTGTTTGTAGTCCAGATCTCTGAGTGGCCCTCCACCTCTCCCCTGCTTAATTCCAGAAAAGCCAAGGAAGCTGGGCACTTTAATGAGACTTCTAAAGGTCCCTCTTCACACAGTTGTAGTCAGCATTTTTTCTTGCATCTTAAAGTACCAGATATTAAATACACAGTATCTTCACTAGTCCTAGTGCCAAATTCTAGCAGACAGATGAGGGGCCCTTGAAAGGACAGATGCTCCCACATGTTAAGTGGCACAATGGTCTTCAGTGAGATCTTCTGAGTGTGCATTACTATGATGAAAGGAATACAAGTTACAATATTTTTGCTTCAGTGGCTGACAAATATTGGAGAAGAAATTTGATTCATAACCAAGTGTTTATTTTTTTGGTGAATTGAGAACTAAAAATCTAATTTTCAGATGCTAGGACCTAATTTGACCCACTTTTTAAAGTCTCAGGCTATCCTTTTCCTTTTAATGCAGGGCAGATCTAAAAGACACGGCAAAAATGTTACATATGGAAAATATCAAAATATCCCTGTTTTGTGATTTCCAAAGCAAACTCTTTCACTCTGAAGAAGGTCAAAGTGAAACATCTGTCAGTCTCCTAATCTCTTTCACTCCTTCCACTGAAAAACAGAGCTGATGGGAAGGTACAATTCATCAAGAGAAAGAAATTCTACTGCTTTTCTTCAGTATTTTCTAAAAACGAGGCCATCATACTGAAGAGCCTTATTTGCAGGATTAGTAGGAAACCTGCCTAAACCAGGAAAGAATAAAAATTCCATGGGAATCAGCTTCCAAGTCAAACAGTTTCTGTAGGTCTGTGTTTGAAATTTTCCCTCTGGAAGCCTAACTTCAGGTATTGACTAATTCAGATTCTGGTCTTATTAAAACAGCATGAGAAAGAAAAAAATCCAGACAATTCCTTGTAACTATTGTAATGTAAATTAATTCTAGTACTGTAAACACCTGAAGGGTTGAGTTTTGAACATAAACAGCAATAAAGATTTCTACAATTAGTCAATAGTTTTTTTCTAAAAAAAAGGTAATTTTATTGAGTTTTAATATACAGCTTTAATATGTTAGGGTAATCATACAAGATCTCTCTTGCGTTCAATTTACACATTACAATACAAACGTGAGCTAAAATCTTTTTGTTTTAATGTACAAAAGGAATCCAATGTTGTCCACTAGCAGCTTTGAACTTGGCAAGAAAGGTTCTAAAGACTTTAAGTGCAGTAACAACCATACAGAATACAAAATGAATATAAGGACTTTTCGCCAAGGTATATAAACATTTGAAAACAAATGGTGTCTGCTCCACAGGGCAGACAACTAGCAAATTAAAAACAAGTCACTGACCAATGTTCCAGAGAAGGAGGAGCATTACCCTGTGTAACAGTTCTTATAAAATGGCCTAAGAATATCTCTATCATAGAATTTGTACTGATCAGAAAAAAGGTCTGAAAAGAAACAGTAGGCAAGGAACTGAACAATCAAAAAAAATGACATAGCAATATAAAATATTTCCATCACTATTTAAATGCCAAATTAATCAAGCAATAGTTAAAAAACAAACAAACAAACAAGAAACCCAAAAAAACAAAGCTCTTCTGTTTAAAGTAATAGCACTGTTTTTGCTTATTTTCAAAGATTCTTTTTTTTTCTTAAGAACACATTATATACTTGATGGTTTCTTTTGTACAGAGTAATGTGTTCATTTGGTCTGTCACTTCATTGAAGCTGATACACAGTCAGCCCATCATGTCTCACCTTTGACACATTTGAATGCTTTTCTCTCTCCCCTTAAGTTTGCTACTCCGGTGCCTTCTCAAGTTAAATATTTTTCTTCCTTTTCTTTATACAGTGCAGAGTATATGGGCTTAGGATATGGAGATTTTCCTCTACTCCAGTTCACTGTCTGGTTCTGAGTTCAGTGGTGTGCAGTAGTTTGGCTTATCTGAGGGTACGTACCCTGGGAGACACAAGCACTTGTATGAACCTTCTGTGTTAATGCATTTGGCATTCTTGCAGAGAGACATCCTGTTGTTCAGCTCATTGCACTCATTCACATCTGCAAAAACGAAATATCAAAAGACATCTGTATAAGTCTGGTGTGTAGATAGTACAGAGATTAGTACAGACCTTAAGCTGAAATGCCCATGCACAGACTCTACTGGGCTTCTGCACTGAGGGTTGTTCATCTGCTCACTGACACGTGCCATTTCCATGCTTTATTTAACTGAAGACATAGTAACTAGATATCCTGCTTAGCAGTTATGCAGATTTAGTAGTTTGAGAGTGAGAGGAATAGTTGGGTCTGCTGACAGTTGAAATCAGTGAGAACCAGGGGCTAAGCCCCACCCCAAGTGGCTATCTGCATATTTAGGTGATTTGATCACTCTGAAAATCTCCTGCAATTACTCTTCTACTCTGGATCCAGTTCCATGCTCTTAGCTCAGTAAAGCATTTGAAAAAACTCTTTTTCCATATATTAATGTTAAATTATTGATACAAGTTTTAGCTTAATTACACAAATGTGTGCCTGTTCATTTCTAGGCTAACTGAACACAGCTGTAATGGCCAAGAGGAACTGAAGAACACCTACACAGTTATTTCTATAACAATACTTAATGGCCTTTGCAGTAATTCACATGAAGTAGGCAACATCTTTAACACAATTCAGGTGATCATTCCTAATCCCTATGTTCCAGCCCCTCCTCAGGTCCAGTCACTCAGTAAACAGACAAACTATCAGAAGATGATGAAGTATTATGTTGTTCTCACCAACACAGGTCATTTTGGCCATGTCCAGGTGATAACCATCAAAGCAGTCACAGGTGTAGCCTTCTTGGACTCTTACACATCTGCCATTTTCACATCCATTCAGAATACCACATTCCTCTGCTTGTAACTCCTCAAAACTGTTCAGAAAACCTGAGTGGAGAAAGAATTTCAAATAAGTTAAGTTATAGAGCTGCTGAACAAGTATGTCCAAACGTACAGTCTGAGTCTGAAATTCTCTCATTTACTGGAATGTGACTTTGCAGAAAATAGGTCAGCTTTAGTGGATCTGCACCATCTGGAGTTTAAAATGCAAAAGAAAAGTGCTGTGGTATGTTCAAGATGAAAAACAAATAACTTGGTGAACTCTAAGTTTTTGGTATGGGTTTAAAATCTGTGACCTTTTTTCTGTTAAAGGAAACTGTAATTTGAGGGAGGGTATATTTTCTAAAGGATAAATATTTTTTTTCTAAATAGCACCTTTTATTTGAATTGTTATGCTTATCAGCCTTTACAGAAACAAATGTAAGAAGTGGCAAAGATTTCTTGAGGAGTTTGGGGTAAAAGTTCCTTAAAATGGTATTCAAGAAGAATAAGGTGCATGTAAGGGGGAGAGAGATGCATTCTAATTTATCTTTATTTATTTTTAGCATATTGAAAAAATAAATTACAATTGCCTTAAGGAAAGTTAGAAGAAACCAGAGACTGCTTTCCTGTTGTGGTTTTGGTTAACAACCCTTTGGCTGGTACTCCAGCAACTGGTGCCAGTACAAATACCTATAATCTACCAGTTGCTCCTTGTCATAATTCTAGATAGTGAGTAGTCAAAGCTAAATAGTTGTCTTTGCATTCAGTAGTTTATAAATGCCTCTTATGCTCCCTGTCTTAGGGCTTTGACAGTTATGCTTTTATGTCTAAGAAAATTTTTACTTTAAAAATTGACATATTTACATGCTCAGAGATTCTCTCTAGGACTGAATTGCTCCTGTTAATCCTGCACTACTTTTTTGATTAGTTTCCCATTTGTGGAGCAGTGATGTAACAAGACTGCAGATGGCAGTCAATCACATAAAAAAGACTTTTGAGGAAAAAGTCAAGAACCTTCAGAATAAGCCTAGCAGCATAATGAATACAGCACAGAAATGGAGGGGAATCGGAGCTGGAGTAAAATAGATCAGAATACATCTTCCCATCTGTACCATAACATATAATTAATACAGTGACTCCATATACCACCTACTGGTTTATCTAAAACCTGTGTATTGATTTACATTGCTGCAACAGTTGTGATGTAGCTACAAAGAAATATAGATTTCTCCCTTTCCTTGTGCTTATATCCTGTCTTTTGTATTTACTGTATCCTCTCTTGGTTCTTGAGGCCCTCTTTTCTCTTGCCCTGCTCTGCCTTTCCTACCCTGCTCTTTATCACTCCCATTTCACCTCTGTACTGTAATTTCCACTCCCTTTCTTTATGATTACACAGATTGTTTCTATCCTGGATTTTTTCTAGCATGGTGGGATTCTTAGTAAGGATCATGTAGGTCAGTCATACACTGAATAAATTCTGGAGACACTGAACACATGCTGCAATGAAAGTACTTGCTGACATATGCCACATCACAAGAATATGTGTAATACACAGAATGTACACGTCTATATTAAGTAAGAAACATTACAATCTTTTCAGTGAACCCAGTAAATACCATCTCAGTGCAATAATACTGAGAATACTAAACAGACTGTCATACATGTGCTAAACGTTTTGGGGTTTCTTATGCATTTGCTTGTCACTGTATCAAATTCAGTGAAAGGATGGGAGCAAGAGACACGAGTTCTTAAGCCTCTGTCCCCAAGATGGTGTGGACTCAGCTGTGGATTCAAAACTGTCCACAGTTTTATTGTATTTATTCACCACTTCTAGGAACTTGCAAAGAGCTTCTTACCCACTATTACATTTATCCCATCAGTTACCCAGTCATCTTTCTGGGCTTTTCTTTGTGTTTTGTAGTTATCCCGTGTGACATGTGAATTATACATCAACACTCAGTACTGTTTAATTTAAAAAATCTGAATACAAAGAAAACATCTACAATTCTGTGTTGAGCTAGAAGGTAATTTAGATGCTAAGCAGAAATTAACTGATTAACCCAGTTTGTGTAGTTCTGCATAAATGTTTGAGGTACAATGTGTGCAAGAAATGCCTATCACCCTTCTAATAGTGTGCTGTAACCCTCCTGCCCTTTTTTGACCTATTACCATTACTTTAGTAATAACTCCTAGGATAGGAGAAGCACTTTGGGAAAAAATGTAATGACAACTTGTAGGCCATGGGTATAAAGTATGGGAAGTTTTTAGTTCCTTCTGATAGCTCCTCTTTTCTTCTTTAAAACTGTAATGAAACATGCTGGAGCTGAGTTGAGATGTTTTGATCTGTAAGTATTCCTCTTCCACCGACCTAAACAGTGAGCTGGGCCAGACCTGTAAAGAGCCCTGATATTCCTGAAGAACAACTGAGATCTGTATACAGCCCCTTGCACCCTGCTTGGTGGGCCATTCCATCTAGCCTAAAGGCTATAAGCATGCATATTTTGTGACCATACTGTGCTGTACATTGTCACTGTTGAGTGAGATTGACTTCCACACTCTCCATTTCCCCTGTGTAAATTCTGCTGGAAAATCAAGCAAAAGCTGGCATGAAGGAATTTTTTTTTTCTTTTAAACTAAATGCACTCTGCAGAAATCTGTCCCGTGCTCCAAAAGAAAATCAATTTGTGAGAAGGAAAACTGGCAATCCTTCTTGACCTTTAGCTCTTGGTAAATACAAATTTAGAACACCTGTCACAAACTATTTCACTATACTAAAAATTAATATTGTACTCAAAGCCCAACTGGACTCTTTATAACACTGGCTCTTGAACCAGAACACCTGACTGAAAGCTGAAAGCTAGTGTCATAGGAATAACTAGAACATAAATAGGCCACATTACTCAGAAGCAAACAGAATAATGAAGCCAGCTACAGGGAAATAATCCAAGTTACAACCTCAACCCTCATTTCAAGTATTTTACATAACAGGGAAACTTGCTTACGGTCTTCAACAAAGTATGGATTAGTTTCTGGAGTGTAGTGCTCCTCGAAGTCAACCAAAGCATCTTGTCCATATGGCCGTCGAGATCCTGGAACAGGAATGTTGCACAGCTGGGCATAATCCTCTGAGGGAAGAAAGAAAATAGGATATAAAACAAATCATTCTTGTAACACAGGCTGCATTACATTAGTCCCAGGGAGCTGTGGTTCATATTAGCTGGATATAAACTTATCTTCCTAGAAACACCATAAATCTGCAATTTTAACAAAGCATTCTCTCTTCAAGAAGTATGTCATTAAAATGTTAATGAGCCAAATACAGGCTATTAAGTCATAATAGGGATGACACCAGGGATAGATTTGAGTCAATAACTGTACAAAAGTTATAGGTCAGGTTCTTCTGGCCTGCATGGGAAGCAAGAGCAGTGGGATGCTGTGTATCCTGCTGCCAATGCACCCTCTCCAGGGCTTAGCTATGATTACACTCTTCATTCTGATGAAACAAAATCTATCCCACTCCATTGTGACTGCTCGCAGAAGCCACCCCAAAGGAAGCAAACTAGAGCAGGTGGGGCCATATTTCTGGCATGGGCAGCCAACCTGCAGAAATCACAGAATTAAAAATCCTTCTAAAATAGTCCACACTCATCTGCAAACTGCATCTTCAAACCACAAGCTCGAATATGAGTGCTGTTCAAAGTCTCCTTGGCTGTGAACTTTGAAAGGCAAGGAAGGCGAGGGAGAGTCCATGTCTGAAATGCTGATGCAGATTTTTTTTTTCCTGATTGACTGTGCCATCTGTTTCCATTACCATTTACTAAATTATATACAAGGCATTTTATTTGAAAAGAGAAAGGTTGTTAAAATACAGCAATCCAAATGCTACTTTACCCTTGCTACAGACTATTTAGCATCTGTTTCTCTGAAGATTGCTTGGTGTTCTGAGAATCAGGCAGAGTAGGGATGGGAAAGAAAACCACCAAAAGAGAGAGAGGAAAAAAAGCCCTAAGCAGATACAAAATCCAAGAACTGCAGATGGTTACAGAGCCAGAAACCTCATGCTGTGTAGAACTGTCCCAGACAGCAAATAGTTGGATAAATCCAGACTGCCTCTAGACAGTGCAGAGCACAGCCCCACTTGCTGCCCAGCATTGTAATTTATTTTTTTTTCACAGGTAGTATAGTATCTCCTCCACCTGGAACAGTTTTATTTTGTACTGAAAAAAAAAAATAGCGTTTAAAAACTCTGAATTCTGTGGTCAACAAGTTGGCTCCTTGAGAGCATAGACTATGGAGTACTGGCAAAGCTTGTCTTGGCACAGCCAAAACTGCCATTGGTGCCAATCCAAGCATGCTGAATATATTCCCCAGAGAATGTACAAATCATTGTAAACTTCACCACCTTCAGCTTCAAGTGCAAGGTGATTTTCTCTGATGTCCATACTCCAGAATATATCTATTTACAGCAATAATTATATTCAATCAACCTTCTCTTCTCCCAGATGAAAAAAAGTGTGTTACCCAATGAAGACAGCTCATGGCACATGAAAAAAAAAACAGCATGAGAAAATAAACGGCATATAGCCAATGCTACTTATATACTTTAATGCAGAGCTTCTCACTGAGATACTATGATAACAGGCATAGTTTTAAGAGATGTCACAGGAGCAGAAAAACCCTCTTTCTTCCCTACTTCTAACTGCAGAGAGTATCCATATATGAGGACAGCCAGGTTATCAGGTCAGACTGACTCCTTCATTGCTTTGTGTTCAGCTGCTCATTATGCCCAAGGGCTTTTGATACATAAACAGAGAAAAGCTGTGCAGAAGTGTAAAAGCATTTTCTCACAGATGAACACAAATGTTCTTGGCAAAGGAAATCTATGCTCTGCCACAAAATACTGATTCATCTGGACTGTGTGGAAGAAGCCACCACAAAAAAATAGTGAATGGCAAGGGGAAAAGGCAAAGCAGGTCTGAGGAATCACAACTACTTTCACATAAACATGACGGTCAAGTTCTGAATGCCTGTATTTTTAAGTCTCATTATCAATAAATTAGTGGCTACAAAATCATGAAGAGCTATTTTACAGCATACTGTAAACTCAGTCTTTGTTACAAGGAGTTGTAACTGTATCAAGGTCTTCTATATGGCTATACATACAACTGTGAACTATTAACCTCTTGATGTCTATTATGCTTAATTAACTATTTATTAACACACTAATATTTTAGTAATTTATACATTAGTTGTATATAGACCTTAATAAAAAAGTTGGCAGAGCATTAAATAATCTAAAGTCACTTTAGAATGTATACACCTATCCTTAGATTTATATCATTGTTTGATACACAAATGTGATGATCTGGAATTACCTATAATACTCTCTTAATCCTGTATGTTCTTTTTAGTTGTCCAAATAGTGTAGACTTTATCTCTTGTCATTTGTAATGTGTTGATTCAGTTACCAGGTGCTCAGAAGATAAACCCAAGGAGACCAACAGCAATCCATCTAAGAAACCAACTACAGAAACTCAGGACCAGTAACAACAGCAAGTTACCCATGTCACCTTGCTGAGCTTTTTTTTTTTTTTTTCCTCCAGGGAAGAAAAGGGTGGGCAGAGAGGAGAGTACAAAGACTGAAAGACAATCAAGGGACCACATTCCAAAAAGACCATGAGAACCAGCATTTTGAAATAAGGTAGAGACTTGGAAGCCTTGAAAGTATGAAGCCAGAGTTCCCATCTGGAGGACAGAACAAGTTATGGCAAGACAGATATGTATGTACAGTTTCTGTTGTTTTAAACTTTTCTCCTTGCTATGCTATATTCCTACAGTTCAAACTGAAAACAGTGAATTTCAGGTCACTGTTTTGTATGCTGGCCACAGTTTTCCAGGTAAGGCAACTGAAGTGTGGCAACAGAATGCTGTAAAACTTGTGGGTTAAAGAATGACTGGCACACAGAAAGTAGCAGCAAGTATACAAATGAGAGAAGAGCCTGATGTTGCCCTAGGGAGATGACAGTAGACTTAGATCAAGTAAGAGAGCAAGGGAAAAATGTGCAACTACCTTTGAATGACAAATACAGTTTAGTTGTTACAGAAATGAATGCTCATTTTCAAAATAATATTTTGTGTACAGTGAAAGAAAAAAAATAATTTTCTGTGATTCTCAATTGATAGAACCTTCTGCATGGATTTTTTTTCTATGCTTTGTCATCTCCTGGTTGTGATCAAGAACAATACAACTGCAGCTCAAGGGGAAAAAAAGGCTTATGTTTTTAATATAATTTAGCCTATCCACATGTTTCTTAGTTGTTCTAACTTTCAAATGATGTATTGAGACTGCTTGCTAAGTATCTTAGGATAGCTATCACAAAAGGAAGCTGATGCATACTTCCAACAATGTAAAGGCCATTTTTCTAGTCAGATGTGTGCATGTAAAACAGGCGTGTTAGGGGATTATACCTAGATGTACATGTGTACTGGCATAGCCATTAGCTGTAATTGGTGATGAAAGCTAGGATGACAGACACAACACAATGAGAAATTGGCTAAACTGAGTAGCTTCTAGGTGCTTGTGCAGCTGTGCAAATGTGCATCTCATTTGCATATGCAGTTGTAACTGCACAAGCCTGTGTGGGCCTTATTTGTACCTGGAGGCCTAAAAATCCTAAAATCTCTAATCAGAAACATTATTCCATATATCATGTAGTGAAAGCAAAATATTATATAAAAAAAGCTTTTCCTGACATAACCATGAAATAACTGCACCACAGAATAACTGCACCACAGCCAATCCTAGCTCCTGACCATAAAGCAAGCTTTATTTCTGGTCCAGCTCCTCAGAAATGCCACTCACACACACTCAAAAAAGGAGCCAAAGCTATCAACACCAAGGCAGTTCTTTCAAATTATTTACAAATGCAACAGTTTCACCATGAGATAAATCACTGGAGAGAAGGACAAAGCCAAGAAGAAAGTATTTATTACATGTAATATATGTCCCTTCCTAGCCAGAGGTTCTGGACATCAGTCCGAATTGGTTAAAGAGATTTCATCTGTGAACCAAAGCTGAAGATATTTCTTCTCTGTGTTCAGACTGTGCTGTATGACAATTTAGATAATTTCATGGACCTCTTCCATGACAAGATGCTGAGGTTTGTGATGGACAGCATTCACATATTTTCTATAACTCTTGGCACCAAAGAAAAAGGGAAGGGTACCAGCCTTGAAGAATCAATTTTTTTGAATTAAGGATCAATTCCTTTCAAATTGAGGATTCATATCCTCACATGGGTACTCTAAATGAGACCATCAAGGAAAAGTGCAGTGGTATAGCTCTTGTTAAAATTGAAGTAATTACCAACCTGATTATTTCAAAACCTCTTCGTAGTCACCTTTTGTTCCTCAACTAATGCTGCTCAAATTTCCTAAAACAATCTTTTCTCTCTTACTGCTTGAAGTAGACTGTTTAAAGTTTTTAGTACCAGTCAGGCTGTTTCTGCCACAACTTTGCAAATGGCCTTCTGACTCCTTGCTGACTTCCATGTATATTTGGAATGTGAGCACTGATGGTCTTCAAAAATAGAAATTAAAGCAGCTGAAAATCTGCAAAATCAAGCATAGAACTTCAAATAGTCAAGGGCCAATCACTGTAATATTTTGAGCCCAAAAGATAACCCATTTGTCCAGAGATCTTACCAGAGTGGAAAAAGGCACGATGCCATCCTAAATAGAAAGACAAACAAAGGTCTCCAAAAATCAATCCAATGCCTCCCTGCTAATCTTTACGGTCTCAAAAGAGGACAGATGGAAACTCATGCTTTACACACACTGGTTTTCCCTGAACTTCCAGACCTTCATGAGTGACATAAACCAGAAATAAAGGGAACACCATGTCCTCATAATATAGAAGCAAAGAACAGAACTAACTCATAGTGTTTACAAAGGATACACAGAGTTCCTTGCAACAAAACAGAATCCAAACAATCTGTTCTGCCAGAAGTGACAGAATTCAACAACTACATGTAGGCATCTCCAAGGGTCTGCACCTCAATTAATTATCTGGTGTCTCTTTTTGCTCCATGGGAAGACAACTGTTTCTAGGACACAATCTCATCCTAAAGTAAATGTCTAGAACAGGTCAGAGGAATCTAATGCTCAGGATGTCTATTTCTCTTTCCTCAAGGAACAGAAAACTGGTAGGTCCATCAGAGATGTGGGTTTCTGAATTAAAAAAACCAAACAAATAAAAAACCAAACCAAACATGTGCAATAGGCCAAGGGAAATCCTGGAATATACAACACCCCACATAACTCATGTTACCCATTACCCTTAGTGTTCCCCTTGTCTGGGCTTTGCAAGAGCTAAGGTGGACATAAAGAGAAACTTCAAGTACAACATAAGCCTTCAGCAGTTCTTTATTTGACTCCTAGCCTCAAAGCACATCTGTAACATTTACTGACTGGAGATCTATCATTCCTGCAGATCTTCCAAAAAATAATAGTTTCATAATACTCCACAAACTACTAGGAATTTAAAACTTACAGTAAAAGAGTAAAAGGTAGGTATAAGGTTACACAAATAAGTAGGCTGATAAACTGAGTGCTGGTGTCCTTTAAAGTTGCCTATGGATGTGCTCATGATGTTATCTTACTCAGAACACCAACAAGGTCTTAGTTACAGATGCAGTAATCTACCTCTACTCTCAATAGTTACTCAAACATCTGTTAAGCTGCAGAGTTCCAGACCTACCATACCCCCTTTTTCTATATTAAAACTTCTCCAAGCAGACAGCTATAGTAGAAGTAAGTACTGTCCTAAACAGACTGGCATATCTTTAGTTCAGGGACATGTAATTTCACCTTCCTAGCATCCTGAGGTGTAACAGAAGCACAGTTGGTATTGCACTGCAGTAACAACTCAAAGATCATTCTACGAACACAGAAATAGGCACTCACCCTAAATTAAACACTGACCCCAGCACCCCACCTTACTCAACATTTTCTAGCTGTTACTTTTGTCTCCTCCCTTCAAATCTCCTGTACCCCTGTAACAATGCACCTTGTCTACAATCCACTCCAGTCTCCTAAGGGTCTCATGGGAGCTTCTGGAGTCTCAGCAGGTTTATAATACAGGTGCTACGTGTTCAGGTTCCCATGGCTTTATTTTAGAGTCCTGATATTTTTGGTCTTGGCCAATTGCTCTATTTTCTGGCATGAATGCTTTGACACAGCTGCTAAACCTGTCAGTGGTGTCCTGCTGCCAGGATGGATGGAGATAATAGGGTCTTAGGGCTCTAACAGTAAACTGACTAAGGAAGCAGAACTTCTGAAGGCAGGTCATCCAACAGGGGTTTTTTTGGGGGTGGGTGCAATGAAGTAAGGATGTTTTGTTTTAAAATGCACTCAATCATATCACTACAGTTCATGTTTGCACTATTTTGATCAGGACTTCAAACTCATTTTTTGAGTTTGTTCCTTGATGTTGTCATCAGAATATTTATCAGTCTTACTGTTATTAAGACGTTGTTCTTCAGCTGCAATACTTGAACAGGTGCTACTTATTTTTGACTCAATGTTTCCATGGGGTTTCTTTGAACAAGCACCCATTAGAAGTTTTTAGAAGACTTAGCAACTACATAAATTCTGTATGCGTGCAATTTATATGGATCATTTTTTATAGAAGCTCTTGGGTTTCCTGCTGGTTTTATAATGGATGCTACTTAAACAGGGCATTTAAAGCTTGTAATGAAAAATGGAAGTGCTTCCAAGAAAAGCTGAGACACAGAAGTTAGAGCTTTTGTTTATTATTAAAATGTGTATTTCTTCTAGAAAAGACTGGCAAGTGTATTGCTTATGGTAGTAGGCCTCTATTTCCCTCTTTCTAAGTGCAGAATCTAGATCCCCAAATGCCAAGGGAGTAAAAGCAAGGTAAAAGGAAATGACAGATCACTGAATGATCCGTTCTATGATCCATCCAATTTCATGGTGAAAATCTTCAAGTGATAATGCTTTTTACATCCCCAGGTCTCCTTTAACATGTATCTGAAAACTTCAGAACACCCCTAACTAGGGAAAAAAGCAAACACCTTCAGTAGTAAATCTGGCCAACACAATATACAGGTATTAAAAATCAGAAACTCCAAGTTCCCCAGCCAAGACCTGAATCTGTGATCCACTAGCCCAGAGGTGTGAAAGCACTCCATCAAGCCAATGATACCACTTTAAGTGCTGCAAACTGACATGTCAAAAGAATCATTTATTTAGTTCAGTCAGCTTTAAACTTGCCTTGATAAATATTTCTGAAAACAAAAGCTTCCAAATTTGTGTGTGTGCACATGTGAAAGAAGACATGAGCATATATCACCTCCACCGAGAAATGTAAGTTTCTGTGTTTCTTCTGACATAAAAAAGATTCAATATGCTTTATTTTTTTTAACCTTGTATGTTTCAATCCATAAGGATTATTCCAAGTACCTGGGATCAAAGTATGGCTTTTAGTTTCAGTTAAAGCAAATACTTTTCAATGCATATTAAATTTTACACCTGAAGAAAGATAGATTTTATGATCCAACATAATGCTCTTCAGCTTTGACTGAGGGTCAACCAAGTGACATTTAGCATGTTATCCATCAGAAATCCTCAAGTAATTAAAAAAATTAATTTCTCATGTTTTTCATAGAACTAGTTGTGATCTGCACCTCGTTATAGAATTGCTGCTCCAAAATCCTGTGGTCCTCATGATCAAAATCCATCCAATTTAAAGCTAAATGTTCATACTGAACTTGTTCTATTTTCTGTTCCTTTTCTGTTTTATCCTGCTTTAAATGTAACTAGCTAGAAATCTTCAGAAGCAAGTCTTGGAACTACCTGAACTCTCTCTACCAGGAACAGCTTTCCTTCCTTCTCTCAGGACTGCATGTCTGCATGACACAGATGGGTCACTGTCATAATGTGATGAACTTTGTGCAAAGAAAAACTCCCTTATTCTTGCTCTGTCTTTTCAACCAAGAAGCTCCAGGTCATAGCAACAATTATTTGCTCCTGACCTGTATTTTTTTTCCCTTACATTTCATGTGATTGCAATTGTTCTTCTAGCAGTTGGAGTAATTCAGTGCCTGGGAATGTCCTCCTGTAAGCTTTCTTCTGACAAGGACATTTCAGAGATTTCCATGCTTTATAAATCAAGCTGCTGTCATGCCCTATTTTTTTTTCAGTCTCTTTCTGGGGTAAGCAGCAGCCAGCAATTACTCCAGCCAACATCATCAAAATCAGGCACCTTTTTCAGCTGCTTCTCTTCCAAAGCAAACTCAAGCAAGCAAAGATATTTAAGAACAGGTTCAGGGATCTTGCAAGTAAATTATAAGAACATAAAACCCAAGCAGACAAAACCAACCACATTAATGTTTCACTGAGCTTCTCTATGTAGCTTACCTCCAGGATTCTCTCTATAAGTAAAACATGTACTGCTTTAGCCACAACATTATGGCTAGAGTAACATATGCCCAGGTAAAAATCCAAGTATAATCAGAATAAAATAGTGCAGCGTGGTATTCCTACACAGAAAGCCATACTAATGAAACATATTTGTAGTAAGAAAGGTGCCCAAACTAGGTCTTGAAATAGTTTATATAGGGGAAGAATTTAGTATGATACCATACTGTGTCTGCCAGGGCTGACATATCTCAGACACAGCATGACATTTACCTACACAGCTTCTACTGCTTTTTTCTCCAGCCCAGAGTTCCCAGAAATCAGTCTGTGCATTAGTGACAACATTTATCTCTATATCCGTTTAGCCTTCCTAGTCACCACAAGAAGCAGCTCCTCCCTGAATCTTGTTTCTTGTTGAAACAATGTTTAATTTCTAAGCAGGTGAACAAAATACAGTCTTTTAAACATATGACTGATAGCTTTCTTTAACATTAAGTTATATTCCCTGGAAATTCATAAGTCATTACTGGTACTCCATTTCCCTCAGCTATCTTGAATTGCTCATCTATACATTTCCTAATACCTTAGAATATAGCCATGTAATAACAACTCATTCTTTAATAGTTTTAGTAAAGACTCTAAACCATGACTTACCAGACACTTATCAAGCAAACATACCCAATTGCAGTCAGCCTGGCAAAATATCACACTGAGAAATGCATCTGACTGTAAAATACCAGCAACAAAAATCAAAAAGTTATGCAACCTATTGAGTACCGTGGGTGTATGTGCACAGGTACCACACCTGTATTTTCATGGACAGTTTTCATCAGTAATGTTAAGGAACTCTGCTACTCTTAAAAAGCCCTATTCCTGTTTCCAACAAGGCTCTAAATTGCCAATCCCTGACAGTTCCACCAGAATGGAATGTGTCCTAGATGTGCCAAAAAATGAAAGCAGTTACCTTTTAAAAATCCAGGCTGTAATGGTTTCCCCTTAATTAATGAAAAAAATTTCCATTAGTTTTTGAAGACTTAGGTTTTTGTTTTGGTTTTTTTTTGTTGTTCTTTTTAATGTTAGTAGCCCACATATTAATACAAGGCATTAAACTGACCAAGTGTTACAGATTTCATTCTAAGAACTGACACGTCCATTTCCTTACCTGACTCTTTCATAGGACACAGTGCACACTGCATGCCCCAGGCTTCACCGTACAGGCAACAGCACTCAGTATACGTAGTCTGCTTTCCAACCAGAGGTCGACTACAAACAAAATCATCACTTAGATGCTGCCAGCAAAGATCCTGGTAGACTTCAGTTTCTTCAGTTTGTTCTGATGGAGAAGACAGTATTAGATCACCATTGCAGCACTGTTGTTTGAAAAGGAGACTGAAACAATGCAGAATTTTCTCAACTTAATTAGAAAAATAACCTACCTTTATAGACTTCGCTAAATACAATCTTAAGCTTAGAAGTCATGGCTATTTTTAAGTGTCTGAGATGGCTCATCCCTTGAGTATTCAGATTTTCAAGTCTTAAATGGTTCCAATTTGGCACTATTGGGCCAATTTAAAAGCCCATTGGGTTGGACACCCAAGAAACAAACTTCCTCAATCAGTAGTCATTGCTGAACTCAGCTCTGCTCTCAGGGAGGTTAACAGAGCTTGACAAAACCCAGTGTTAGGACAGAAGTGAATATTTGGGGAACTCCATCCACAGAATGAACCCTTAGAAGCTGTTACTTTGCTTTTCTTTTATTGCTGTCAATGGAATCTGAAAGAACTTTTACAGCTAGGGCAGAGCTGAACAAAAATTTTACATGGACTCAATGGGGGACTGGAGAAATACTTGGAAGAGTCCCATTAGCTGAGCAGCCAAACTACATCAGACTCAGGAAATCCCCTGAGCTGAAAATAGCTGGAGGCTGGGAGAGTGCTGGGGAGGGTGAGGAGAAGTATTGTTCATCTGCTCTTCTGGTCCCTAACCATCTAGGGGTGTCTCTAACAGCTATTGTTAGAGACAGAATACTGCTGTGAACTACTGTCACACTCTTATGAACATTAACAAAACCATGGGGTTTTTTTGTTGGTGGCTTTTTTTGTTTTGGTTTGGTTTTTTGTGTTAAAGCTGGAAAATTTCAGAGAAATACTAGTTCTGACAAAGATCTCAGCAGGAATAATTCCTAGCCCGAGCTATCTCTGATCACTGCTGATCAGAGGGAGAGGAGCTGTAAACCTAATCTTCCACTTGGAATGTAAAAGCCTCAGCACAATTGTTCTATAAAGACATCTTCAAGGTTTTGATTTTGTTCCAACACAAAGTGAAAAGTAAGTCGCGTTGTAAACCAAGGTTCTGTTTTGTCTGTGTGTATCTATTTACTACATTTTCACATGATGCACTGGTGCACGGGTGAACACAGAATTGAAACCTAGCTCAAGAGTGAAATGGTGAGTTCTGAAAGGGCAAAGGTGATCAGCATTTAGATACCTATTCCACTAAGAACTTGCCAGAACACGCAGTGAAGAGCAGCAGTGGGTCTCTGCAACCAACTCCAAATTCTGCTGGCAGCAAAGGAACCAGCCTGCCCCCTCCTCTTCTGTGTTAGGAAGGACATTGCCAGTAGTGATACAAGGCTTGAGAGCTTTGTGCTGGGTGAGAAGATCATTGCTGTATCAGCTTCAACGTCGCATGGTGGAAGCCCCTTTGGGCCCTTGCATTCTCTTCTCATCCTAGATGAAGCCAAGTGGCAATCCAAGTGGCAAACCAAGTTGGTTTGTTCAACTGAAGATTGAACAATAGAAGTGCTGCAGTTCTTTCACAGTGTCAAGCAAGAGGATGACCACATTACTCCTTAAAAGTATCAGTCTTATAATTTTGAGTGACTAAAGCAGGCATTAGTCTGTATTCCCATTTCCTTTCATGGAAGCATCTTAGGAAAATTCATTGCAAGTTGCAGGGACCAGAGGTTTGGATTTATGGCTATACAGTGCCAATATTAATCAAACCCATTGTAACATTTCTTTCAAAGATGTGTGTGGCATAAACAAAACTGTGCAGACTGAATAATACTCTGGATTTTTGAGACATTTCTAAGAAACTCGTAATATCTGACATTTTTTCTGAAGTCAGAACCTTACTTTAACAGTAATGCTGCTGCTCACAGCTTGAAAATGCACCCTCAATACCAATCAACTGAAAGCACAGACAATTTAGCTATTTCCTCCTATACCACATAATTCCTGGTTTTAGTCCTTGCATTGTTAGAAGCAGTTGCTCACTTTGAACTGAATCTCCACAGCCAAACCCCAGCCTTAGCAAGGCTGCAAGCAGGCTGAGCCTCATTACCTACAAAGCTGGATGAGGCAGAAGCAGAGCTGGTGAATCAAGGGCTGAAGACTCCACAGCCCAAGCCTCATCTAATTAATACTTCCAGCAATCTCCTGTCTGCTTTGGCAAAGTGGAGCCCTGAGGAGTCCTATATCATGATGCCTTCTGGAGCAAAAGATGATGGTCCAAGCATTGCCTTCCAAAATCCTCCAACAGAGCAGGCTCATCCATCATGACCCAGTCTAAGTTTACTGGGGTCTGCAGCCACGTCAGCACCACCTTCTAGAGGTGTACTCACTTCAGTAAAAGGTATAATGGATCATACCACTTGAGTCTGCTGGTCTGATGCATCGCTTTTCTGTTGGGTCCAGAACCATTGGGTGTGTACAGAAACAGTTGTAAGATCCTTCTGTGTTAATGCACTGGCCATCAATACAGCTGTTTGGGTCCTGACATTCATCCGTGTCTTTAAAATGGAAGGAAATGTATCAGGGAGAGCCAGCACAAAGTAGTTGCATCGTGTTAATCCATGTTTATATTTTTGTATAATAGGAGCAGATTTCCCTGCATGACTTCTGCTAATTACCACAAATGCCAATTGCTGCCAGCGAATCCTGATTGTGCCCACGGAGAAGGACAGACAGATCAGCAGGATGCTGACCTCTAATCCTCAAGTACGAGGGAGCATCTGGATGAGGAGGAGGATTGCTGAGGGGGTTGGAGTGCCTGGCATACCCTGCATTCAGCACAGCTGCAGCTTCTTCCCACATTCCTATCTGTTTAGGACAGTACCAGCAGGCATTAGAGGTGGGCATACTCTCAGAGATCCCTCAAGAACTGATCAGAAAAAGAGATCACTTTACCTAGCTACTGTAGTTCTATTCCTTAGTTTGTCTTGGAGAGAAAAAAGCAGAAATTTAGCTCAAGGGGAAGAGTCGGCCATTTTACTTCTAATAAATTACATTAGATCAGCAAAAAACCCACCCTTTGTAAAGAACACTCATAGAATCCCAAGGTGAAAGGCTCTATTATTGCAGTTTCAAAAATTACTTCCTTTCATTATGCTATTCTGCATGTTATACATGGTTCTCTGCTTACAAAGCAAAAGCCAGGGTCATGGTAACGAGTAACTTTCAGTTGAATGCCAGAATAAAAAGGAGTACAATGCTATAGAGACTAAGATGGGCTTATCAGTGACCTGAACTGTAATTACACATTGTGTAGTAACTCCTTGTAGAAAATACCTGTCACCGAAAAAAAATAATCTCTGTTAATTTGATTTAATATAGTAAAACCAGCACACCTACCAAATGAAAGGTGACCTTCAGCATACAAGCTTTCACTGCTCACCTTGTATAAAGAACAGAAGGCTAAACTGCATCTTGGCTAAGCAAAGCAGCAGTGTGCACACCAGGAGGGAGACACCTCCAACCATTTTGTGCTGCCTGCATAGAGGTTGGTAGCAGCTCCAAACTATGCACTCAGGGGAGCATAAGGGGCTGTTTTGGAGATGCAGACTCCTGGGAGAAATTTGCTGAAAAAGGAAGCAAATAAAACAAACACTTCTCTACATGCCATCGCCAGGTCATCCAGAATTGCTGCCCAGCCAAGCAGAAGAGAAGGGAAATGACCCAATGCCTCTTAAAAAGCTGCTTCAAGAGTTTGGAGGCCCAGAGTTCCTTCCCTTCCTGGGAATACCACAGTTCTGATGGGAATCCTGCTGTACAAGTCTGCTTGTTTTGCCCATCTGCATACCATTATGGTGACAACACCACTTTAAATAAACTTACCAAAGCACTGGAGCTTAACAGGGTCATAGTATGTGCCTTGTTTGCAGTAACACTCATAACCTGGCTGCGTATTCAAACAGAAGCCATTTTTACAGATTTCTTGTCCAAAGAGTTGGCATTCATCAGCATCTGCACAAGAAAACATTAAAGGTTATGTTACTATAAATATTATGAGGCCACAAAGAGAAGATGGAATAAAGCCTATACACAGCAAATCTCATTTTGAACAGAGGGCCCTAGAAGCACAGATATCCACAGGGGAAAAAACCAAAAAACACAACAACAAAAAACCTGTTATGGAAGGGGCTATGGTGTGCTTGTAGTCAGAATGGGAAAGGGAAAGCTGGTGGACTATAACTCTCCCTTTCTCTTGTCAGAGTAAGTCCTTTGGCACACAGAGACTGGAAGAATCTACAGCTCCCCTTTGTTTCCTTTGGTGCCATATTGCTATTAGTTCCAAGCAAAACAGATGAAGAATATGGCCTGTATTTTCCAGTATAATTTGCTTTCCTCAAGGGATTCCCACCATGGATCTAATTTAATCACACCATCTAATTACAAAACTAACTCAGCAATTATGGGTGGACTTCGTGAACTCTGTCCTTTCTCCACAAAGTTTTGTGACACTGCTGTGCATGGTAGGGAACCTTCATATCCACACTACTTGTGACTTTGTTTTTCAAAGCTATAGGCACAACTTCTGTGAAGACTTCCACCACAGAGGAACAATTGTATATGTTGTTAAATAGAAGCCTGCAACTACTACAGACCTAGAGACACTTTCCAATGAAGCTAAGTGTTTTCAGGGAGGTGTCACAGAAAATACATGCCAGCTCATATATAGCTTGTCACAGCTGTACAAATTTTTTTCCCAGTCTTGTGTTTATATACTTGTTACTGTTGGAATTTCATTCACTTCCTTTTTTCCAATCTACTTTTCATTTGCTAGACCTGCTAGGTTAGGCTAGTATTAAAAATGGAAATAAAAAGCACAAAGTAAAGTAGGTGATTCTCCTTTTAATACCAACTATCTTAATCCAGTGTCCTCCATAGATTTACTCACCATTTACTCTGGGGCAACACAGACTTTAACAGAAAGCTGTTATTTCCAGCTGTACAGCACTTTAAAATGTGAACTGCTCAAATGCTTACTTTTTCCAGAAGAACTGAAAAGGCTACGAAGCTATTTATTTTTACAGCCACCCTTCTAGCCTCTAAGTGGCCTGAAACATTAAATACCTTCAGTTTGACTGCTTAGTGGGAAAAACAAGGCAAAGATAAATCAGAAATGTCCTGCACATGCCTGCCTTTCTCTTACGAACCTGTAGAAAAACTGGAAAGCCTGGGAGTAGAGTCAAAGAAAGCTAACTGAGAATACTCACTTCTGACAGATAGTTCCAATTAAGAAAATATGAGTTGCTCCTACAAGCAGAAGTTTGTGGACAAAAGCAACAGGAGCATATGAGTTAGTGTAACAGAGAAAGATCACATTACTAAAATTACTTATACATTTATTGTTTGTCCTTTGTACCACTCCTAATGTTATTACAAAATAAACATATTGAAAACAGGAACAGTCTTATTATGCCAGGGATTTGTGGAAGGTATTTCCAGATGAACCCTTTCCACACTTCAATATTTCTGGCAGCTAGAGATACTACCAGCCCTGAGGTAGCACAACAAAAACAATGCCAATTTTCTCTAAGACACATTTGGATATCCTGTACCCAACAGCATGTCCCAAATGTACATTGCAAAGATGTACAGAAATCTTAGATCTGTGAAGATAAACAACACACTTAAACAATCCTTGAACAAAAATCCTCTCAGATATTAGGTCATTTAAGATGAGCTCTGTGACAGTGTTCTGGTGTGCATTGTCAATCTGTACAGCACTGCTCCCTGCTACCATCAGCCTCAGGTCTGGGTTCATTACATCACACTTTGTTCCTTCTTCCAAGCTGGTAGACAAAGCAACACCTCCAGAAAGTAGAGTCTTAGCTCAGTTACCCTATTTAATTGTGCACATTAGTTTGAATGAATCTGAGTGTTTTGGTGCCTTATAATCTTTAGTGTCTTTTCCATGTCCCAACTATTTTTCTCTCTCCCAACTCCTCATACATGTATTTACAAAGTCAGGGTGGCTTTGCACTTCATATGTAAATGAGCATTTGAGACTTGTGGTCTCAGCACCTACTCTCACCACATATAGCACTTGGTACAAATTAAATCAGTATGTTACAGAGACTATGAAATTGACATCCTTAACAATCTGTCAAATTAAGGTTTTCAGTAATTTTTCATATCACAAGCTATTTTTTTCACCTAATAAAACCTGAATTAGTATGCTCACATTGCTGACTCACATTTCTAGTCAATCTCCTACTAGAACTCCTGAAATAAACTTCATAGGAGTCCATACTGACCTTTGTAATTCTGAGCAAGAAGCCCGTAAGATGACTCTCCAGAGGGAATGAAACCTTTTCCTTCAGGACACAAATCAGTAAATTCAGCTAGAATTGAGAGAAAACAAAAAATTATGTTGATAAAAAAAAATGCTATCACACAAGGAAGTCTTACATGTGTGTTTTAGGCTATTTTCAGAAATCTGAAATGACATTTTGCCTTATTGACATCTAAGAGGCAACCATACATACCTTTAGCTAAATGGCAGATGCAAATGCTACAGCCTCATGTCCCCCCTGCTCTCAATGTGCAGAACCTAGCTAGGCTACCCACAGCATCACAAAGCTCCAGGCAAACTGATTTCTCTTGCTCCATAGCAGGAGAATGTAGTCTTTACTGAGTGTTATTATGCTCTGCAATACCAGTAGCTGAATTCTCTTAATTCCAGCTAGCATGGGCCTCTCTGAGCCGTACAGCACTCTGCAATCTAGACATAACCCAACTGAGATACAAACCCCTGTCCACATTCTTCAGCTCTTATACAGGAAAAAGACTAATTGACTGCAACAGGAGAACACGGTGTGGATTACAGAGAGAAATTATTTCAAGTGTCTTGGAGGCTATACAAAAATCAAATAAATCTATCCAAGCAGAGAGGGTCTTTTTGTAATGCATTTCATTTCAGTTTCACTGATTCTTAACTACAGTTAAAACAGGAATTAAACACGAAGATACATTTGTGTGAAAAGTAATCTTTAGTGCTTAATCTCAAAAAGTTTACACATGTGTTCTCTTATGTGATTTTTTCCAGCTGGATTCTGAATTTCAGCCATCACTGTTTATGTTTCAAGTACTGTTTTCAATAGTTGTGACAAATATCATATGGCTATGTTTTTCTAATTTAATATTTAGAGGTTAAACAATGGTCTGCAGACAACATGATTAAGTGGATCATTCAGTAAGTAGCAAAATGTATAACTAATGTCATAATATATATCAGTAACTCATAGTCTTGTAGAAACATTACAAAGAATAGCTGCAGATTCAAAAACACTGTGATGCTTACCTCGATTTTGCAGCTTGTGGGAAAAAATCTAACATGTTATCCTAGCATCTGAAAAAAGCTTCTGTGTGAATCCATCTTTGTTTAAAATTGCTTGGAGATAATGGTGTTCAGTAACAGGCTGTTTTTATTCCTAGGGTAACTGCAGTGAAGCCAATGAATTTACACCATGTATGAATTATTCCTATTAAGTTTTCCTCTGTGGAAGTTTCCCATAGATAAATCATGACTAAATACTACAGAATATGGGATTTAATGGGCAAGACTTCTCCAAATGCAAAGCACACTACAGTTAACATAAATAAAATGCTTCAATAGTTTGCAAAGGGACAGAAGATCTCTTACCAGTTCCAAAGACAGGGCATGGGAAGATTTCACAGTTATCACCCCATCCAGCACCCAAGGTACAGCAGCATTCTTGTTTGGTTACATTGGATGTAAGCACATTGTCACAGAAATTAGCATCATTCAAATTGTAGTAGCACTCCTTCTTTCCATCTTCATGTTGATCAGCCTCTACTGGTAATTCTAAAGGTGAAGAGAAAACATAAGCCACGTAAGATGACACGTGAAATGAACCAGTTTTACAGGAGAATCAGAAGAGCCTCAGAGCCCCAGTTTCAGGTCAGCAAATAACAGCACTGTCAAGCAAGGAAGAAAATGGTTGAGTACAAATTTGGTTTAACTTCTTTTGTTCTTAGGAAGAATGATGGAAGCTGACAACATTCCTTTGACATTTTCCGGACATTTTTCTCCAACCTGGTAACAAAGGGATTCTTCACATTTAAAGGGATTCTTCACTTTTCCACTTCTTTCATTTTTAAGCAATACATGAACTAACTGCTGTCAGGCTCAGCTATGTAACTATCATGCCCAACTACTGCCATAGGTCTTTCCACAGCTGAACTGGCAAGGTCTTCACAGAGGTCAGCAAACATTAAAACCCATTTTTCAGATAAAAGAGCTAAGACTCAAACTGAAAAGGCCCAATTTTCAGAAGACTGAACATTTCCAGTCCCTTTTAATTTCACTGGGAAAAAAACATGTTCCACACTTGAATACAAGGCCCCTCATGATTTCTGCAAAAAGCAACTAACTTCACAGTAAGCAGAGAAGTATAATGCAGATGTCAAGTTAATTGCCTTCATGCTTTACTTTAAAATAAGCTTTACTTTAAAATAGGAACCCACCCAAGAAGTTAGATTTTCTGCCCTTAGCAGTTATGTGGGTCTTCTCACAATAAGGGCTAGAGGCAAAAAAGTCCAAATCCATAGATCCAATTAAAAACCCTATAGATAGTCAAAGACCTTTCTAAAGCAAAGCACTCCTAAAATACACCAAGAAGTGAGTTTGAAAACATATGCCCAGCTAAAGGTTCTATGTCTGTAGAACTCAGTCTCACTATGCACTTTCACAAAAATTCCCATCAAGAGATCAGAAGTGAGAGCTATCACATAAAACTGTTTTTCACTATTCACATTTGATCTATATGAAAACCTTCTCAAGGGCTAAAAAAGTAATGAAGTTCTGAAATTATAAATGCTCACATTCAGCAATCAAACCCAAAACTTTGTTCAGGAACTTAAGATAGACACATCTAGAAGTGACTGGTTTATCTCCTTCTTACCTTGTGAAATTCTTTATGCTTAGCACTTTACAGATGTTTAATTCACAAAACTACTACAAATTACAGCACAATGTCTGATTTTCCATTGTTTGATATTTCAGTCCTTTCAACTCAGGCTATTGCACCATATGCCAAGCATGAGACATTTCTCAAGTAACAGATATATCCAGGAGGGAATCAAAACTATGTTTTATACTTGAGTGACAGTGTATTTCAATATGATAGATTAGTAAGGCCCAAAGAGTTGTGGTATATAAACTAACTTTGTTTGCCTTGCAGTTATAGTAAGGAAAGAGCTTAAAGCTGGCCCACTTAGAAGTACTGTTATACCTGGGAGAGGCAAGTTCATCTGACTGCCAGATCTGTCTGCCTCTGTTTCTCTCTTAGACATCAAGCTTAGCCTCTTTATGCCAGTTATAGGATGGATTTTCTTCTAATCCCATCCACTTAAAAAATAATGTCTGTGAGGTGATAGCTTGAAGACAGTGACTGACAAAAACTGAAGGAATGAAATGAGCTCCAGCTCTTGTTACTTTGAAAGTCTGTTATTCCTGACCACCTACATTCCCCCAACCAGATGGGACAAGGTAACTTTACAGAACTAGATCCATTTTGAGAATAAGAACCATTTTATCCATTTTATTTGAGATCCATTTATATTTGAGAATAGTAGTTTTTCAAATGCCAATATGGATTGCCTATTATTGTGCTCAATAGTATGAATGTGTGTAATAATTCTTTTGGCTTCTAATTCCAAACAGACAACTGGATTTATTTCTATTTTCCTTAGAAACGTGACTGTTTCTGTTCTGGGAGGTTGAGAGGCTGGCAGACACCTCTATTCAAATTTACTACAATGTTGCCACCTATAAGGCAAACTTTCCTTCAATGTTTTGCCAGTACAACTTAAGTTGTACACTGAAGGAAGCGCTCAGCTGAGCACTTATTTCATCTCTGTTAGTTTAGCCTGTGGTTTCCCCATATCGGGTAATTACAATTTTCCACAGTGCACTGAATTTCATAAAGTGCAGTAGTTCTGAGGTATCAGCTGCTATCCAATGGAAACTACTTTAAGACTATCATGTGTCACAGAAATACAACTGACCTAGATCTGTTATTCCAAGGTGAGAGAGCAGTACTTTAGCCACCAAATTATACATTTTCCTTGGCTGTTTGCCACCTGTCTACCTGAATCAAAGCCAAATCTTCAACAGGATAAAAAGCATAGATGTTTTCACACTGCTTAGCAGAGAAAGAAACCAGAAGCTGGCCTGGGAGGAAGAGGAGTCTCATCATGTTATTGCTTATTCCCATTTTACATATGATGTGTTGGTTTCTCCTCCTATTATGTATTCAGCAACTTAAAAGTCTTTTGTTTACACAGCTGTGACTGAGGGTTGGTCAAGCAGCCACCATGAATGTTTGGAAAGCAAATGAGACACAAAACTTGTATTATTTTTCTTAAATCAAGGCCAGTCTGTGTCTTATAATTTCTCCCTCATTTACTATTAACTGTTTAGTAAATAGGTTGTTGTTGGAAGTGGTTCCACTAGTTATGTTGACAAAGTACGATAGGAAATGGATACTGGGTTTTTTGCGTTGTTGTTTCAGGGTTTTTTGTTGTTATCAGGGCATTGATATGACTGTTCTATTAACAGCCTATAAGAGAGATTCTCTATAGCTGCTGCTAGATTGAACTCTGAAATATTTCTATGCCTTAGTGTAACTTTGATCCAACCATATGCCTCAGCATGTGTTTGATGCAAAAAATGTGTTAGTAATATAGAATTCAATAAATAATCAGGATATTAATGTATACTTAGACTTCAGCATACACTTGGATACTTGCTTAAATAGTGGCTTGTTAACAGCTGCAATCTGAAAAAAACAAAAGAACTGATGGGATCTTAAATACTGCAATTGTGTACCCATGCTTCCTATTCACAGGCAGAATTGGTAAGGTGGTTGCTAAAGTTAAAAATCATCATTATAAGTTCATTGCTTCTAAAACCTCAGACTCCAGTAACTCTAAGTAAACAACTTGAGTAACAAACTTTCAAAACCTGATTATCAAAAGGACAGTAAAAATAGACTGCTCTGTGCCAATCATCAGGGTGTACTTGTTTAGGTTTCTCCACTGGCTCCACATGTGGCAGCCAACAGCGAGGGTGTGTGCAGTGCCTACACATAGAGGTGCATATGTACAATTCAGGGACATTTCAAAAGACTATAACTGAAATTCAGATAATTATTTAACTTAGAAAACCTAACATATTGCCACAAAAAAAAAAAAAAAAAAAAAAAAAAAAAAAAAAAAAGAAATTACAAAAGTCCTCTAATGTCTTACCATTTAGAAAGCCCTTAAAAGTTTAGGAAATTTAGAATTTGGGCACCAAATTTCTAGCTTAAGGAAGCCTTTGGATCAACTTTACAAACAGTTACTTGGCATCCTCAAATGTTTTGTGCTGGTGCTTGGTTTGATGCAGGGAGAATTTACTTTGTTTTAATACAAAATAGTCTGGGAGGGACTCATGTTTGGGCACAAAACCTGTGAATTTTACTTATAAATCCTATTAAATACTGTTAGAACACTGCATAAATGACTGGTCACATTTCAGGTAACCAGAAGACAGTAACATCTAAATTAGATGTAGGTACCTAAGTGAGCCCTGATACCTTAGCAGAAGTTTCTCAAAGGAAT
The DNA here is from genome assembly GCF_036169615.1 of Heliangelus exortis. Taxonomy (NCBI): domain Eukaryota; kingdom Metazoa; phylum Chordata; class Aves; order Apodiformes; family Trochilidae; genus Heliangelus; species Heliangelus exortis. Next base: position 12,544,414 of record NC_092424.1, on the reverse strand, counting down.
TCTTTTTACTGGCTGAGCTGTGATGCAATTTTGTGATCTTACTGACCTTTCTATATGTAGGCCAGATTTCTGTTGATATACTTGGGTTTACACACACACTTTTATTTGCAATTCTCATTATAAATCATACCTATTATATTCCTCAAATATATACTGTCCTTTGTAGCTTCTGGATTCCATGGAATGAGACATACTAGTACTTCATTAGTAGATATCAGTAGATGCGTTTTTTTGGTTATGTGGAAACAATTAAACCAATGTAAATAGGGATTATTACTCAAACTGCATTCAGCTTGGTACTTGCTAGTAATTAATCATAAGTGGCTTTATTTATTTTGTTAAAAAATCAGAAGACTAATCCCAATCAGGGTTTTTTTTATCCCTTAGGTACAAAGATCTTTAATCACAAAGTTACTTCTAATAGAAAAGGGAGTCTTTCATCCTTTATCTTTTTTCTTTCTGAGGCATTTGCTACATTTTGTGAGTGGCAGGGCATAGAGGAGGAAAATAAGACAATCAAATCTTGCACAAATAATTTTTTTGTTTGTTTGTTACTGGAGCATGACAAATATGGGCTAGAACTCCTGATACATACACGGAGAGGATTGTTTCAGGAAGCAGCTAACTATAGACAAATTTACACCAAGCCAAATCTACATTTAAATAGAAGGAAGTCCTGAGAGCCCTAATGGCAAGTAAAGTGTGAGCACTTTATACAGAATGGGAAAAAAGCAAAAACTGAGTAAACCACACTGAAACTATAGATATGTGCATCAGAATAATGCAGATTAGATTCTTTCTTATTCTTTCTTTCTGAAAATAGGCATGATGCAAGCTACTGCTGACAGATGATGTGCAGATGCACTGTAGGAGCTCTCAAAGCACTGTGCCTGACCTGAGTATGTGCCTTGTCAAAGCCAGAGGATGTGTGGCTATTCTGTCACTCTCTGCAGGGAGGCAGCGTGCTGTATGATCATGCTGCAGCTGGTCTTGGGGCAGGCTGAAGTACCTATCATTGGGCAAACCAACACAGCTGATTTGATCATTTAGCATCCTTTGCTAATTTCTTTAGCTTTAGTTTTGTTTTGACAAGTAGCTGAATTCTCTCAAGTACAACCTGCTAGCAGTATCAAAATGAAGGTGGTATTCCCATCCCCTGCAAATCTTGATACTGTAATTTGAACACTCTTCCTCCATAAATTCATGGAAGAAATTTAAATGCTGCTACTTCAGTTGTCATAAGTGGGTACTTAAGGTAGTCTGCTTCATGATGAAAAAGTACTGCTGTGTTTTTCCTTGTGAACAGAAATGAAGACAGTACCTTTGGGCATTGCTTTGATGCTTCAGACATCTTATACCTCCTCTTTCATAAAAAAAGCCTGAATCTTTCTCAAAGGATTTTGTAAAGGTTGCCATTTGTCAGTCAGCTGTTAACAACATTTCACAGGCAACTTCTTGAGTGCATATGAGTTGTTGCAATTAGGTCGCAGACATTTTAGCCTTGTTTGAAACACCATGAGTGATAGGAGAAAACAGCCACAGCCTTGTAAGTCTTAGAGTTTGCATCCTGGCACTACAGCCATTTATTCTAAAGCTTTCAGAAGCTAGATCAGTTTGCATTGTAAGACCAAATAGGAAAAACAGCAAGATTTGCATTCTTGAGGGGGAAAAAAAGCTGTGCAAGTAAATCCCTTCATTTCTTGTACTCTCTTGCTCTGTATTGTGCATTGTTTCTTTCTCCAAAATAGATCACTGAGAAATGTGGACACAACTTCAGAGAGTTCTAAATTCATTTTTAACGAGTATCTTTCCACTAGGATTTGCAATGCCCAAAACACCTGATGACAAACCTTGCAAACCCAGCACAATGGACGACTAAGAAAAACAGGACAAAAGATCAAGTAAAACAGGCAACTACAGTGAAAAAGGCACTCAATCAGACTGGCAACAGTTCAGGGTTTGGGTTTTTTTGCTTTTCCAACTCTTTGTCTGAGGACTTATGTTAGCACTAGGTAGTGTGAAGAGGGTACTGCTATATACAATTTTGTTTCTAACAATATGCCCCCTTAAGCATTGTCCAAGTTAATATTTGCAAAAATTTCAACAAAAAATGAAATCACTCAGGCGATACACTTGATTCTGCATCACTTTTCATTATTACTGAACCACAAATGAGACTGTTGACGCTGAACTGCTGTAACTGTTCATTATCACTAAGTCTGCTGCTGTATAAAAATTAGAAGGTGGTTTTGCTATATTTTGCTCTATTTGCTAATGATTCACTGATAACATTCTATCTTAGAAACTCCTCGTGCACACACTTTCAAGAAGAGAAAGCTTTAAATTCCTCTATTGTAATTAAAGCAACACCAGCATTTAAACTAAGTTTCCATTGGTTACATATGCAGTGGAAATCATGCCACACATGCAAAAATCCAGTGGCACTTTACCTGGTGAGGTTCGGAAGCGACACTGTCCAGTCATGGGATCATACTCCTGGTTTTCATCAGAGCACAGACACAGGAAAGAACCATCAACATTTTCACAGAGGGCTTCACCACATACTCCGCTCAGCATTTCACATTCATTCACATCTGTGTGAAAAAAACAAAAGAAAAGTCAATTCAGACCTACTACTGGCATTTGTTCTTAACTCTTACCTAACAAGAACGAAAATCCAGTCATTTAGCTGAACGTAATTTTTGTGTATTTTTATATAAATATGCATTTTAAGTCGCTATTTGCTCAGCACTTTCAAAATGTACTTAGGTTTTTTTCTTTATCTTTTTGCTCGATTCCTGTCTTAAGGAACAGATCTTTTTGAGCAATGTTATCTGGACAGGAATTAGAGAGACCTGTCTTTTCCTAAAAATGTTTTGGTAGATAAATGGCACAAAAAATTATATGAGTATTTTATATTATATAGTACATACAGGAAAGAAAAACAAAGATTATTTTATGGTGTTGAATTACTTCACTGGCAACTCTAAATTTAGTTTCACATCATCTTTTTTCTTTTTTTCTTTGTTCAATTTGTTTTCACCTGTGAAAAGTCACTCTATGCAAAAACACACATTGACACATTGCAAAGTAAGAGCCAAATGGCATAAAAATTTTGTAATAAAACTATACTAGAAAACACACAAACATTTCTGTAAAACTTCTCTCTGTTTGGTAGTCTGCGTCTGCTTAGGTCTCCATTTACTCCAAAGGTAAATATGTTTCATCCTGAGTATGGCTTGAAAAAATTGCTTAATAAATGTGTTTTGTTGATCTGATATTAATTTCTTATCAGAAATTTCTGATGCCTCAGATGGTTCCTGCGTCCAACCATCACTATCATCAACAGACCTGGAAACCTTCTGCTCACAAGCAGAATCCGCATTTACATGTTTACAAAAACCTGACATCTATCTTTTCATGGTGATAGGTGTCTTTCCTGGACTTGGAAGCCAATGCTAAAAACTGTTCAAATATGGTGTGCCTAGGGAGTTGTGCCATCTAATTCAGACTGTCTGTAGCACAAGCCAGACCTTATTTCCTGTAAGGGGTAGTAGAGAGCTCTGGTTATTCAGCTAAGAGACTAAACAGATGTTGCATTTAAATAGGCTAAAGTATTAAATTCAATCTATTACGATTTATATCTGTGAGTGGTCCTGATGTACAGAAACAGTGTGTTTTCTTTTTTTTTTTTTTTTTTGAGATAAAATGAGTGTCTGAACCTTTCTGCTGTTGATTCCCATTCAGTTCTAATAACAGGGTCTCATTAAGCAGATACGCCGTCAGGTTTCCATCGGGCACAAAGTTCAGTATGTAAAGCACAGCTCAACCTTATTTTACAAGTAAGTGGTACAACTTTAATAAAAAAAAATATGGAAAACAAAAATGCTCTTGTGAAGAAATGTCTTTTGCTCATTTGCTGCTTTTTGCTCACTAGAACCTTGCAGGAGTGACTATGTGGACCTAAGAACTCACCTGTACAGCCTTGCCCCTCCTGTGTGTCCTGATACCCTTGGTAGCAGAGGCAGCGGTAGGAGCCATCCATATTTTCACAGAACCCGTGACTGCCACATATTGTCCCGTTCGTGCATTCATCAACATCTGCAAGGAAGCATTTTAGCATCAGAAAGGCCGTGTGACAATCAAAGGCAGACATCAATGAAGAGTGCAGACAAACAACAGACAAGGCCATTTTTGCAAACATGCAGCGATGTCCCTCTATACATTTGGAAGGAAAACACAGAGGACAAGGCAAAAAATTTTAGTGTAAGTACCCATACAATTTAAGAAATTGTTCCAGTGTTAACTTCATAGGAAACAGTCAGAAAACAGTTTTGGTCAACGGTCTCCCATCTTCTTCACCAAACCTGCTAATCATGGCAGTATGCTACATACCACAGAGAAAGACATCATTTAAATATGATGATCTGATTTATTTACAGATTCCACCCGTTTTGTAGCACTACACAGTCAACAACACGTGTGAAACTGAACCCACTGTGCCTACAAGAAGAGTTCAAGGGTAGGGCTGCATCCTGCGTGCAGAAGTGCTGCACAGATCCCATTCTGGCTCTTAGCACAAAAGAGCTTTTGATGGTGTATGTGTAAGTGATAAATATCTGTGGACTAAGTCTTCTGGCTTTAACTCTGAAAATTTAAACATATGAATAACCTTACTCAGGTAGGCAAGGTAATTACAATGCTTGTGTGCCTTCTGTACTGGCCATTTCATTTGTGGTTCCTATTTGTGGTTTACTGATCTTACAAGAGAAATTTGCATGAGTAAGTCTTTCTTTGACTAAGCCACCCATCAAACTATAATGAAGCATAGCTCCTTGTGGCATAATGTTGTAAGTGTGTTACAAATACTAGGACAGTATTATTTTTATCTTCACTCAAAGTAAGACCTAAGCCCAAGGCTTTGACCATCTGTGCCCATTAAATACGTCATGGTGTGTTTTTCAGGATGAAAAACATTAACTGAAACTGGGAACCTGCCAGGATAGTAGGATTTGTACCTTCTACCTTCTCAATTCCTCTGAAGTTTGAAGCAGAGAAATTATTGCCATGTTTCTTTCCTAGAACAATTATGACTCTTAAGTAAGGCTGTTGTGCGCTTGGAATTACTTTCTGCACTGCCTCAGGGAGTAGTTACATTTTATATAGCAAATAAAGTGATTAACTTTTGATTTATCTGGGTACAGGCTACCATCATTAATTCTTCACATTAGAGTAGAACTTCATGTGATGGAACCTACCATCATTCTCACTCCAGTGAAGGCCTTAGGCACTCACCAAACTAAAGAGCTGGTGGGACTGAATCCTGCATTGCCACAGAGAGAGGGATGCTTTGAACAGATAAGGAGCACGGAGAGAGGACTCAGGTGTAGTTGTCTCCTTCTCCATATTGGCACAGTTGTGCCAAAAAAAAAAGGCCTAGAAAAGTCCGCAGAGATGCACCTGGTTCTTCTTCTGACAGTGCTCACTGAGCAAGCACATTTTTGCTTCTAAATTTTGTCTTTACTCTCAGCTGAAAGGGAATTTCATGGTCTTTCAATTGCATGGTCATAGCTCCCCAAACTATCCAAATCTGAGCAGCACATCACTACCACCCATGGACGTCACCTGGTCTGCTGCCCTCCTGCTCCACAAGTGCTCAAATTCACTGCTTCAGGGAAAGGCTTTTTTTGGGGTCTTGAAAACCACCTTTTCATATCTGCTGTGGTTGGGGGTTGAACAGGTTCAGAAGCGCATACAGACTTTTTAGGCCAGAAGAGACTATACACAAACTCTTAAATAGGTTAAAAAAAACTTTCCCTGGCAACTTCTGTACCAATGGAGCAAACTGGAATTTTAACATCTTTTTCAGAGAGGCATCTAATTTCATGTTAGGATGTTTAAGTGATGGAACACTCACCTCTTTCCTACTGCACTGATGCCACTGGCTAACAACCATCAGCTAAAATACAAAATTCATGGAAAAACTTTATGTTCTACATACACCTAAACCTAACTTGCAGAATAATTTATTTGGTTTGTTGGTTTTGTCAATGAAAGTTTTAATGATCTTTATATCTTGATTTACTAAGCAAAGGAAATATACTGAAAGCATTTACTTAGGAAGGGTCATCCGTATGTGACAAAGAATAAAATAGCTAAAATGCTTATTGTCAAGGAATTGAATCTGAAAATTCAATGGCTTCAACATACTGAACTCAAGGACATCTACCACAAACCCTCCTCGTTTAGTTCATCAACAAGAGCATTAAAGTCTGTATTAAAGACCCTGTCAAAGGTCCACTATTACTTTTGGTACTATGTCCTTTTCCAGTCACCATAATAACAGCTATAAAAAGATACTGTGCATACATATACCTGCATAATATATCTTATTTTAATATTTACTCTTAAGTGATCAGAATTTTATATTAAAAAACCCTGAACACTATCTCTTATTCAGAAAACCCTGCTAAGAGAAGTTAGAAAAGGAATTAAAAAAGAGTAAACAGTGGTGGATTGACAGCCAGGAACTTAAGACAACAGCCAATAACACAGTGTTTTTATTTTCAGTAGCCAGCTACAATTTAATAACAAAAGTTTCTGAGCCACACCAGTTAGAATGTTAAAAGCTCAAACAGGAGAAACAACAACTGGGGATTTTAGAATTACGTAAATTACAGTATTTCTCCTACTTAATAGCTAGATGGTAAAGAAAACAGATAGGGGAATGGATCCCACAGCTGGTTCTCCAAAGGCAAAGTAAGGTCATTGACTAAAAAGCTGCAGAAACAAAACTTGTGATTATAGCAAGTATCCTAATTTAGTACATAATATAGCCACTGAAGATGGTTATGTTTTTAAAAAGTATACAGTCTGAACATGCCTGGATATTTCAGTGAATGAGAAATTACAGAGAAAGTCCAAGCACCAAATATTTTTCCTTGTCTAGACAGCTCACTCAAAGGAGTTTTACAGCCGGAAAGGGCATTTGTTTCTTTAATCCCCCTGTAAAACTTCAGGCTTGTAATTAACAATTCTCTTGCTATATGGACACAACACAAGGGGAGAGAAGTAAATATGAAACTAATATATCCTACGTCTATAAAGTGATTAAAGCAATTCTCTGTAATTATAACTTGATTTAGAATCCATGACTCCACGCTGCCTGCTTTAATCAAAACTCCTTTGATCTAACATCATCAGGATCTAAAGAAAGGCAAAACATGTGTGCGCTCTAGTTCACTCCTATTCAGCTCAGCACTGTGTTCATGGTTTTTGTCAACCTGAACAAGATGAAGGCACACTTAACCTCAGGCACAATATTTAAATCTTACTGAAATCTACTTACATGGCAAAATGTTTCCTAGGACAGTTCTCTACAGTGCTTAAGGGAACAGAATTCTGATTCTGTGACTTCCAGGGATGCCCATTGCACCCATACATAAAACCACTGTCATGAGAAAATTAGGAAAAAGAGTATTTGAATAAAGACTTCAGCCATCTAGGGCAATAATGGCAGATGGCTGTTCCAGCAGTGCAATGATAAGGAAGGGTAAGGAAGAGACAAGTTTCTCCATGTTCTTACTTTTCTAGCCAGCATCCGGAGAAGTAGTTGATGTCCTAAAACACCTCTCTCAGCAAATCTGAGAAGGCTGATGAAGCTTGTGATTACTCATAATGAAACAAGAAGGTAGCTCACAAGAGCACACTCTGTAGATGGATGCTTAAATTGATGTTTGGCAGAAGCCTGAGCTTTCTTACTTTGGTATTTAACCACCAAGTATATCTGGTGAAGCTATGAAACTGTCAAGTGCATAAAATTTATTCCATGTTACAGATCATACTCTGCTCCAAAAGGAGTCCTACATTTACCATGCTCTTTTTCTAAAGCTGCCTTGTCTTCCCTATCATGGGCAGAATTATGGTTGTGATGTGGAGTTACAGGAAACATCTACTGAAGATGTCCTAAGTGGCAGAGGCAACAGTTACACACTGTTCACAGCTCTGCTCTTTGTTTCCCTGATTTTCAGACTTCTTAGATATGCAGTCATCTTAAACAAGGACAATGTAGCATCTTTGTAAATCTGTAAATTATTCTTTGATCACAGAGTGATCTGTGGATGCTCTGTGCAAGCATCCAAAAGTCTCAGCCAAGTTACTTATTCAGTGAAAAAGGAAAAGAGATTAGAATACAAAAATAAGTGAGGGAAAGGAAGCAGCAGAGGTCAGAGAGCTCTGACTGGATGAGTATGGTTTTTTTGAGTGTCTGCTGAGGCAGGCATTGAAGTCTGGGGCTTGGAGCAGCAAAAGGGAAAAGTGAGGGAGCCACTGAGAGACATTCGGGACTGTAGATGGAGACAGAAGAGGCGCTTAGGGCAGGCTATTCACTTAAGCATCAGAGAACCTCTAACTTGAGTTGTTGCCAACAGTTGACCAGTAGCCAACTGGGTAAAATGCTGCCTTTACAGGAACACCAGGGAGCTTGACAGGGAGCTAGGGAGTGCTCCGAGAGCCTCCTGTTCAGAGAGAGTGCTGTGGCCAAACTGCTGAGCCTGGGGCCAGGCAGCAGTGGAATGTCACCACTACAACAAAAGTTTGTCTACACCTTGGAAGAAGACACAGTCTCCACAGCTGTTCAGTTTACTTTGGCCAATGGCCATAAAAACTCCATACCAGAACTGAACCACATGGGGTTCTTAAATGTTTTATGTCGTTGTTTCTGACTTTTCAAAAAAATGAGTCAAACTTATACAAAAACAGTCTGGAGATATGGAAAATCTGCTCCCCAGGTACAGAGAGGCATCTGAATCCAGCAAAATTTCCTCAGGTTCTTTCTCTGATGGTATAAACAGTTACTCTCACTCACTTAACTAGAGGTAAATTCACAGAGGCACATAGTGTAAAGAACAGTAGCTCCTGCAGATAGAAGCCACATCCTTTTTCAGAGTAAGGTCACACGTTCCTTTTGTTTCTGATCCTTTTGTTGTATCTTGCCTTTTTACTTGAAGCTGACACCACTGCAAGTGGTGTTACTATATTAACACTGATGCCATCAATACTCGCTTCAAATGAGTTTATTCGACTCTAGAATTGTTTCTATTAAAATGACAGAATGGAGAAACTAATAATGATAGAAAAGGAGAGCTGCTGCTCCAGAAGACTAGAAGTACCTTTGCTTTGCCAAGTTATTAAAATACTTTTCCAAGTGCGGAATATAAAGTCTGATCTGTATTCCATACACACCACCAACTACTTGTGAAGCATGCTCAACTGGTTTTGTACTTGTTGTTCTATTCTTCATTAAAAAGTTCCAAAACTACTCACAATCCTGGAAACAAGATCTTGTGATTTCATCTTTTTCTGTTTAGAAAAAGTTTGGCATTTTTGTTCTAAAGGAGATTAACTTTGTACTACTTCATCATATGTGACAGTAACCCTTCCCTGCAAACTGTGCTATTTTATTAACTAGTAGAGATCAAGAAGGGCTCATTGTTTCTAGTACATCCTTTTAACTTAGATGCCGCTGACTTTCAAATTCTATTTAAATTGTGTTTTTCTTCGGTTCTGCCTTTTTTAATTTCTAAGAATTTTTATTTCATAGAATCACAGAATGTTTTGGGTTAGAAGTGACCTTAAAGATCATCTAGTTCTAACACCATGCATGAGCAGGGACACCTCCCACTAGACAAGGTTGCTCAAAGCCCCATGGCTTTGGACACTTCCAGGGGTGAGGCACCCACAACCTACCTGGACACTCTGTTCCAGTGTCTCACCACCCTCACAATGAAGAATTTCTTCCTAATGTCTGACTTAAATCTACCCTCATTCAGTCTAAAGACAATATCCCTCATCCTATTTCACAAGGTTAATAAGTGTTGTAACTTTGAACTGGAATGAAGTGTTTGGTTTCTACTAAGAGCAGGCTGCATTTTTCTCTGACCAAATGGGGTTTTTTAGGTTACTGGGGTTTTTTTTTAGCTATGCTCAACAGTGAGACAAAACACCTGCTACTCCTTTTCTTGCAGAGAAGTAGAAGATATTTAATAAAAGATATAAGTCTGAGTGACCTGCCCTAGTTTTGGTCCTGCTCTGGAAGGGGGGTTGGACTTGATCATGTTCAGAAGTCCATTCCAAACCCTGACATTCTGTGATATTTAACCAAATCCTTTCTAAAATCTGAGTGAAATGTATACATGCTGTCAAAAAAATCCATGAACATGTTCTGGAATTATCCCCACTACTCAAAATCACAAAATCCTGCTTTGTCCATCAATCACTGGTGGTATTCAGATTCACTTTCTCTAGCCTACTTGACCAGACTTTTGTCTTGGCAGTAAGAGAACGTTTCTTTCAACTTATGCTGTGATTATAAAATAAAGTAAATGTTTAGAGAGGCAAAAGCAACAAAAATATGGCAGGATTTTCTGTAGTTATCAATAATAATTAAACACATATAGTATGCTTGATGTCATGCTATATCTAAATATACAACATTTATTCCCTTACATCAGCATAACTGTTCTTGCCAGTAGTATATTCCGTTTCATTAGATATTATATTACTAACTATATGGCACTTTATAAGCCAGCTCAAATAATAAAGCTGTAACACTGGTTTTCCTCTGGTGAAAGGAGGGGGAGTAAACGCAACAGTCAGACAGAAGTCTCCGTACACCTTCTCCACTGAAGGAAGAAACTTTTCACTATCTCTAAATAAAATCGGAAAACAGCTGGCCCATGAAAACCAATCCTAAGGATTTACTGGAGTATAATTTGGGATTGAATCATCGAATCTGCTGAGTTGGAAGGGACCCATCTTGATCAAGTCAGGGCTGTGACCACTGCCCTGGGGGGCCTGTTCAACTGCTCAATTGCCCTCTGGGCAAAAAAATATTTTCCTGATATCTAACCTAATCCTCCCCTGATTCACCTTCATACTATTTCCCCAAATCCTGTTTTCAAGTCACAGGAGTGAAGAACTTGGTGCCAGTCCTATCTCCTCTCCTCATAAGGAAGCCACAGACTGCTATGAGGCCACCCCTCAACATCCCTTTCTCCAGACTGAACAATCCAATCGACCTCAGCCACTCCTGAGGGACTGAGCCTTCTGGGAGGGACTTGGGTTAAAGGGGTTCATGAAGGACTCTCTCCCCTGAGAGGGACGCTGCATTATAGTAGGGTAAGAATGTGAGGAGTCCTCCCTCTGAGGAGGAAAGAGCAGCAAAACCAACATGTGGTGAACTGACCCTACCCCCCCCCCCGCCCCCCTGTGCTGCTGAGGGGAAGGCAGCAGTGAAGCACTCTGGGCCCAGGTAGAAGGGACGGGTGGAGGGAAAGATCTGGTTTTGTGTTTGCTTCCTCCTGGTATGTGAAACTGTTTTTTTTTCTCTCTAAGTTGAGTCTGTCTGGTTTTGCCCATTTTACCATAAGTGGGGAGTAAAAATCTCCCTATCCTTGTCTGGATGAACAAGCCTTTAGTTGAATTTCCTCCTCCCTGTCCCACAGTGGGATGGGGGTGTGTGAGCAGAGGCCTGGTGGATACTGGTTGGGCCTAAACCTTCTTTTTCACTGATTTCTATTGCCTACAAAAAAAAAAAAAAAAACAAAAACCAAAAAACCAAAAAAAACCCAACCAACCAAAAAAAAGCCAAACCAAACCAATGTTAAGATACAAAAAATCATTAAAAAAATCAAGAAAAGTACAACACAGGTTGTAACAAACATTAGCTCCATTACATTGCCCATTTTGTACGTTTTCTGTTATACTTATTATTCAAACAGCAACACAGCACGATGTGCATTTACAAGAGGAAGAACAAAGAGCTCTTAGTTGGCAGACCGCAGAGTTAATAGTGGTTTTGGGATATTAGGTGCAAATTACTTTTCTCTCTCAACTAATAACAGCAAATCCATGGGAATGCATTACTGTAACTTGTCTCACCTTCACATGTTCGGCCATCTGCAGACACAGAAAAGCCCCGCTCACATATGCACTGGTAGGAACCTTCTGTGTTTAGACACTCTCCATGAGGAGAACAGAGGTCAGATCTCTCACATTCGTTGATATCTGAAAACACAGAGACATTAATAACTGCAATATTGAGTCTAAGTTCCATGTGTCTTAAAAGCATCTTGAATTTCTACCAACTATGTAAAAAACTACGTAAACAGGGCTCATTTTCCAGAGTAACTAAATCTTCTGGGATCACTGTTAAGCTCTGTATAGGCATCAGAATGTTCTGCTGCATCATACTCTTACTATATCAGTGTCTGCAATGAGGATAAGCAGATGAGAGTGATTTGAGAGATATCAGGATAAGCTCCATATCTGCCAACATTTCCTCTGTTAGGGGAATTCTCAGACAGCTCCATTGCAGTGCTGACAGCTGCATGCTGGTCAACTTGTGCATATGGCTCTATGTGTTACCAGCAGGTCTGGAGATGCATCTCTCCCAGTAGGATGATTTTATATGATTTAAAGCCAAACACTCTTTTCTGCTTTTCTGCTGATGGGGAACGGGAATGGTCCCAGAAGTTCTGTCACCATTGCTTTTAACTTAGAAAGCATTTTTTAAACACTGCCTTTCAAACTCTAGTATCTGATAAACAAACACTTCTTTCTGACTGATGTTTCATGCTAACAAAACCTGTCATCAAAAGTATTGCACTCATTCACATAGGAGTGCTACCTTAATGAATAACCATTCACATCCTAATCACAGTTTTAGATTTTGCTTTATAAAAACCTATTAAGAAGTTTTCAGTACTGTTCTGAGACCAAACACAAATTCAAAAACAAGACCTACACTTACTAGAACTCCTTATTCTCAACTGTCTTTTGTTTCTTAGATTCTGGTCATTGTTACAGCCATATGAAATGCATCAAACTAGACAGTAATTTTGATAGACTAGAGAAATTATGATTTCAATACCATCGCTTAGACCCATGACATCCATTACAGAATTTTTTTTAGACACAGACTCATTCTGTCTTGTGTATAAACCTTCAAGTTCAGTGCCCTGAGATCATGGTACACATAAAGAAACAATAGTGGCAGCTCGTGGAAGGGTAGTATCTGTATGAGGTGCATAGGGAAGAGTCAGTGCACTGCACTTCACACATCTACATGTATAAAGTTTTCTCTGAATTCATAGTACACAGAGGCCAATGACTTCCTGAAGCTCTCTGAAAGTCAGGTAAGGTGACAGATCAGCAATGGTAAGGACAATATGGTACTTTCTCAGGATCCACACTGTGGGTCTGAGAACACGGACTCACAACTAAGCTGTCAGCTTCATAAAACTACCAGAGAGATACTGGAAACATTAAAAGACAAGAAAACAAAATAACAATGGTAGGGAAATAGAGTGTAATTAATCTGAAAGAGCAGACTGCACCTTTTCTAATGTTTTGGACTCTTCAGCTTCACTCCTTGCCAAAATGCATGTTCCTAATTTCTAGTCTACACCAGCTTCAACTTGCAGATACAACATTTTGAGATTAATTTACTACAAATTTAATTCAATAGCTCTCTACCTTCAATTATGGTTTCCTTTGAAAGTAGTAAGGCTGTAATAAGGTCACCTCTCATTTTCTTCTTGAACAAAATAAACAGTTTAAAAGCATTCAAATCTTTCTCCCCCGAGCCACTAGCTTTTTGGGGGTTCATCCCTGACTCTCCTCAGCTGATCAGCTTCCATTTCAAATTATGGGCACCAGAATGTCAGTGTACAACAATGTGCCAAGAGTAATGTGCCATATTAATTCCTGCACACCTAATACTCCACATAGCACTGAAAGTGTTTTAGAGAAGAGAGAGTTTTACCAAATGTGACTTGACGCTAGCATAGGTCTTCCTGCTATCTCACTGATTCCCAAACAAAGAAGGTTCTGTCAAAATACATGTTTCCAGGATTTAGGAAAAAGTAGCACTCTATCTCAGTTCTAATACAGATTCTCTTTCGATTTTGAGCTTCTTGAAATAATTTCTCAGCATATATTTACAGAGAAATATAGGATTAGAAGAAAGCAGTATAAATGATAAAATTTTTTTTTTCTTAGCATGATTTGTTACTATGACAAGTTATGCTTACAAGCTTGCACACTTATAAAAACGATCTAGGCATTTTTTATAGCTATTTCATACCTTGACATCCCCTATTCGCTATTTGCTGGAAGCCATCTGGACAAGTGCATTTGTAAGACCCAACAGTATTAATGCATTTTCCTCTAAGGCAAATATCACTGTCTTGAAGGCATTCATCAAAATCTGAAATAAAACCAGAGCAAATAATAGATGATGTGAAAACTAATGAAACTTTTAATGATGATACCTTGATACTAACCTAACAGCTTGGAGCTTTGATGCCCTTGAATACCCGTGTGCATGTGTAGAAATCAAGTTCACTTAACACTTTGAGATGTCCTTTAAATTTCCCTTTCATCGTATCATTAAACTTCTTGCATTTCTAGAGAACTGTTTAAAATCTGAGTTTGTATGTCCTAGCAAGTACATCTTATATGCCACCTGCATCTCTCATGAAAGCCATCATAACAGACCTCTTATGCAAATTTGTAATTTGTGATATGCAATAAATGCAGCTGCAGGGTCAGGGCACATAGGGCCTGGCTCCTAGGAGCCCAGCATCAAACCTGGGGCCTGTAGACTCCATCCCAGTGTCCTGGCATTCCTGCAATAAACATTCTAACACACATCAGGGGAAGTTTCAGGATAAAAGCTTGATACAAAGTACTCAAACATTTCAAGAACTGGACACTGGCATTGCCTCCACTCAGTCTCTTCCCCTTGTCTTCCAAAGGGCTCAAAGGCAGGCAGGTCAGTGTAGGAAACAGCACAGCTGCTCACAAGATTAACTCACAAGTGCCTACATTCCAGTGACATTATACAGTTTTGTTCCACTACAGCTAATGACCACAAGGTATCTGATGACTGTGCCTCTAAGTTCTAAAAGCAAACAGGATGTGAGAGTTAAATATAAGAAGCATCTCATGAGCGGCTTTCCTCTCCCTCCTAAGTGCCCTACCCCTTAATCTAGTGACTCTATTGCTCTGATAATGCAGATAGTTTCCTTTGAAAAGCAGTCATCAAAGACCTTTTCCACTGCCTTTGATTATCCTGATGGATTTTAGCTGATTAGAATTGTAGCTTTTTCCTGCATCGCAGAAATGAGTAATAATTGTAATTTAAAAAGAGGACATGACCTAATTTCTACCTAGTCTCTGGAAAGCCCACACTATTTCAGAGTGCAATTATCATTGCAATTTAAGCTATTTGATAAAAATAAGAAATAGAGATAGCTTTCTTACATAAATGGTTGCTATTGCAGATAAAACTGCATTTAGTGCTGACAAAGTTGTGACCACATTTTATAGTAATTTTCAGCTGAGAAAGAAATTGTGGTTTATTAAAAACAGCAATTAATTTTGATTAGGAGCATGATAAAAATTAATAACTCCCTTGCATTTAGTTAGTGCCGAATCTCACAACAAGAAGGAGTCTTCTGCCAAATTCAATCAAAATCCATCATTTTCTGCACAGGATGCAAACCTCCCTTTCTCTGATGCACTCGTCATAGGTCCAATTGTTGCTGGAAAAGACTCTCCAGAAAAATAAGAGGCAGTCATTCATGCTGGAGATTTCCAGTGGTTTTTACCACCTTTTGTATGTGTATGTCTTGAGCATTTTGGCTTGCAAAATCCCTAAAGGCTCCTAAGAGAACACTGAAGCCTCCTATGCTTCAGACAGACTCTTCTCCAGCAACCTGAGTTCTTTGAGATGTACAGTCTCTATGCAAGTCCAGCTGGTGCACATTGGCTTTACAGCCCTTAGAGAAACTGGACAGAATTCAAAATACTGTTCTTTTCACCTAGTGATGCCGTGCTGTACCCACAGATTTTGTCATCTCTTTCCTGCTTTCTCTGTGAAGTGTTAGAAAATATTCAGGTAAACTGGCGAATAGGAAAATCAGAGGCCATTGTGTGGTGAAGCACTGGCTGCCTTCTCAAGTGATCTTCTCTGTATAGAAGCTCTGCCCTGTCCATGCACAGATGTGGCTGAACTGACAGTCAGGAGTAAAGCTATTTTCATGAAGATGCAAACATGGCAGTGAGGCTGAGGACATCCTCCAATATGAAGAGAATGGGAGATTTAAACCAGCAGAGTTCCCTAGGTGTGCACTGAATATTTCATGGCACCTTCAAAAATAAACACATCACAAGGTGAGGAAAACAAGATGAATGAATGACTAGGTGAATGTATAGCACATAATGCAGTTGCACAAAGCATTTTCACTGACAGCATAAAAAGCCTAATCTGTTCAAATTTTGTTTCCAAGGTGCAAAAAGCAGTCTGTAACATACTATACTTCAGAAAATATTGGAGGGACATAATGAAAACACAAAAGAATTTCTTGCACTTCAAGAGATGAATATATTTTGTGCAGGGCTTGTAATATTTATGAAAATCTCTAGTCTCTACAGAAATTCACCAGTCTGTCAAGAAGCTGTAGATTTGGTTACATCTTGTTGTAAATGGGTGACAGAACAGTCTTACCCTTTCTCCTTGTATGATCCAACCCCCACCTTTTGCCTGGGAAGCTCCTGAAATTATAAGCTCTTGAAAATTGCCTTTGAACAGGATCAAGGAGAGATGAAGATAAAACATGGACCTTTCCTGAGACAAGCTGTTGCATAGTGTTGGAGAGCAGCAACAGTTACCACGACTTCTTGGGCTCTGTGAAATGCACTAAAGCAGTATGAAGAAAAGTTCTGGAAAACATTTGGGTCCCTAACTACAATGGATTTAAATGATTTTCTATATTTTTTTGCTCTTCTTCATTACAAGATGGTTCAAGCCATATGCTAACACATGCTAATAGCATTTACTAATTCAAAATCTCTCTCTGCAGACTTGATGGTTTTAAGGCTTCTTCCTGAAGGAATCAAAATGCTTGAAATTGTTATGCATCCCACTCTCTCACCATCTCCCTCTCTGCTATGCAGAGAAAAGAAATGACCTTTTCTTGTTAAAGGTTGACAAGGTAAGAACTTGTGTACATTAAACTGCAGCTATAG
The DNA here is from genome assembly GCF_036169615.1 of Heliangelus exortis. NCBI lineage: Eukaryota > Metazoa > Chordata > Aves > Apodiformes > Trochilidae > Heliangelus > Heliangelus exortis. The sequence continues at coordinate 12,527,320 of NC_092424.1, read as the reverse complement.
AAGATTACCTTCACACATCTGGATGAAGTCTAGCACAAGGACAGCAAAGCATCAGCACAGGTTGCTTGAAGAGATTTTTGGAATCTCATCTGCTGAAGCCTACTCAGAGCAGGTTAGATGAGTACCTGTCAGGAATGACACCGTATGGTCTGTTCTGCCTTTGGGAAGCAGGATGGGGCAGTGATGCCTGCCCACCTCATTTTTTTTTTGATTCTTGCACAGTACTTCTGCATCCATTGCAATCCATGAAGATCCTGAAGCCAGGTGAGCCAAACATTGTTTTACACCAGTTTCTAGTGGCTTGCATCATAAGCCCACATTTCTTGAAGCTGATGCAAGTGGTGGTGGCATTCACCAGGAACTCCCAGAAGACTGCGTTCTCTTTATGACCAGATTCTCCAAATGGGTCACTACCAAAGAATATCAGTGTGCTGAGGAGATTTTATAAGATAGCCTTCTTCTTTGTTGGTGAGAACTTCAAGAGCTGCTGTCACTATTTAAATGTGAACAATCTTGTATCATAATCAATAATAAAGTATGGTCTGACCTGGGTTGGCTTGAGAAGACAGCATCTGGTTGGCTCAGGGGAAATTGTTCTTCTGCCTGGATCACTTAAAGAGAAGGATTTCTGACTTATTGCTGTGGGGGAGAAGGTAGGAACTGCCTCCTAGAGTGCTGTGTGAAGTATAACCTAGCAGTATGACATTAGGTAGAACAGCAGTTAGAAGCTGTGTCTTCCACGGTATTGGCAGCTACAGGAAGCACACCAGAGTCAGGGAAGTTTTTATGTGTTAATACCACAAGTATTTTGAGACCTTAAGTGAGAATCTTTTCCTCCCTAGGGTGAGATAAGGAAGCAACTGAGGTATAATCTTTCCTGAATCTCACTAGTAAGCAATGTCACATGCTCAAGGTGACCATGAGTAGTACAGCAGATGTACCATATCAGATGATATAGCCAGTGATGAAGAAGAAGGAAGTAGCTTTGAATTAATTAATTACAAAAAAATCTTGTTTGCCAACTACTGAACAATTAAATTGCTCTACTTGAGAGGTAACAGAATGTTTGTTTTCACACACAGCATTTCTCCCTACATTTACAGTACATCTTTCACCTTTTAATTTTGTTTTTACAGGCTCAGTGTGCAGACTACCTTCTGAGACAGTGAAAGCTGTGAGCTCCAGCAGACATCCAGGAGCTCATCTTATGCTACATATTTTCTCCTGCCAACACACATGCGGGATTTGTGGTGGCTGGCTACAGGTTCCCAAAACCAGCTGGAGAAGAAGTTTGGAGTTAGCAAGCCCCCATATGAATAGTGTATGCTGGCAGAAGCTCTTTTAATAGAGAACCCCTGTGTCAGAATTTGAGCAACAAGGTTTGGAAGGGCTTAATTGTTTTTGATAATAATGTCAACTGCTCTTCCATTCTCACTGCTGGAAATGTGCTGAATTCTCCTACAGTGCAAGATGACAGGGACCATATTATAAGAATTCATTAAATATGGGACTGTGTAGGTTTGGATTGCTGAATAGTTGGCAGCAAAGTACAGAGAAAGAATGAGAAGCAACATATCTTTCTGCCCCATGCTTATAGCTGAAATACTCAAGATCTTATTGAAAAAAACTAATTAGTAGCTTCAGAACAAAAGCTTACCTTCACACTGATCCCCAGTAGATGATAGTGTATAGCCTTGGCTACAAATACATCTGAAAGATCCTTCTGTGTTCCTGCAACGTCCATTCCTACAGAGCGATCGGTGCCGGCATTCGTCTATATCTGTAGCAGAAAAGATAATGAAAACATAACACATACAAAAATACTGAAACTAATCAAATGGTACAATAACCAGTTCTGAGCAAACAGCAAAGCAGAATGTAGATATCCAGTATTGCTTCCCTTGGTCTTATTTATTAAAAAACACAGCCAACAAGACGCATAAAAAGATATGAAATTTCAGATTGGATGTTTTCCTTGAGATGGCAGCATTCAGCATTCTCTCCTGTAGTGTCAGTATATCCCTCAATGCACAAAAGGGTACACACAGACACATAAATACACACACATGCTGCTTGAGAGCTGCTTTTGTTTCTTTTATATCTGGCAAAGGTAACAAGCCAGTCACTCCAGTGAGTCAGCAAAACACACAAAATACTTTCCAGCAGGATCACCACCATTTGACAGGGTGTGGTTTTCAGATACACACTGACAGGCTGTTCCCCTATGAAGCTGGACCTTAAGGTTCTTTCAAATACTTGCCTTGTAAGAGTTTTCAGCCTCTAAATATGGGTAAATGTCTCTTTGCTTCCCCAGCCACTGCTAATTCCTCAGCACTTCAGTTCTCATAAACTGGGGTCAGCCTTGGTGAACAGATGGACTTGAACATCAATCTTAAATTTTCCTACGTAAAACTGAAAATACTGGACGAGAGTGGCACTTTGAATTCAGAACATAGCATGTTTTGTTTGAGCTAAGAATCCTGTTTTCTCTCCCTTATTATAAAATACTTTTTAAGGAACAGTAATTAAAATGATACGGGACGTTCTTAGTCACTTCTAGAATTTAGGCATGGCTGAACATCTTTCTGAAAATATATTCCAATTTAAACAGAAGCAAGTTACTCAATGGTTTTTTTCAGGTCTGTGCTACAGCTTCTTAGTCTGACCTCTTGAGTAATGGTCCCTTGTGACCACAGAAGTTTTACTTTTAAGCTGTGGGCTGCATGAAGCATCTGGGCCTGTGTAGAGGTCCTTACTTTATGAGGGTGCACTTTAAGAAGAACAGCCTGCACGTGCCAGTGCAGCTTGGCAAGGGCTCTTTTCCATGAAAAGGCTCAGAGGAAGCAATCAAACTTTGTCTACATACTTTCCCCAAGACCAGTCTGCTGTGCGTCCTGGACAGCACATTTAATTCACTCGAGACTCTAAACTTACACTGATGTTTTGTTTCAAATTTCCTGACAAATTTACATGAACGATCATTTAGTTTGACTGTATTCCTTTTAGCACTCAGAAGTCTGAAAGAGTTTTTGGTGCTATATACAGACACTGAGGCAAAAGATATGGGGAAGGGGAAAAAGAAAAGAAAACCCAACCAAACAAAACAACAAACAACATTTGACTAGAAATGCTCAGGTTGCTGTGTACTTCCAGAGCTCAGACAAATTATTCCAGATTTTCACCTTAGGGGAGAGGAGTCAGAAAGTCTCTTCTCCCTAAGGAGAGGGATATTCATAAACCTCCTGAACACACTCTAGGTTCTCTCTCAGACTGCTCCGCTCTGACTACAGAATGGAGACTGGAGCTCCCACTGGAGCAGCCTTTGTGGGAATTCTAGATGTGGAAGAAATGTAGATAGAACCTAATGCTTGGGAGGTACAGGACACTTGTTCTTAGAAAAGAAACACCAAATTCTCCTAAATGTCCTACTTGAAATGCACTGACACCAATGCAGGCATTGGCTCAGTGACAAGGATGGGTGCCAAGATGGAATCTGAGAGGGTCCACTCACTCACCCAATAGAAAAAAGACAGAAAAAGAGAAATTAAGGCAGTGAAAGCCACTGTCCCCAAATCTCCAAAAAAAAAGAAATGCCAATGATTTTGTTGAAATTCAAATTTAGCAATAGAAATATTACTACATGTTCATCAATGGCTTTATAACAAATGTCAAAATTTAGAATGTGATCATGAAAGCCATAAAATTGAAATACATATTCTTACATTTTTTAATATTTAGCCTCAGTGTTGTACATTTGCCTTTCTCCATTAGAGGGAATACTATTAGGCAAAAGGTATTATCTAAAAAGTAAGTGCAACTTATTCTTTCCTACCTTCACACTGATCCGCTGATGCAGAGAGTTTGAAACCTTGGCCACAAACACATCTGAAAGACCCTTCCATATTTTCACAACGTCCCTTTGTACAGAGATTGCCATACTGACATTCATCTATATCTGTCAACACAAAGAAAGAATAAGTGTATAATTAGCTTGGGCATAAGCATCTTTTGGTGAAGCTCAGGTCTTCATTCAAATTCTGCCATCATCATGGTTATAACAAGTTTTCCTGTATATTTTGACCTTGAAAAATCTACTGCAATTCTGATTTTAAAAAAGAATTTCAACTTGAGCTGGTATGTGCTCAAACACTCAACTATGCCCAGAGCCCACATGATTAAAACTATGTTTTCATCCCATCCATCTGGACTTCTCACCAGAGGGGGTAGTGATAGGAAAAGGGGTAATGGTTTTAAACTGAAAGTGGGCAGATTTAGGTTAGATCTCAGGAAGAAATTCTTCACCATGAGGGTACTAAGACACTGGAATAAGTTGCCTAGGAAAGTTGTTGACACCCTCCTTCTTGGAGGTGTTTAATGTGTTGTGGTTCATGTGCTCTGGTCAGCATGCCCCATAATGCTTCCTTCATTTGTTTACCTGCAGCTTACCTAGGGGTGAGAGAACAGCCAGGTTATCTCAGAACCTTGAACAGGCCTCAACCACATTTTCTGCTGTTGAGTTTTTCCTGTTTTGTAAATCTACTTCAATTAATGTGCAGGATTTAGAAGAGTTCTCCTGTGCATAATTAAAGACTCTACAGTAAACACATACACATGTGGGACCTTGATAGATGACATTTTTCAAATGGAATTAAAGACAGCAGGTTCAAAAAAACCTAGCTGACATTTGAGGAATTTCAAGGGGATTTCTGCACTTCAAGCAGGTCCCTTTGTAAGACTATTATATATAGGCAACAAGAAATTCCACTTAATTATGTCTTTATAACAAAGTTAGAGAAGTAAAATCTATCTTTTCGGTCACAAACCATCTTTTACTTACAGAAGGACCTGAAAAAACCTAGTTATCTGTAAGCTATCCCTACTTTCATCATTCTTTGATAGAAGAGTATTAACTAGATGGCCCACTCTCTTTAGCCAACATGAAAATGCTATGTCACTGCTTAAGAATCTTTTCCAAGTTGTACTTCTGAATGCAATTTACTTAAATCAACAAAGAAAAAAGTAAATATAGAAATAAATACCAGCTTCATTGTAAAGCCAGCCAGAATTATTCAGTATGCTAAAATAAGCAATATTGTTTTTTTCCTAGGAGGGGTTTTCACTTAAAAAAGAATAAAAGGGTAACTTTCGATTTTTATTTATTTTGGGGATATAGTTAACAGCAAGCTGGTGTTCCTGTTTTAATGGGAAAAGGTGTATTTTTTAGCTCCACTGATGCAGAAAAAGAATTACACCTTATTTGCTCATGTGCTCAAAATCACATTACTCCCCACTATCCTGTCTTTCACTGCCACAATACTCACAAAATCTGTCAACATAAAAAGTAAAATTAGTGATTATTTAATGCACTTGAGCTATTCAGGTAGCTGTAGCACAAGGGAAGATGGAAAACATTGGAAGCCTTTATATCATCATAGCTCTTACATTGCAAATATCTGAAGTAATTATTTTTCCTCATAAATATCTATCATTCTTTACTCTTAACCAGCTCCTGAGCAATCTGACTTGGACAATGCCCATCTCTCCCCAGACATGAAATCACCATGATTGCCCATATTTCAAATGACTTATAATTCTTGTTTCCTCACCTGAGCCTAACTCAGTAAATAAGGTGCCCTGGGACCTTAAGGTCCTGGGACAATTTCAAGTCAATGAGGTGGCAGGGTATGTAGCTGCCATTCTGAATTTCTTCCAATGTACATCTATGGAATATTCCCACCTAAGATGCAGTTAAATCTATTCCTGCAGAAGTCTGAAGTGAACCAATTAACTTGCCTTTCTTAAAGAAAAGTAACCATGTACCTAGTTTTAAAATCTGAAAGATTACAATGTTAATAGCACCAAAGAACTGTAGAACTGTTACACTGGACTTCCTAGGGCATCAAGTACAGGCAGAGGAAAGAGCAGAGATAAAAATAATTACTGAAAACAGCACTGGGGAAAGCTAGCAGAGCTGCAACTGACCTAAACTAACAGCAGAAACAAATTAATTCATGGAACAATGGACTTAAATATCCTCCATAGATAACTTGGAAATATTTTCCTTTCCAGGGTTTTTTAATTGTACCATATTGCAATGTTATAGAGTTAAGCTAAGAGTTATAGAGTTAAGACAAACTCTGTCTGCATCACATTTTCTAAAATGTGTATGGCTCACTTCCAACATGATGTAAGTCTAGGATAAACAGAGAATGAAGACTGATCACATCACGAATGATGTGAGCGAGATATCTAGGCTTAGAACATTTCATAAAACAAAGAAAAAATGGGAACTAAATGCAGTAATACAAAGAAAAAAAGTGTCAGGAAACTGGAACCAAGACTACATGAACTGAATCAAACCACAGCAACTGGGAATGATTAGGAAATCAGCTATGGAAGTACATTGGCAATCTGACTTACAACAGTAGTCCAAACACCTCCTGTGTATGTCATTATACATCTGTGTTTAGCTAATATGGTTCCACCAGCCATCACAAAGTACAGGGCATGTGTTATACACAGAGTGGACAGAAGAATTCACAACAGACAGCTGACACTTCACAACTGAATTAAATTTGACTTTGACTTCGAGGTAGATCCCCACGAAGCAGCACCCAAAACTGCAAAAGATTATTTCTTGCTGCACAATGGATTAATTTGCTCTTTCATACCTGTATCTCAAAATACCCCAAACTGGTTTGGAAAAAAAAATAGCAACATTTGAAAAGAAACTGACAAAACTATGTGAAAAATCTGTCCTAAAAACCTAACCTGAAGTGAAACAAGCTGTTTGAAGACATGCTGAATGTTTTACTTGAAGTATAGATAATGAAGGAATTTACTAATAAGCTTTGTGAGCAAACTCCCACATCCCATTGAAAAGGCTGCCAGTCCCACTAACGTGTTGTCACTCTCGTGTGTTTTCCATTTGTTAAAACCTCCACAAAATGGCCTCCTAGCATTTGACTAATACTTCCCTTTTCACTTCATATTTAAATAATTGTTTTGTAATGATAATTGTATTGTTTGCAGTCTAGATTCAATGTTCATTTATCTACAGTAAAACAAAATTTCTTCATATATACTGTGTCTGAGAACAAAAAAGTAACTTTTGAAAATGCCGTATTTTGAATTATTACTAAATGAAATGAGGACCCTAGTGTTGTTACCAGGCTGTAACATTGATGGCATAGAAACTACAACATCTCAAAACAAGAACTAAAAAGACAGAAAGAGTACTGAACATACCATGGCACTGCCCATTCCAGCCTCTGAATCCCACTCTGCAAGGAATGCACTGGTAAGAGCCAGGAGCATTCATGCACTGTGCATCTGGACAAGTAGTTGGAGCCGCACATTCATTAATGTCTTCAAAAGAGAAGATAAAAGGAAATACCAGTCAGGGCCATAACAAAACTCTGAAAAATAAACTAAAATGGTTATTCTGTCTGTGCTTATGTTATACTAATATATTAAAGAACTGCATACTCTATGTTAGAGACACAGGAAGGCACGAGTGCATAGATTTGAACAAAGAAAGAAACATCTCTGAGAAACAAGTTAGATCCTGGTACATGCAACCAAATATGATCTTTCTGTTATGCTGGGGATTTTTGGTAGGGCCTCCATAACATACAGCAGATCAGATCTGTGGCTTGGATATGCAAGAGTAACTGCTTACATCACTCCTTTACCATATTGGAGTGTCCTACGGTTCCTCCTACAGTCAGTCTCAAGAGACACTGGGAGTGCATTTGCAACAACAACAAACCCGTAGCTCTAGCTTCTCAAAGCTAAGTGGAATTTAGTATTCTCCACTGTCCTAGAGTTATGCAGCATGTAAGTATTATGTGGACTATACATTTAATTGTGTGAATGATAATCAAAATTTATACAGTGAGTAGGGAGTTAATCATGTCTTGAAAGAAGGCACACACATCACTGAGGCTGGCAACGCTTCGGGTGACAGTGGGACCTGTTGCACCAGAGAGTTTACCCATGACAAAAAAAAGAGACGGGACCTGAAAAACTCATGGATCTCATGTCCAGGTTCTGAGCATCTACTGAGAACTTTTGATCCTGCAGAATGAAACCCACAATATATGCAGTCTAAAAGTCTGCATACAAAAAATGACAGTCAAAGACAAGTTGCTGTCAAGTTACCAACGATCAGTAGATGCTGGAATTAAAACTGTGTGGGCAGCCTCATTCCAGTCTGTTTCCATACTTGAATATCATTTCACAATATGGTCTTTAATTACACAATGGTTATAATATTTCCTACCAAATCCTTGACTCATACAGTGCACAGAACTAATGAAATTGTCAGTCACCTCCCTCCCACCTTCCTAAAGTCCTGTCCCTTCCCTACCCCAAGCCTAGAAGTTGTGTCTCCTGCAATTAGGGACTGCTACTGCAGCAGAGGTAGCGGGGAGGCAACTTACTCTTAGTTTTAGGAAGAAACTCACAGAAGGAGAGTAGCCTCTAACACCTGTAATTTAACTGGACAATTCTCAAACCTTTAGAGAATAGAACATCTCATCTCCAAGCAACTCACTGGATGTGGGCAAATCACATTTTTTCATTGACTCATGATTGTTCAGCTGAGAATACTTTATCATGAAACAGCAACAGACCTCTTTAGCTGATATGATGCAGACCTGCATATGTTTCTCAGTGAAACCGCTGTGCAATTTTTTTATTATCTAATTAACAAAAAAAATCCACTTCTGCTGAAACCTGCTCTCAGGTTTCTGGACTGTATCTGTGCTTAAAATACACAACATAAACACTATATTTGATACATACATTTTCAGTTGAAGTAAAGTCTAAATGCTGCAAAGCTTGAAGAAATCACAAGAAGATTTTATAAGAATATTTAATTATGCGCAGTGCCTATAGCACTCTTCTACCTAAACAGACTCTACAGAAACATCTTTGCACTCAATGTTTCCCAGGGTAGGCTCATAACAGAGCTTGAGTGAGTACAGTTTGCAGGCAGAATGAAGATGGGGTGTGGGTGTACAGGGGAAAGCTAAATGATCTGAAGGCAAATTAACTTAAGAAAGTAGCCATGAGAGAAATCCAGCAGCAAGACTAAGCTAGAGAAATTCCCCATCAAAATGAGCAGAGTGGGATAGGGAAAGGGAACTGTGAATACAAATAGATATAAAACCACTGTGCCAAGACATTCCATCTGAAATCAAATAGCAAATGGAGATTGAAAGGAATTGAAAGAAATATAGCAGGTAGAAAATAACTAAGACAAATATGGAAGAACATCTATCTTGAGTTATTTTAATATTTTCATCCAATGAAAAGACTTATTAACAAATAAAGAAATAGATGTAAAGTTTTCTGTTGAGATCAGAAACAGCAGTGAATGCAAACAAATGGCTTCTCCTATTGCAACTTTTTGTCTTGGCAACTGTTAATGTATTTCTGCTGGTGAAGAGTCCAACCTACCTTCACATTCACCTCTCCTGTTCATTTGGTATCCACTATCACAATATTCACATCTATATGATCCAAGAGTATTTACACAAAATCCTTCTCCACAAGTATGAGGTCTTGAACATTCATCAAAATCTAGAGATGAAAAAGAGAGGATAAGAGAAACTATGCCTCACCCTGGAATTACCAAATGTTTGCATCTCCCCTAAACTCTGCTTTAATTAAACACAGGCAAGTTTGGATTTTCAAGCTGGTTGCAAGCCACGGTCATACAGCTGTTCCTACTGAATAGTTCCATCTTTACCTCACTGCTTCTAGTCAAAGAGACAATGAAATCTAGAAACAGCCAGGCTGTAGGAAGAGCAGTGATCAGCCCTGCCCATGGTTGCAATCCCAGTGCATGTCACTGCATGTATGTTGTGCCCAAGGCAACACTAAACTCGAAGATCACACCCACTTCTCTCTGTCTCTGCTGCTTTCCATGCAGTCCATGGCTGCTCGCAGCCATATTTAAAACCATTGTTTACTACAGCTGCAAGTAATTGAAAGAGTTTTGAATATTTGTATTTCCCTCCACAGGCTTTTTTACTAAATGGTCGTTTTCCTAAACAAGCACGATACTGAGTCAATTCTTGTTCTAGCAAATGATAGGAAAAGTAGTAGGAGCCACTCAACAATCACCACAATATGTAGTGAGACACAAAAAACTTCCAAACATCAGTCCAGCACCAATGAGATTGAGAAAAGATGAAAAGAGGACTTCAAGGGAGTTTAGATAAGCTTCTTAATTACTTTTCATAGTTTTATTTTCTTTAAAGGAGACAAGTAATTACCAACACAGTCGGTTCCATCCTCACTGGCCATGAATCCAGCTTGGCAAATACATAGGAAACTTCCTTCTGTATTTTCACAGCGTCCAAGGGAACAGAGATGGGGTGCCTGATTACACTCATTAATATCTATAAAAGATATAAAACCATAAGAGTATAGAATATTCACTTGTGATTCTCATTGTGGATTCTATGACATGCTTTTGAAAAGACTGATCTTTTAATTATTTTAACTAATTGAAAAAATACAAGTTTTTCTCTCCCCCAGGGCTACAAAGATGCATTAAATAGTTTTGGTTGGAAAAAATGCTCCTTTTGGCTTAGACTGTAAGAATTCTGCATTTTCCTGAAGAATGTGACATGATCACTATTCAAATCACTCCACTGAGTGCAAGCTGAGCGCAAGCATGGAACAATAACACAATCTGGATCAAACAGGAGGACTGTAAGTTGCCACTGGGCTGTGTACGTATGTAAACTATTTTTTAATACTGTAGCTGCACCTGACAGCACGTGTATCAGTGTGAAGCTACTGAACTTTTGCTAGAATTTTAAGTTTATAGTTTATAATCTGGCAACATGATAAAAAACCCTCTTTCTGCTCCAAGTTAAAGAGGAACCAGAACACAGCTGCTTCCAAATCTGAAAATCCTCAGTCTGGGCTCTGCCCCATGTTCATCAGAGCCCTCTGTTCCAGAACTTACTATCTTTGAAGGGAATGAAGACCTCACTTTCCAGATCTCGAGTGTGCTTCTGGGATGTTTATGATATATTTTCTCTTTTCAGTGGAAGGTTGAAAGGAAAGACCTAACAAAATGACTGGAGTTGGCTCAGCTGCAGGGCTGGTAGCTGGGCAAATAATTCTGACAAACAGAATGTCAGAATATTTCTCCATACAGAAGTGTATTTCTTACTAGCAGTCCAATGATTTCAGATACCTGATACAAAGCTGAGCAGAGATGATCTAATTGATTTTTCTCTCATCTCACAATGGAAAAGGCTTTCATTACATTTAATTAAATTCTCAATCAATGAGTGGGGCTGAAAGGCTACATCAGAGATTAGCTGGCAATTTTTGACATACAAAAGCTAGCTTTTCTGTCTGCACTGTGGCATATATTTCCCCTGACCATATGCTGCATTTCAAGCATTTCACAGAATGGTAATTTCAGATTTTTGAAAGCATCCATTCATACCAGAGCACTTTGTCTGCTGATCATTAAGTTTGTACCCCTCGTAGCAGATGCAAGTGTATCCAACAGGCAAATTAACACAGTGTCCTGCTCCACAGATATCAGGATTAACTGTGCATTCGTTGATTTCTAAGCAAATAAAAAAAAAAGTTTAATGTTAAACTCTCACACATAGTACAGTAAGTGTACAATATTCTGTAAACCAAGTAGAAAGATCAGGCCTGAAAACAACTGTAAATAAAGGTTTTAAGTCCTGAGTTTCTGTAATGGGTACCCTATCTGGAGGGATCTAGAAATCATGTAGGATTTTCCTAGTGACATATTCTTATGCCCCATCCAGGATCCATAAATTGGTATATAAAAAGTAAAGTAAAATGAAGATAACATCGAATAAAAATTTATAAATTTTAATCTTTGCATCAAAGACTAAAAAAATATCTGTAGTGAGGTGATTATTTTTAGAGAATACCCATCTGTTAATGGTTTGGTTGTATTTTGTAAGGTAAGGAGATTCAGATGTCGGAAGCATTGGATGCTAAACCCTTACAGTAGTTTCAGAAACTCTCAAAGTATATGTGCTCCTGATAAAATTTCTAATGACTGTGTTTAATTGCAATTTAAACTAAGCTCATAAAGAAGCATGAATTTGTAATTCCTGAAAAAGAAGTTATCATCTGTAATGAAGACCTGTTTACCCAGACTATTCAGAAATAGGTTACATTTGAATGTAACTAAATCAAACTACAGAAGCAAAGCACTCAAAACCACCTCAACTCTGATTGCAGTCCGTTTTTCAAATACACTTTAGGATTTTGTCCTACAAATCTTTACTAGTACTTCACTATCTCTTAAATACCTGAACAACATTTGGAACTGTGTCTGAACAACAGAACGATCCGCTTACAGCACACAGTTCTCTAGTTCTAGGCCTGTTCCTGAGAACAGAAAAAAACCAGCAGAACGTGTAAAACTACCATTTTTACCTAATTAATAAATTCCCAGAAGCGTAACTTCCTCTCCCTGTAAGGAAGAAGAGAGCTGGCTGGCAGAAGGGGCACAGTCATGGAAAAGCTGATGTCTAAATTCTGGTTTGACAATCACCATTAGCAGAACTTTCATATGGGATTGACAAACTGTATTGTAGGTAAATGAAGCAAGCAGCTGTATGCTGACAGAGGGACAGAATACTTTCTTTACTCTTGCAGTAGACTCAGGAGAATTTAACTGTAGACAGAACTCCTTCAAACAACTGGGTGATTTAGAACCTGCACAGGTTCTGTGCAACATAAAAAAGCCATTCCTGCATGAAGGAGAGCCATCTTTGAAGAGGTAAAGTGTTATTAAATCATGTGCAATTTTCCCCCGTGAACTGGGAAACCTCTTGGTAGATATAGATACCTCTATCGTATAAAATACTGCATCTTAAAGTATTTACCTGGATATTGCAATTACTTCAAAGCCTGTGTTAATTCTGAGATTAGTCAATGTGACACACACAGTACATTCACTTTTTTGTTTACAAATTTACAGCAAGTGAAATTTACATCCATTTTGGACACTGCCATCACTTAGGCAAGTTTCAGCTATGACAGGAGCACTACTTGCATTTCACTTATTTTCACTTCTGGACACATGGATGCAGAAAAGGCAACTTAATTCCATCAAAAAAGAAAGAAGCACAAACATCAAAAGAACGCTTTAAAGTAGATCTTACAGTAACTCTTCAACTGCTTCTTGGAGAACATGCTGATTTACATCCCACAAAGTCTACATCATTCAAAGTACATGACCACTTATACTTCATAAACACATGTGGCTACACTTGTAGCCAAGAAGCCTTCAGTTCTGGACTTCAGTTGCAGATCACACAATCTGAGGAGGAATTCTTAATTTTTCCTTTTCATTTATTTGTGGGCACAAAAATGTCAGGTAAAGGGACCATTCCTGGCACTGTTGACAGTACCCTCATTGCTGTCCTGTTCTGTACTTTCTGTCTCTCCCTAGAGCATTTCCTTCTGTTCTACAACTACATCTCCTTCACTGTTATAATTCAGAAGCAGCATGGAACAAGTTATACTGTCAGAAACACAGTCATTTTAAAATTTATTTTACTTCTAAAAAGGAAGTACAATACCTGTAACTTGAGTAGGTGCAATTACTTGACTTGCACTGGAAGTAGAGATTTCAGGCGCAACTTCAACAGGCAGAGGAGGAGATGTTTTCTCAATCACTACTGTGTGACATGGAATGGAAATCAATCACATCCAAAAAAAAACCCTTAAAGCATTCAACTCCCCCCCTTAAGGAATTCATGCATGATACTGAATGACTCAGACACTATGAAGCTTTTCATTAGTTTATTCTGCTTACATCTGGAGTAGGAAAAAAATAGTATAATTGGGTGTTCCATCATTCTACTGCTTGTGGAAAAATCCCCGAGGTGTGAAATAAAGAAAACAGTAAAACTTTTGCTGCAAAACTCATGCATAAATCTACAAGAAAGCATCTAAGTTTTGTCTTGAAAGAGGTACAGGCCTCAACTCTGCTGACATTAAAATCCTCATGTACATAATCTAGGATATCACTTTTGCCTAAAACATGTCTGCCTGCTAACAAGTCAGCTAGCCAATGTCAGCCTCTCAATTCCTTCCACTTCAACTTGCATGCTATTTTTTTATTGTATTCTGCTCATGGAAAAAATGCTGGTGAAGGTGCAATCAATTTTTCATTGACCTTACAACAGCTATCTTCCCATTCTTGGGAACTGTAAGCCCTCTCAATACTAAAAGACAAGTAAAAATAGATTACCTGGAAACTGGGGATGAAGGTTAATGGTTGAAATTCCAGGAGAAAGTTGAGGCTGCCCAGGCTCTAGATCAGGCTGCTTTTCTTGATCAAGAGAAGCTAATTCCTAAAAGAATGATTAACAATTGACATTCTGAAAACATTCTCATAACTCAGCTTTCATAACCCAAAAACTCCTGGTTTGAGAAACTTCTAAGATTCTCACATGAGTGGCTTTTGATATCACATAATTGACTGCCACCAACTTAAGCCTGAAAGAACATGGAATACCATGTTTACACAGTGGCATACATTTTAACATTGATTTTATTTGAAGCAGACATTTCATGTGGCATCCAATTGGCTTTGTTCCTTCATATTTCTCCTCCTCTCTGGTATTAACTGCTTACGAGTAGTATTAATTGGACTTCAGCATCACACAAACATACACAATCACATACATCTCTAAGTCTTTGACCACTGTGAAAGGTTTTCTTAGCTACTCCACTGATGATCTTATTTTCATAAAAGTGCTAGATGCTTGTAAACCTTTAGGAAAAGGAAGTAACTGCAGCTGCAGTTATTCCTAGGGAATCGTATTTATTATTTTCACCCCAGAGAACTTGAAAACTACAGAATGGGGAACTTCACATAGATACACACCTGCTCTTCTCCACTGAATACACAACAATTTTACAAACACCCAGGAAACTACTTTAGAAACCTGAATAGAAGTCTCTTAATCCAGTGTCAGAAATGCTTCTCAAAGTTTCATACTGTTTCTTTCCAGCTGATTTTCTCTAATTTCCAATAACTGTGGCTCTGCTTCATATCACCTGGATTTTTCAATATCCCCTTTAAAATACAGGCTTCTGAGTGGGATTGAACAATACAGCACTACACCCTCCACCAATGTTCCAAAGGGAGGTTAAAGAAATCTCTTTCCTGTACCTCACTACCTGCCTGTTGTTATATTTAATACCATGAGCTTTCTTTGCCTCAGGGTTTGCACTGTACATCCACAGCGAGTTGTTTGCTCTTCTTAAATCCTAAATGCTTTTCAGAATTATTGTATCACAGCCACTACACACAGTCTGCATTCTAATTCCTAGATAAATCACATCATGTTTTACCTGATCAGGGGCTGCAGTTGCCACTAAAATCAGAAAGAAAAAAGAGAAAATTAATCAGTCTTCACGTAACATTTACCTGCACATTCTATTTAAAACTACAAGCACATTTGAAAGTGGTCACTGCCATTGCAGAAGAATTTCAGGCTCTAAGCTCATGTCAAAATGGTGCAAGCTTGAAATAATGCTCCTGAAGCAAGCATAAAAACTAAACTGAAATGAGAATAAGATTCTATACACTGACCGATTCTTACAATTTACTCAGTATTCAGCTGCCTTACAGGTTTCTCAATTGTTTACTTAGAAACAATCCAAGAAACTCACAAGTTATTAATACACTGGTTAAACTTCTTTAATATTCCTTTGAGGAATATTAAGATCTGTAATTATTTTAAAGGTAAATTAATATTTTAATTACCAATAACAACATTTGCAATAATTTCTTGTTGAAAAAATAAAGTTCTGAAATCTGTCTTGAAGCAAGCACAAGTGGTTTGTTTTGTGGGCTGTCTCCACAAAAGTTCTTTTTTTCCAGGAAGGGAAGGTAGAAATTCCATATGAGTTTTTATTTTCCATTGCAGCTCACCTTTTCCAAATGTCTTTTACTTAAAAAAATCTACATGCTTCTGTAAAAAGCTGTAAGAATATTTTCTTTTCACAATGAACAGGATAGATTGGGAAAAAAAAATTAAAAAAGATAAAAATCACTCTTCTTGGTCTAGTTCCTTCAGTACTTGTGGAGAGGCTATTTATCAGAATTAGGAGTACTTCTAATGAAATCACAAAAATTGCAAATGCAAACATAAAAAATGGAATGTAGAATATGTGTATGTTTCATTACTGACTGAGAGAAAGCATACTTTTAAAACATTTCTTATTAAAAAAAACCCAAAACAACAACTCCTTTTTTCTCCAGATTTCCTGTGTTTTTAGGATTTACTAGAATGTGGCAATCTTTCTGCTCAATGAAGTAATATTTCAGGAAATCATACACCACTTTTTTCCACTTTGCAACACAGAAAAGCCTCGAGGTTTACGCAAGATTTTCATTCGGCACAGTCTGTTAGTATATTTGAATGGCTTATTTTTCTCTCCAGATTCGTTTAACTCATTCTGTTTTTGAAATCAAAACTAGAGCAGTGATTTTAACTGGAAAGTAACCCAGGTCGCACAGAATTCTGTGAAGTCAGCTGACTGAAACTCTAATAATGGCCTGATATACAAATACATAGCTCCTACTTGGAAATAACCCACTAAGTATCATGAGAGGGCTCTTTGGCAATGTACTTCTTCTTGTCTACTGTTGGCTCACCCCAGGTTTGCTGGAAATGTATTTCTAACAGTGCTGCCTTCTGCATTTCTTTGCTTCTGCATTTGTTCTAGACTGAGGACGTATCGACTGCTACGAGTTCCTACAGGAACTTGCAGAGAACAAACATCTGGGAAAAATGCCTTAGAGGAGTCAACTAATCAGCAAACAGCCCAGCAGAGAGGGGTTAATCCAACAGGGTCACACTGAAGGAATGCACAGCTGCAGAGGTGAGAGCAGACCACAAGAAGGGATTCACACCCACATCAGGTGGTGCTAATCTACAGGAGTGTACAGAAGGAAGACGATGAAAACCCCTTGCCTTCTGGCAGCCCAAAAACCAATAAATCAAAGCCTGAGTTGAGTCCTTTGCTATATGTTAGATGAAAAATATCTCTATAGAATGTCTTATGACAAATGTCTCCTATTTCTTATCATAAAAATGGATGAGATTAAGGCAGCCTCTCTCACTCTCTCTCTCTCCCTCTCCATGGTGTTCTCAGCATCTGCTAAGTGCTATACATAAAATTTCAGAAAAAAATCCTATAACACAATATATGTGATGACATGGAACACTGCTGTGGGAAGTGACACCTTTGTCCTGCACTGTATGTAGCTACTCCAAAGAAACACATGCATAGAAATAAAGACTAAATTTTCCCACTCTCACCTTCTTGCACAGCCATTTCAGTCTCACTTTTCTGTGAGAAGGTCAGTGCCTCCACTGGCTCTTCCTTTGCTGGGAGAGGTGGAGGAGAAGTACCTTTAGCAACAGGTTGAGTAATCGGGGTCTTGCCAATGACAGGTGGCTGTACTCTAACTGCAGGGTGATGATATAGCTTGTTTCTGTGAGGGCCAGAAACCGTATAACCCATTCCACCAGGGCAGATTTCCTTAAAAGCAGCTAGATTTGGGATGGGAAAATATTCCTTTTAGGAGTCTAAAAGTGCAATATGTTGACATAGTGGAAAATATAATGACTACCACTAATAAATTTCATCTCATATTGTATATACATTTTTACAAAAAATATATTTCAAGACAAGCTATGCATTGCATGCTAATATGACTGAGCATTCTCCTGAAAGCATGTTCCAGCTGTTTTTCCTAGGTTTCCACTCCAGTTAACCATCTTTCTTTAGCTATGTTTAATCTATCATTATTTCAAGATAAATTTTTGTATTAATCCTCTTCAAACAGTATATCCTTTCTGAATATGAACTTAGATATGCAAATTGTTGTCATCACCATCATCTACCTAGGATCAGAAACGAAGATAGCTATTTCTATCATTCTCTTTTTGCCAGACTTAAAGGAAAAAAAGCTCACCACCCTGTACTAGAGGAGCAAAAGAATATCAGCTAGCCACAACATTCATTCACAGGATCCCATTTGACTACTCAGAGGACTTGTACCAGCCCTGATCCAAATTCCCCTGAACTGAATAAGTCTTTCCACTGACCTCAGTGGGCTTGATGAAAACAAGACAGGGAATCATAAAAAAAACAAATCATCACTGGAAGAGAGGGGAAATAATCTCATTTATACATCTGCTGCAGAAAAAGGTAGTGAAAGTCAGGCAGTAGCATCTGCTCTGATCTGCTCTACATGAGCATCAGGTTTTGCAGTCCTAGTGGAAGACTAGAATTAAGAATAAATACAGGTCAGCCTTCCTCCCCATCACCAATAATATCTCTGCTCCTCTCACGGATGTGGAAACTTTCAGGATTCTTGAGGGGGCAAGTGCTTCCTTGTTCTCATTGCTCCCGATTAAGCTATGTTGGGATGAAGCACCAAAAGTTTAGTCTCCCATGTGCCTGATGTGATTTCTTACAGCTTCTCAAGAGATGTGTGGAGTAGGGCGCCCATAAATTCTGCTTTAAATACACCGCAGTTTTAAAATTAATTAGAATATAAAATAAAACCACAAAATACTAAGTATAGGTATTCTACAGATTAATTCATTAAATTAGACATTAGGTTGCTGTATGCATTAATTGCATACCATGTTCTGATGGTGTGTTAGTAATGGAAAAGATGAAAGGCCAAACTGATTGGATTCAGAATGATGAAATGCTACCTGTTGAAAAATACTAATATCAAAACTTGCCACAAAAACCACCCAACTGATTGTGGGAATCCTGGTCAAAGGAGGAAGACAGAGGAAAATTGATGCTTATCCCTTCAAATGCATACTCAGGATGTAGGAAATCTTGTTTCCAGTCATATTATCCCACATGCAGAATAGAAATGTGATCCTTATTCTAACACAGAAGTGCTCTTAAGATCTGGGTATACATGCTGGCCACTTTCAGTCTCACTTTTAGCGTTGGTCTACTTTGTACAGTATTTTAAAAGAGAGTAAGATCACAACTTTTTCATTCAGTCTTAAATTAACATGGGATGCTGTGGTAAATACATTACCCTTTCTTGGATATCCCACTTTCCCACATTTTTCATTGAAAACTCTGAAAGATTATGAATTTAACCTGTTATAGAAAGGAACATGTTTTTAAATAATGCAAGTTGACATGAAATGGGGAAAGTGTTTCCCACATGGCTCGTAAGAATTTTCGACTCAGATTTTCTAAATCTTTTCATTATTATTATTATTAAATATTAAATTAGCCAATTAAATATTAGAATAACCAATTCCACATAATATTCAAGGGTTGATGCACTTCTACAAGGAGAGAGCAGCCGCCTTTGCAAAAATATATATATTTATTTGGCATAAAACCTCACGCAAAGGTAGATCAAAAGGATTTGTATTTAAATTGCGAGTCAACTGATGAGAATATTTGTTTTGTCTCCATTAACATAACATAGAAAAACTGTTTCTGTGGAAGTGAACTGGACTTTTAAAATCCTAATCTGTGAGCTAGCAACTCAATGCTCATGCATGAAACAATGGCTTAAAAATCAGCTGAATTGCTCAAAAATGTCAGCCACTTTCATTTCTGTAAGTCAAATTTAAAATCAGTGTCTTCTCATCAGATCTCTGATGCTAGCTGTGGATTTCCCAAAGCACCTAGCAGAACCTTTAAAAAAATACACGAGCTTTATTGTAATGGTGACATCTGAAGCAGCAACTTCAGCAGCAACAGTGGATTGCCACTACAAATACCTGTGCTAAAATACCAAACAGGTTGGATATCATGTAATTCCAGTATGCAACGATGCTTTTAAAAAGGATTAATTTGACCATAAATTTGGACAAAAAACCTCAAGTAAGGAATTGTTTAAATGAAAGGTGGTTTGAAATGCTTAACTGCCATACTTAGGACATTACTCAAAGTGCATGGTGAAGGTATTCAGAAAAGGTTAGAAAGTAGAGATACTCTCAACACATACCCCACTAACTGTAACATAAACTACAACACATGTTGTTTGGTAAACTAATTCTTAAAAGCTGCCACCCTTTCACTGGAGCCTTTAATGAATGAAGAACATTAGTTAGAGTTTGGGTTCTTTGCCTATATCTATAGTCAGGATACAATGTACAATAAATTTATCTTCATGTGATAAATAATCAAAGTTTAAGGCCATATTCTGAGATGCAAATATCGTCAATATAGAATTCTGCCACATGACATAAAGGTAATTCCTTTGTTTTAATCATAAATCCCTACAAATAAAACCCTACTATGTATGTGATAATTTGAATTTTATGTAGAAAACTGTCATAATTTACTGATGGACACTTCTTGGTTAAAATCAATCCTAATATATTTTTTTTATCATGCATAACAAACATAAGATGGGGACAAGACCTTTTATTTTTAATTGACGTTTCTTACCTGTTCCTGGCAGTGGACATTTCTCACAGTGTGGGCCCCAGGCTTTGCCAACACTGCAACAGCAAAGCTGCTTGCTGAGCTGAACAGAAAGAGGATGCATGCATTGCTTTCCTGCACTGACAAACCGGTAGCAGGGTCCTTTCTCTTCAGCAACTATGGGATTGTCAGCTGCAATGGAAGTGGAAGAGAAGATGGTATGAAAAGCAAACCAGAGAAACACCACTAGATTTCCAATACCAGTTAAATGGATTAATAATACCACCTGCACAAATTTTATTTCAAAAATCTCTCTCAAGACATAATCAAAACATTAAATAAATTTCTTATTTCACATCAGACACTCATTGTTGTCTGAATCCCAACTCATCGTTGACCAAGGATAAAAAGTACATTAAATTAAAAAAAAATTAAGAATCCCAAGCTAGTAGGTGCCCTGCACTCAGAATCAGCTCTCTCACTTGTAAGGTCAATCACTGGTAATACAGAGTTGTGTCAAGGTATGTGACTATGTAGTGTCTGGAACATTCATCTGTAAGAAGGCTATATAAATAAAAGTGTAAAAGGATTAAGTATCCTTTTTTTTAAGGATAAGTTGAGTATCCTTAGCACTTCTTTTATGAAAGAGACAATCATATATTTACATTTTGCTTCACTTAGTTTTAATGTGGAAGATCCAAAGGCCATGAGGTATGACTATGGATGAAGTAACAGGAGGTAAAGATCTGTCCAGCTTCCTAATTTATGCATCCACATTAACATACAGGTAACAGTTCTGGGTAATATGCTCACTAAACTCAAAAAATATGAAGACTGATTTTCAACACGACATGGAAAAGCAAAAATGAAAATCAGCTCTTTTTCCTGGTGCTAAACTGCGAAGTGATAAGAAATTCTGCAAAATGATGAAAAACTTTCTCTGAAACAGAGCATCATTTACCAGTAGAATTAGATAATGAGGCATTATTAAAAAAACCAAAAGAATTTACCTACAGCTCTAGACTGTATTTTATAAAGCTAAAGACAGAACAGGTAAGGAACTTAGGAAATGAGGTATTTTGCACTTGTAAATATTCTTCTCCCCTCAAAAAAGTGAGAAATTTAGTTGTTTTCTGTGCCTTCCTTTCTTCTTGCAGAAGATCTCAAACCAAGTAGAAACTGATTAACAGGGGAAAATATTCGCATTCATGATGTTCACAACTTTTAATTCTTTCTTAATTTTTAATCCTTCTTATTCTTAAGTAAAATGTGCCAAAGACCATCCTGAATGTTTAGTAATGGAAACTACCCACACCAAAGCTGCAGAGGTGGAAGAGAGAAGGGCAGGACACAAAGATGATTTTGGTTGAGGGAGAAAGAAGTTGCGGGAAGGAGAACATTGGGCTAGCGAGAAAGACTGATGACTCTGAGGAAGCTGGATGTGGCCTTGAAGTTTTTGTGACAAGGAAACCAGAAAATGGCAAGGATCATGATCAGCCTCTGGCAGAGATCAAGGCTTCCAGGACAGAGACAGAAAAGAGGCATGACCCCAAAACTGACTAAAATAGTGAATAAGATGGCAAGAGGAGGCAGGGACAGCAAGAGAGACTGGGACATCTTATAAGAGTTGAGGCCAGTCAAATAAATCCTCATCTAAAGTACAGCTAAGTATCTATATTTTGGTGCACTGATGAGCACTGCTACTTACGTATGCATCTCGACAGGGTAGGATCTGGCACAAATCCCATTTTGCAGGTACATCTGTAGCTGCCCATGGTATTCAAGCACTCACCATTAGGGCACACTCCCTGTAACTGACACTCATTGATATCTGTGGGAAAATTGAAGATAATCAGTTACTGAAACATGAATTAATCTTCTTCTGTCTTCAGAAAGTTTTTTTTTTAATTTGTGCAGGAGAGCTGTTTCGAGTTCACTCTCTAACCAACACTTTTTTCCCCATACTGACAACACTTGATTTATAACTTTTTAAAACATAGCTGAGAACGTGACAGAAAAAACAGTGACACTTATTCACCATTCTCAAATACTCTGAATTAAAAAACAAATACATGTTGACTGGCCTATTAACCCCTCTTTCCCTGACTAGATGGCTTGTGCAGTCAAATACAAGAACACCCAAGGAGAAAAGTTTTAAGCAGAGCAGTATACTTTATACAAGCTAGAACAGTGCTTGACACGTTAAGTCCAATTTTTATTAGTATTCAGTAGTGCCTGAAGGTTCATTGTGCTGGAAGAAGCACAATGCAAAAAATCCCACCTCTAACCTTAAGAGCTTACCATCTAAGAGAAAGAATGTGCTTTAGGAAGTACAGAACACATGATATGGGACAAAAAGGATTGCATCCATGGGAACACAATTTTGTAATAATTACCAACTGCTTTTGTTACATTTGCTATTACCAGGCTCCCTGCACCAGTGCCTCTTTCAGGTTCTCACTGAATCATTCTCTCAGGCCCCAAGCACTGGGCCTCGGGCCTTTACCAGACTTGGGGATGTAATTATAATTCACTTAAGTCTTAGAACAGAACCTGTCTGACAATCATCTGGATACCATCTGTAACCAGGTCAGCCAAACTAGGGTGTTATTTCAGCAGACAGCACCCATGTAGCTTTCTCTGATAATCAAAACCTTAAAATACTAAGAAAACCCTACACAAACCCCACCCCTATCCTATAGTTGTCTTGGTCATAAACTGTCACATCTCCTCTTTCAGAAGAATAGACAGCATGTTGAAACAGACCTACTTGAAAACGTTTACATGCACATAAGACCTTCCATCCTTATCCTTAACAAGAAAAATGCCTACCTTGCTGAGTAAATAAGCTTCAAGGGTAAGTCAGATATTCCAGCTAGCTCCTTGGAAATCAGGTGTTAATAGATCTTTTATCTATAATATATATGTACATTTTATACATGTATTTATTTATATATGTTTATATATGTAATATATGTATTTCCTCTTAGTTTATACAAAATGGTCACCGTTTTATTCGACTTTATTGTATGTTGCTACCTGATTCAAAACAACCAAGAGGTTGAATACGAAAATAACACATGCTGAAGTGTGCTTTGGAAACCTACAGAAAAAAAATCTTTCATGTTCCTACCTCAATTTTTCTCTACAAGTCTGGCTACCTGTCCCACTTCACAGCATCATAAGCTCACAGTGCAGCAGACTCCAGCAGTTGCTATATCAGCTGTGATTTTTTCCAAATATTCAGTGCTGAGCTTATCCCTTGGCTCTTCCAATGCTATACCTAATCTAGTATCTTGACACCACATGGATCAACTTCACCTCTGTGCATGTAGCCACACGTGACAAAGAGTGATTATTTATATCCTAGAACTTTGGATAAAATGTGATGGAAACCACATGAATTACAAAGGATCAGCCCTGCCTCAAAGGAATTTTCAAGTGAAATTCCCAGACTACATGACTTTCTGACCTCAGAGGGAGTGGACTACTTAAAAAGGAGAACAGTATAAGAAAACAGCATGAAAAACAGCTGAAGTATTCTCCTATAGCAGTCTACTTTTTGACCCATCCAATCTTTGAGCAGGAGGATGCCCCACTTAAGCATAGGAGAGTTTTATTTATGGATTGCACCAATGCAAAATATTTACTGAGACTTGTTCTGATGCACTCTATAAAATATTTCTAGGCAATTTCTTCAGTTGCTTAGTCTGAGTAGGTTCTTTCACCCCAAAATCTCAAAATATGATTGAAAGCATCTTCAGAGTGGAAACAGATCCCAATGATATAATTGTTTCAATAACATGATCTTTTGTGGCTACTGTGAGGAATGAACTTAAATATTAACAGCTAGTAAACCAGAGATGTTATTAATATAACCCTAAAAAGAAATCTTGATGCTGTTGTAAAGTTGTAAGGAAAAGACATATTACTAACTCTCCACTTTCAAACCAAGCACAACTTGGAACATAACAGAAGACTATGAAATACCTGGAAGTGAATACAAACACAAATACTGCAACACTCATAAAACACCTATTGAATTTTCTACCTTTTGGTAATTTGTCAGATCAGTCCTCAAATGCTAAACCATGGAACAATTCTACTTGGTCTGGTGAAACACTGACTGTCATCAGAAACAAGCTAGAGGAAGATAGAGTATGACCTATTCTGATTACAGAGTTTAAAAACAAAACAAACCCAACCCATTAAAAGTGGTATAGGAATGTATTGGATGCATTTGGTGATACAAGGGAATCCATTTTTAGAATCTTGCCTAGCAAAAATGTCATGACATGATCTACTGACATGGCTAATTTACAGGTAGATGGGGTCTTCTTGTAATTCATCAACACAAAGTCATCTTTCCAAATGATCCAACTATTCTGCAAGAAAGATTCACAAATGCCATCATTACTGTCCATTACTGTCTCTGTATTAAATCTGTTCCCAGATGAACTGGTTCTTGCACATCTAGTATTTAAAAATATAACACCACATTCACATGTGTTCTGTTACTGCTGCTCAATGGGGTACTGCTACAATTAAGTACTGGCTTTTAGGTATGTAAATACCAGTGAATGCTCCTTCTAAAGTTCCCTGATACAGATATTTCTCCTGCAACATTTGTCCTGTGTTAAAAGTTAACTTCAATGTGCACATTCTGATGCCTCAGCATAATTTAAATATAGTGTATTTTTAAGGCCTCTTTTCCAAGGCATGTCTTCTCATGAGCCCACATGATTACTGACTTGATGCTCTGTGCTGAATTACACAAGCCTATCAAGGGATTCAACAGAAACAAGCCAAAAGTTGTTAAGAAAAAAACAACCAACAAACCTTCAAATTTTCAAGACAAACACATTCATGTAAGAATAGTGGGTTTTTAGCAGCTTTGAATAAACAAACCCAAAGAAAGCCCTTCCAGATTTACTATAAACTCACTTTATTTCAGATGTGGTAAAAGGCCACCTACCCAAAATGTTTCCTACCACCTGCCAGCCTGCCCAGCTGTGCAAATTGCACTGGAATCAACTTGTTCAGGCAGCTGGAAAAGAAAGCTGATTCAGGACTAACAGATTGAGTTTTACTTTTTAGCCCTCTATTTCTTGTGTATGGTGATAAAAAATATTTCAGTTTTAAATTAGCTTAGCAATGAGAATTAATTTGTTGTATTGTAAAAACTATAGGAAAAACTGCTTTGAAGTTGTTTGATTAATCTTTTGTAGTACAGAAATATGAACTGCTTACATGCTTGTAGAGTGATTTGATCAAACATGCTTATCTACACAGAGGAAATATTTTAAGGGGCCATGCAGCAGTACTGTAAAACCACACACACGTAAATAGAACTTTCTAAAGACCAGGTAAGTATTAAAATATTAAAAATTAATTATTAAATATTAAAATTCTTCATTACAGAGTAATGAAGTTCCACCGGTAAAAAGGCTCTGCATTAGTTATACAGAAAAAAAAGATTAAGCAAAGGAGCTTTTCCACACTGCACCTTGCATGCCTCCACAGCTAACCCTCACATAAATAATAGCTGTTAATTATGATTTATAAAGAGCTGGTAAATAAAGTATTGATTTCATAATAGTTGGTGATTGGTAATGTGAATGATTCGACCCTTCTCAGTGGTAATAAGCTGGTGAAATCCCACTGGCACATCAGCATTGTCATTCTGGTCTGACAGCCTCACCCTTTGCTGTTACCCTTCAGTATTATACATGGCAAATACACTGAACTTGTCCTTGACACACTATGCTCCTCGATTTGGTAGTCCATCTCCATGAAAGTTTAACAAGAAAATGAAAGCTTTACTCTTATTTTGGACTTGCTAAGATGGCAGCGGAAGCCACATGTCATCCCCAGAGGCCTTGTTGGTGACTCTGCTCTCACAAGTTCATCCCAGTGCACAGAATCTTGGCTACAGCCAGGGTCTTAACAGTGGTGCTGCAGCACTGTACAGCTGAGATTGCTGTGTCTTGGTTCCTCCTACATCCTCTCCTGAGCACACAGCTTGACGTATGGTGAGGTCAGTCACCACACTCCCCTCCAGAGCCACCACACTGCTCCCACCTTCCAGCAACCCCAATGCTCTGACCACACTGCTGCTAATCCATCCCACAATCTTACCCACTGTGGAGATTTTAAAGCAGGGTCTCTTAACAACAACAGCTGGTGGCTGATAGCTTCCCACAGATGTGTCTACTGGGTATCAGGTCAACCTGCTCTCAGAAACTTGCAATATGTTGATGACTCACTGCCCCTGAATTTCCCGGGGGGAAAAAACAAGCTAAAACAACCATATCCTAACTGAATGCTTGTCTGCTCATGTGAAGTGTGACTATGAACAAAGTAATCTTCTTGGCTCTTAAAAAAAAAACAAACCCAAAAACCTCCAAAACCAAACAGAAGCAAATGAGGATCTTAAACCAACTTAATCTTCAAGAAACTCTGCATACATCAGTAGACAGAAGATGGAAGCAAATGGGTAACTAGGAGATCAAAATGCAAATTGCCTTTACTGACAGCATTTTTTCCTTGCTATCTAAGAACATTCACAGATTTTATTTGCATTTCTGTCCGAGGTAAGGCAATCTTCAAGGGTTCACATTAGAAATAACCCAAACAACAATTGTGTTTTGAAAGTACTATACTAGAATCTCGTTCCACAAGCAGTTAATAGAAGCAAATGCAGAACTGAGCTCAGTTTTCTTTCATGACCATACACACACAAACTTTCAAATGCATGGGTTGAATATCACAATTAAATTTCATAAAGTCTAGGTGCAGGCAACAGTTAATAGAACAACCAGTTTTCTTCTAATAACTGCAAGTAAGGTGAAGGACTGAATAGTCCAGAAGAAATAATAAAAAACAAAACCAAAACCAAACATTTTTTCAAAAGAACTTAACCCTTTTTACTTTTCTCTAAACAGTTATTCCTTGCTTCAGGATACAAAACCCCAGTGGTTTTTCAACATATTGATCTATATTATGAGGGTTGGGCTCCTTTTCTCAAGCACAGATTTACTTTGAGCTCTCTTACATGAATGACACACTGGGGAATCGTGATGACTGAAAAAGAAATAAACTAATCAAATCTTTAAAAACAAAAAAGTTTGATTTGGCAAAGAAATCTATTCTAATGCACTTAAATTTAAGTGACAGAGCATTTATGCACATAATGGAAGGTTTCCCTCTGACTATTGTGTAGGTTTTTGTGTACAGAAGGGTATAATGCAGTAGAATAAATTTCTCCACTGTATGATGTCTGTGCCAGAGGGGAGGACACACTGCAGAAGGCATTATCTTCCAGTGTTCTGCTTGCATTCTCCAATTCTACAATGTTGTTTGAAGTAGATTAAAACAGTTTTGGGGCCTGCTGCTCTTTGACACTACTTCGGTTCTCTAATGGAAACCAACACGCAATGGCATACCTAATCCAATCATACTCAGGAACTGAATCATTTCAGCTTTATTTCAGGATTAATGACACTATAATGTAGCTTGAGTATCCTTTCTCCAATGATAACAAATGATGCCAAGTGCAAACATCCAATTCTAGCAAAAACTTCCTGTGCCTACTTATAATGAGATCTGTACCTGTTGCTGCTGACAGAATATGCTTTGCTTGGTTACTGTAAAACATGCTGTGTGACTCACGGGGTGCATCATAAAGCTACAGTAACCTCAATTAATTTGCCCAGTTACTGAAATACTTTACCAGATTCCTCACAAAGCAAATATGAAAGCACCTCCCAGCCTGCTGGTCATCTACATGTGAACAGCCTGAAGAACCTCATGCCCACTTTAGCCAAGCAACACGGTGCAGAAGGCCCAGCTGATCAGCAGAGATCTGTTCCTGCTACAGACCAACCTGCAAAAGCTGATGGTTGAAATATCAGCTCTGAAGTGTTTCCTTTTGGCAGTCTCCAGCTGGAAGACTATTTAGGAAGAGAAGTTCACTGTGTTTTGGCTGTGTTAACCACTATAACAGCTCTTCAGACCACCCAGAACCAGCTGGCCCAATGCAGAATTGCAGGAAACACTAAGGTGGTGTAAAGCTGCCTTTTCTGCCTTCAGCCTTGTAGCTCATTTGGACACAAGGAGCAAGTCCACCGTCTGCCCTTTTCAGATAGCACATGAGACCCATATTTGGTCACAGACAGACTGGAATTTGAAACATTCCTATAAAATGAAATTCATTCTTTCATCTCCATGCTTAACACATTGAGTTTATGCTCATCAAAATCATACAGTATTTATGTATGATTTAACTTAAATCATTTAACCACATTTAACTTAAAGTTCTAGAACTGAATGTAGATGTTAATTAATGTCTCCCGGTCAAAGCCACAATCTTCTGACAGGATGTTATTTAAATCTATCTTCATTTTAAAGAAAACATTTTTGCTCAAGAAAAACAGTGCAAGAGTTCAAAGAAGTCAGAGGTCTCTATAAGAATTTTGAACAATACAAAAACAAAAAAATGTAAGCAGTCTTTAATTTGCACTCAGATTGCTTTTTGGGAGCATTGTTAACTTTGAAATAATAGTGTCAGCTATCGAAACTGGATCAGGGTTTGGTTTTTTTTACTTTATTAAGTTGCTGTAATTAAAAGACATTTCAATTTTTTTATAAACAAGGCTGAAGAACAGTAAGAACTGCTTTAGTATAAACTACAGTAATAATCCACCTTTTGATACAATAGATCTCATTTGTATAAGTTTTCCATTCTACACATTTGATAGGTGATTTTTGATTATATGAATAAAGTCTATCTCAAAAAAACAATGAAAAATGCACATTTCCCAACTCACATTACATGCATAAACAGAAGAAGCAACTTAAAATTTTAACAACAAACATTATATGGAGACAAGGCATAAAAACCTAAATGCACAGCAGTCTCAGGTGAAGGACAGTCACAATATCCAGAAGGCTCTTATGAAAACTGGACTGAGAAAGGGGAACTTGTAGAAGCAGAAAGCCTAGTTGGACCATCACAGCCCTGGTAGCTGGCATTGAAATATTCAGAATAAACCTGCAGCTACAAACTACTGCAGCCCTTCTCATCCCATCTATCCCAAGTACCTGAGGAGCCAAGCAATCTCAACATGAAGAGCTCACAGCTGATTCCAGGCCTAAGCACCATGGAAAAGTAAATTTCTGAAGGGGGACTTCTGCACTTGGCTCGGAATGCAGACTTCTATGCTTTGCAAAAACTGGCTTTGTTTAAATTACTAAGTAATAGAACTGAGCAGAAAGCATTTAGCTCTTTTTGATATCAAGTAACTAACTTGTCTTTCAATAAGAACCACACACATACAAGACACTGCTGAATTTAAACAAAACAAAACTTCTAGATCAATTGTATACTATTTAGAATTTGTCAAAGTACTGGGCAATGTCTTTATTACAAATGATTTAGTGGTCAGACAATAAATATTATTTAGTAATATCTGCCTTGGCAATAAGTGCTTTAATATACACATCTCATGTTGCAAATTAAGACTGGAATATATAGTTTATGTGTCATTTCTGAAAATTTGACTCATTCTGGTAGGTATACACTAGGCTTCTTTGGGAGTGGTATTTGAATGATCTCCAAAATGGTTCAATACACAGGCATAATTTTTTATTCTCTTTATGAAAATCAATTACAACTGTACCTACTAACACCATTGAAAATACTATTCCAACTGTTTCTGCTATAGCTGTACTGTTAACCACTATTAATAACCCCAATTTTAAGAAAAAATAAAATATCCAGATTTTACTGCCTTCATTATAATTGACTGGTTCAATAATTAACTGATTAGTGAGAACACCTAGAGATAAAAGAAACAAACAACAAAGTTTGGTTGCTAATGAAAGAACTGCAATATCTGTTTTCAAAGAATACAAAAAAAAACCAGTTGCTTATTCTAAGAAATGACCCTCTGAGTTCTGTGAGCTAACAGAGTAGCTCACAGAAGAAATCAGTCCAACTCATTTTGCACTTCTGCATGGAATTTACTGGAATGCAAGTTTGCAGAGCCACACTTTTCAAACACATAATCAATGTCCAAACAGCAACCCAGCCCAGTTTCTGGAGATATATTTATTTCTCAGTATAATCATCATAAAAGAACGTCTTTGAAAAAAGGTTAACTGAGTAGCTAAGTAACATTAAATAGCAATTCTTATGAAGTGAAGCACTTTCAGTATCTAAATATCAGAAAATAGATATACAGCATGCAGAGAAAATAAAATTATTACTGTATTTTAGGGACACATGTAGGAGGGCAGAGTATACCTTCAAAATTTATTTTAAACCATGATGAAGCCAGGGGAAAACACGATCACAGAATATGATCCATCAACATACAAATACTAGTTTCTGCAGGCCCATATACATTTAATTTTAAGCATATGGGGACTTTTCAAGAAATTCCATGCACAACTTTTCCTACTTCATTGAAAAACAACGAGTGTTCAGGTATTTTTTGAGTTCTTCAAGATAAGATTTTTAAAGTGCTCTATTGGCAATATGCTAGTTTCCTGAAAAACTAATCCAACCTCTTCAACAGCTGTTTTTTTCATTCTGTTTCAGTTTTCCAAGAAAACCATTAGCAGAAGGAAACACTAAGTATAATTCTAAACAGGGAAGGAAAAATTAGCATTTCATGTGGATTCTGACAAAGAGTTTCAACTCTGATAAGCTGTATTTTGGAATTAATGACAGCCTCTGGGCATCCATGTGTGTATGTGTAATAAATCACTGCATTGAAAAGATAATTACTGAGGGGGAAGAAGCTTTCTTGATAGCAACTACATTAAACTGTTCAAATTAGCATACCCACAGATGGTTCTTTGTTGTCCTACATTAATCACATTAGTACTACATAGGCTTTGTAAACTAAGGAGGCTTTAGACTGCAAAAACAGAGTAGAACAAAAGGTTAATTAGGCTTTTAGGCTTGAGTTTTCAAAGGCAGTGAGAGTTGGACCGTGTGTAGGTGAAAATAGCAATCTTTTAGCTGCAGGCAGGGATTCAGAAATATATCCCTGTTACTGTTTGGTCTGGCAATGCTGGTCTGTTCTGAGTGTGGACACAGCATGCACACCCTTTCAGCAAATAATCTGATTAAAATGTATACTTGAATATGGACAGGCTGTATCACTCCTTTCCAACTTGATCGTAAGGATTATTACGAGAATATGAATACTCTCCTGGCAGCATCTTAAAGAGTTTTCTATTCATAGCTATTGCTGTTGCTTTGCCCTGTGTCTGTGATATGGACAGCTGTTTCCTCATTAGCCCTGTTCTTTTCTCCAGAAACGCCCATCTGCCTCAGATAAACACAGACAGGACACTTTTGCCTGATCCACTGAGAAGCACAAGCTAATGAACATTTATGAACTGAAATGCACCCTGCCAGCAGCTTTCACATATGAAGCTAACTTTCCTGATGACTGTTTAGAGGTCAAAATCCTGACCCTCTGAAAGAAAAGGGTAATCTTGTTATTTACTTCAATAGGGCTAAATTTCATCCTGGCTCTGCTTTATGGGTAATTACTTCTCCCAGTTCCTTCCTTATTTGTACATACTTTTTGGATTGTGTTGCTGAGTAAATTAAAAGCCACCAAAGCCTTGATAAGGCAACAAGGGGAACCTGCAGTCACCATCTCTGTCCTTTCCAGAAAGTTAAGAGATTATCCCCATCCTCAATTCATCAGCAGTCTCCTTGGTAGGATAATCAGACTCCCACTGGCTGATTCAACTCTAGGTTATAATTTTCCATGTATACTTGGAAAGTAAACTTGTATACTACAAGCTATATTTAGACCCTACAGCTCTCTCTTCTGGGATAATGATAGCAGCAATAAACCAAACTATTTAAAGCCTCATATTTCTTGTAGTACTAGTTATGTCAGACAAAAATGTGTCAGGGGAAAAACTATCAAAACCCTGTACAGCAAACAATGACTAGCCTACCAGGTAAGGGTGTATTTCTGCACTACAAGGGCAGGACTTGGCTTCATCCTATGCTCCTAGCTGCAGACATATGTTCTCCCTCTCTGTCAGCCTGTCACTGCTCAGTGAAACAACTTCCTGGCCTATGTCTGGCAACCTTCACAAGCACCAGACCATTTTTCAACTGTCTCTAACCCCTGATTAAGGATCTTAGTTTCCATGAAATAAGGTTTGCCAACATGTTGGTACAACCCCCCTTGGAACAAGCTGAATGCCCTACTCACCTTGAAATGCCTGCTGGGTGTCCAGGAAACCATTGTGTATATAGTGGGGTTTGCACACAACTACTGGAGATATGAAAAGCTCCTGTGTCCCCTAGACCATGTTCAGAGGGATGCATGATGCTGCGTGATGCTACTAATGCAAAATGGGATCTTTCAGAGACTTGCTGCCATTAATATTAGAAATCTTCTCTTTTGCCGACTCTGAAAAACCTCAAAACTAGCCTGTGAAATGAGACAGTCTCTTTCAAAATGGCTGGAATCATCTTGCTGAACTATATGCACCACCTACATGTTTAAGGTGTAAAAAGGTGGCCTATCTATGCCTTACACTCCCCTCATTCACCTTTCCGCTCAGCAGTCCTCATCAGTAAATTGTTATCAAAGTCTCCCAATTCCATTTATTGATAAAGAGGATTCCAGTCTTTCATTGCAGACTAGAGAACAAGCTCTTGAGATGCATTTTGCAGCTCTCCTCCCTTTAGTTTTTTAGTATCTTGACCCAATTCAATTTTCTCTCACAATCCTCCAAATACCCCTACCCTGCAAGCTGGTAAACCTTTAGGGTAGAGACCTGAGCAGCAGTTAGGCTCAAGTACCTGTACTTTCAGATAGCAGCTCACAACTCCCTCCTCAGTGGGATATTTGTGTTTAGCGCCCTACAAATTATATTTGCTTGGTTGATAAAATATTTTTTTTATGTGGCTGGCTGCTGTATGTTCCTTCACCACTGTGCTAACTGGGAGTTCTCAGTTAAATTAACTTTATCTTTAAAGTGCCTATATATCAACTTCAATGCCAAATATGATCAACTTCAATGCCAAATATGCTTTCAATTTCTCCTCTCCACCACCACTAGTATTTGTTGGTACCTCTTTTACTCTAGCAGTGTTAACAACTAGCAAACCTGTCTGCAGATCAGTGTCAGCCTCACTTGAACTCATTAATCCCTTTCCTTCCCAAATTTCTCTCCAGAGCACCACTTCAGGACTGCTCACGTCTCGGAGCTCCTTTCTTGTGTTTACTTTTGTCAGACACCTTAGCAAGGAAAATCCAAATGCCCCAAAAGCCTTTCTGTGGAGCTGGATGATCACGCAGATCCCACAACCTTGTGTTTTGATAGCTTCTGAGCTTACAGCCCAGAGATATAGGACATAATCTTAGAGTAACACAATTTACACAGTACCTAACTTCATACATCCTCACCTGCATTATGCACACTCTTGAAGTACCTGGGTCACCACTTTGCATGACAGCCTTGTACCCAGGTTTTTCATTTCCACTCCCCTGTAACATGATCTGGCAGTTCTCAGTACTGTCGTGTCTAACCTCTTCAGTTCAAAATTGTTCCAATTACTCAACATTTCTATGATTACTGAAATAATTCAGTATTGCTAGTTTCATCTGACTCAACCAAGTAAGCCTGCAAGTTCACTGTCTAGCAAAAGAACTGACAGAACAGTATGTTTCTACTGAAAAACAAATGAAATTAATCATTACAAAGTCATCTTTATAAAGCATCAAAGAAAACAATAATATACATAGAAGTTTTTTTGCCATGGAGAAAAAACCAAAACACTCCATGGAGCCACCAGTATTTGGAAAGAGTTAAAAGTAGCCTCAACATTTTTTCCCTACTACAAATCAATGGACTGGATCCACTCACCTAAATCAGAAATACCAAAGAATCTGTCACAGAAAACTGGTACTCAAAATAAGCACAATCAGTTGGGGGCAATATCATACCTTGACAGAATGTAGCATTGATCCTCTTGTAGCCTTGTGGGCATTCCATCATAGGGCTGTATCCATGGTAAGCTGAAGAAAAGCATTACATCAGTCAAATAGTGTTCAGTTACATGTTTATTTACAGAGACAAATTAATATGTAACTATAAAAAAAAAATATAAGTTTTTATGATGCATGGCTAAGCATAAAAGCATAAAAGAAATTAAACTTAAAGGTTGTATAGGTAACCTTAATTCCATCTCTTTCCATAGGTATGCCAACTATGACTTCAGCTATCTGGTCACATTTTTATTTTCTTTCTTTCCAAAAAAGAAATCTCTGAAATCAGGACACTATCTTTCATCCTAGTTGTTCTCAAATATTCATACAATTACTTTCCCAAATAAGCTACAAATATCATGTCAGGCAAAGTTAAGGATCCATTATGGTAAATCAATGGTTTTAAAATTGAAAGCAGATTCAGAAAATACAAGTTTCTTCAGTGGTAAGCAAAATGGTTGGGTACCATTTCTCCTGCCACAATGAATTAACAAATAAACATTAAAAAAATTGAAATACACAGCAAGTAGAAGCAAATGAACTTTTAAACCAAACCAAGAAGAGAGAAAAAGGCACATTTGTGATTTACCTAACAAAAACTGCTGAACTTTAGAAGGCTGTGTGACTTATTGTCTTATCAGTGTAAATTGTCAAGGGCATAACAACACTGCAAAATACAGACTGAATTAAATTTTGCCAACATAGAAAGTGTATAGTCAACTTAATTTTATTTCTATTTATTGTTTCTTTCCTCCACTTAGAGTTGCCTTTGAGATTACAGAAAACTGTTTATTGATTCTTAAGCTTTTATAACATCATAAATGAGAGCAATAATTCTTTGTATGGTTATAGTCTAAAAGTTAACCTCTTGGCACAGCCCATTACTTTATTAAACATATAAGTCTAAACTTCTGGCACTATGATCACACAAGTGCCTTTAACAAGAGGCAAGAGAGTTTTTCATAATTTGGATGCTACAACAAAGATACCTTCCATTTGGTCAGATCCTTTGTTTTCCTTTACAAGTGTTCTAAATGTTTAACAGGCCACAGTACTTTCCATCTTTACTGTATATAAACTGTCAAATAAGACAGAATAACTGAATGAGATAATGTTTTCAACTAGCTTCACTTCACATTTAATGCCTGAATTGCAGATTTATTCCTGCATCTTATTTTAAAATTGTTTGAGCATAAGGGTGGAAAAAAGAGGAAAAATATTTCATTAATTCTAAAGCTTTTGCTATACTTTGGAAAAAATTAAGTGATTATCTTGGGTAGCAGTTTTTGAAGTGAGATTGTTTTATTTCAAATTGCTGTGAATTATTTTAAATAATTGCTTAATCGGAACATTAAGATAATCCTTAGGGATTACTTAAAGTGATAAAATGGCTAAACACAAAAGTACTATGCCTCAAAATGAAGGAAAAATATTCTTTGAGTTTTGAATACTCTTCCATCTTTACATTGAATACAATTATTTTAACACAAACTAAAATTTGAAAATTTCATCTTTCACTAAAGAAAGTGGCAGCTACACATTTATTTGCAAAGGAGCTCCTATCTTTTTACAATGTTAGATTTAAAAACAGTTGAAATGTAAGATGAGATTTCAAAAGCACAATGCATTAACTTATTCCTGGTCCCCAAAAATGTTAGTGAACCTTTCAGTATTCATGTTGGAAGAGCAAGATCCATAATTGCATTGATCATGTGCTAACTTTTCTGTGTTTGCCACTACAGACTTGATTCAACCATGACAGTTCAACTTTTTGTGGGCAGGAATGGTACCCTGCAGTACAGCCTGGCTGAGGAAAACAGAGCTCTCCCAGCTGTACATGGAGACCAGCCCATAAGCTATGCCAAGCCTTTTCCAGTGTTGCAATGCATTTTCCCTTCCAGAGTGACTCAGCTGCTCTAGAAAGTGCATTGGTGGAGTATTGGTGGAGATTTTAACCTCTCCCTCCCTCCTCATGCACCTACTCCCACACTCAACAGGAAACAGTGGCTTACTAGCAGCTGTTTTCTGCCTCCTACAAAGAGTGGCAATGAAAGCACATTGTAGTAAAGTAGGGAGCTTACTCAGTGATGGTTTGTGATCCATGTGGGAGCTGGATGGAGGCCTACATGACTTACCCTTTACTCACTTAGACAAACTGTTTGTAGTTATTAATTGTTAGTGGGAAGCCAGAGCCATAACATTACCCATGTAACAGAAATGCACTTTGTCTTAAAAGCTGTCTCCTGTATAAGCCCACAGAAATAGAGTTCTTTTCTAAAATGTCTTCTTTTACTTTCCTGTGATAGTGAATAGCTCACCACCTGACAGACATGAGAGCTGTCTCAGGCCAAGCCACTTTGCAACAAGACAGAAGCCCTGAGCAGCTGCTATTATCCAAAATATGCAAGTACAGCTTTACAAAGTGACAAAGCCCTATTTCAGTCCATGGAAACAAGACACAAACTTAAGTACATCCTTAAGTAGTTGACTGAAGTGCCTGCTAATGAGACTGAAGTATATGATTAAATATATTGCTGAAGTGTGTTCAGTAGAAGACCACACTAAATGCAACTTGATTATGTAGTACTGTAAAAAAGCTTATGAAGCAAAAAACCATAAAAGAAGAAGTTTGCTTGCTTCCAAAACATGTACAATAAAAAGAGTTTCAGTTAAGTATTAGAACATGTCAAAATAACATGAGACTAATGTGAAAAAACTTTGCCTGCTGAGAAAGTACCATGGACATCATATTTAACTGATAACTTACTAATAAATTACTCGACTTCCAAGTTTTCCCATCCAATATAATATATATACAAAACACATATATACACATACTTTTTTACCACTGACATATTCTCATTACTGTAAAGAAATAAAAAAACTTAATGAAATATAAATACTTAAGCTGGTACTGTGGACCTGAAATTTTTATTTCATTAAATTTACAGCATCATAAGTTTACATTCATCTTTAGAAACTTTGCTGTACAGGAGCATACGGCACTTTGACACTGACATGAGGCTTAATTTGACACCTATGCTCAAAGGACATTTATGTCCAGATCCAAAACAATTTGTGTGTCCAAGTTCAAATTGAACATCTATAAAACTCTAAGATACTGTAAGATTACTTGAACTGCAACACTCTAAAGTTATCAGCTTAAGTTCTTAGAAATCTGAAATTTCACCATTTGCACTCATGCAGTATTGCTGTCAGTCATGAATACCAGCATGTAAATCATTCCTAAAGCTAGTCTAAAAAAAATATATATATATATACACACCTCTACCAAAGTTTCCTGACAGATTAAATGAACTTTCTTGAAGCATGCATCTACCAAATCCTACCCTTGATACAATGTAGTGGTAGATGGTAGAAAACAGTGCACCCATCTCCTCCTCCCTCTTAAAACACTACTGTACAGTGAGTGCTCCCACTTGGAAAGATGAGAAGTGTGTTCTATTATGTCAAGGAGACACGACCCCTACTTTCCAGGAATGTTTTAATCACCAGGATTATTCCAAGTGGCAACATTCTGTCTTCTCTTGAAATTGTACAGTTACATTCAAAAAATCAGTCCCAGATTGAGCCAGAAAGCAGGAGAGAACATGACTCATAAGTAATTAAGGACACTGGGAAAGAGACTGGATTTGCAGTCCCATTCAAAGAATCGTTTCTACATTTTATGGGTTACAGCATCTCCTCATAGGTATAAAATGTACATTAGAAATTCTTCTGGCAGGGAAAGGAACTCTGAATTGCCCCATCTTGGGCAAGTGTGTTAGCAGCCATTAAGCTTTTACTATAAAAACCAGTGCTCATCTCATTAGCATTTAAAAAAATTATTCTTACTCAGTGCTTTGAAAAAAGGATGGTGGATTTCCCTTCAGGAGAGGTTTTAGGGTAAGTTCAGGCACTTCTCTGCAGCTAGGGATGAAGATTTTGGACATGGCTTGTCCCAGTGTTTTCCTGTTTGCTTGCTCTTAACACCATTTTGGCATTAAGCAGCTGCCTCATCAACAAATGGAATCCAGGCTGAGGAAACCAGTGTTTAACTAGAGCTATGAAGAACTAGCATATGGGCTTCCCTTCAAACCAGGCAACAAAAATCTGTCTTATTAGTTCCAACCAGTTTTGGTTGAAGCACATTTCAGGCTTTTGTGATTTTCTCATGGAACACCTATATCAACCAAGCAACATTCTGCACACCCATGTGCTTCTGATGAATAAAAGTCTTACTTGTAGTTAAATCACTACTTCTTTGGAGAAAGCTATCAATAAACTGCTACTTCTTTAGAGAAGAAAATCAGGACAGATTTAACAACTCATATACCAGTACAGAATATATCTTTGATAGAAACTGTATTCATGAGCTACAAACAAACAAACACCCCCCCCCCCCAAAAAAAAAACAAACAACAGAACTGAGTCTTTTATTAACTGTGGACCTCACAGACCCCAAGAAGGCTCTCCTTTGGAAGCAAATCAGAAGATAAATATACTCTGAAAGAGTATCTGTCAGTATGAATTTATATCAGACACTCCTGTGGAAGGGAAGAGTCAGAGAAGTAGGACTAACAGCAGATTTTCAGCTGGAATTGTATTTCCACATCAAGCCTTGTGGGCAATATTGTTTCCAACAAAATAAAATACTGAACATGTTTCCAGCTCTGCTATCTATATGTATAAGAGGGGCCTAGAAGACATAGAAAACAATGACTGCAACTCCTTGAGCTAATTTTGGACTACTAAATACAGACCTAATTCATGTACAAAACAGAGATTAAATTATCTTTTCTCATCTATCATTTAGTGATGAAAATATCACATGACAGAGAATTATTACTATTCCTGTGCAATATCATTCACAAAAAGTTTCAGAGACCAGCTTCAACTATAATGTAAATAATTTGAAATTTCTCTCTCATTATATTATGATGCCAAATCTAACAAAACCATGAAGAAAGTCTTTTTCATTGCCTAATTGTTGAGGAAGATATTTCAAAATAGAGCAGAAAAATGTAACTGACAATTTAGAGCCTGGAAAACTTTGGCTTCAAATTTGAAAGTTCATCTGCAGTCCCAAGAGGTCACTGTATTCTCTCCAAGCAGTAACTGGCGCCTCAATAATTCAACATTTCTGTTCAAACTTAAAAAAAAATAAATCCAGCTGGAAGAGGCAAGATGATTCAATGTTGTTATCCTTTCTGCATGGAGAAAATGCAAGAGTGCATCACTGACTTAAAGGAGGAGGAAGATGGAAAAAACCCCAATGACGTTAACTTTGCTGGCTGCACTGAGTACCTGCATATTGTAACTCTTTTGACATGAAGAATTCCAGTTTCTGCAGCCTGTCCCTAAGCAAACCAACAAAAGCATATTCTTTCTAGACTCTTTTTTTTCCAAAAAAGGAAAAATACTACTTGATGGGTTAAAAAGAAAGAAAAAAAAGCTGTAAATTGTTCCAGAGAATAACAACAAAATAGCACTTACATGGCTTCTTGGGACATTTCTGACATTTGTTAAAACCCCAGGAAGTACCCACGGTTCCACAGCAGTCTTCTTGCTTGGAAAGGCCAGGAAGTGCTTTGCCACACTGGAATAGTTAGGTAAAGAATACTCTGGTTAATGATATTATATGATGGTCACTTCTAGTACAATGTTTTTTCAGTCATCTTGGGTCAACCCCTTGCTGAGATACTGAAGATTCCCTGGAGCTCTTAGCTGAACTTAAATAGTGCTCACGCCCTGCAAAGGCTTTCTACATATGAATGAGCATATTAGATAACATTATCTTCCCCTGTGTCAACTTGAAAAAGAGGAGGAAGAAACAGAAGAGAACACTATGCCATCAGAAATAGTGAGTCTATTTTCAAGGTAGTAACTTGCCACTACGTTTTTCTTAAAAAGAGTGTGCTCATCCACTTTTTCAAAAGCTCTATAAATTATCTCAAATACCTTTCTGATTAGTCTCTTGAAGAAAGACAATGATTGTGATTTCTGTAATGTTATTTCTTATTAAAAAAGCCTCAAATCTCTGTCAATTTATGTTTAATGTTTCTGATTACTTACCTACTAAAAATTGCTGAGCTATAAGGACAGATTCTGCTGCCCAGATACTAAAGAAGTTAACACAGATAACTGAAGCTGAAGTTAGTGATGTCTGTGTTGCTCCAAAAAAGCCTCTTTCCCCACACAAACGTTTAAGTTAATCTAGCAGTAAATTCTGAGGTCAATATTCCTGTTTTTCTTTCCTGACCAAGGATGTTCTTACTATGAATTTTATAAGAATACTAATTTTCAGAAATCTTACAAGATTGCATTCTTGACTTTTGCAATTTTCTTCCACTTTGCACGGTAAAGCTTAAATATATTTCTGCGATGCAGACAATTTAAACACATCAATTAGTTATAAAATGGAAGTGTGCTAAGCACAAGTGAAATATCCAACAGCTGCACACAGTAACACTCTCTAAGCAAATGCTGGTATCAGCAGGCACTGCAGCCAACAACTGATCTGTGCTGAAGTACGAGTCCTCAGTAAGCAGTAAATAGACCTTCCCTGATCTAACTACCCTTCCAGACAGCATATAAACTTCTGACCCAAATGCTCACTGCAACTGAGCTTTATGCTAGTTTATCCTATGGCACAGGCTGTGGCCTTGTGCTTGTTTTCACTTGGGCTGGTAACTCAAGCCCCTCTGCAGCAGAGGATGTGGGCTGAACGTAGTGTCCTGCTAATGGGACAGCAAACGAACCCACAGCATCAGGGCTCTGACTCATCAGAGGATCCCCTGACAAGGCATCATCCCAGCCATAGCCTCTGCCCCTTTTTCATAGATATCCCACAGATGCCTCCTGAAATACCTCAGAAACAAAGTAAAAAGGCAGCATCAGTTCACCATTTTAACACCAGACCTTCGTGTGCAGTCTGCAGCAGTTCTGCATCCTCTGTCACAGTCTCTCTCGTAGAATGGAGTTTTTAGCACCAGGGCAACTTTGCAAATTTATGGTTCATCTGTGAACACCTCCCCTCTATGGGACAGCACCACTTGTGCTTTGAGCCATGTTACAGGATGAGACATGAACAATGTAAAGAACAGAGTGGCCAAACAGGTTAAAAGAGACTGCTTAAATATCATGTAACTTTAGGAATATATTTTCACACTGCCATCTGCATCCTGTGACAATTTTTCCCATGTTCCAAGGGGTAAGAAACAGTCCGGTTCTGAATGGTATTTGGTTGTGTCAGTATTACTGAGCACCAAAAGAACTCCCATCTTTAGATCCAGGTTTACACTATGTGAACATATTTCTTTCAGAAACAAACTCCTCCAGCTTGGGGGGGATGGGATTGGTATGAGATTGATCATTCTTGATGAGTCAGTCTGCTGTTTGCAGAAGTATCTCTTGCTCTGGCACTTCACAAAAGCTGTCAAGATGCACAGGGAATCCTGCTTAACTCCCTCTGCTACAGCAGTTCTGCTCTTTTCAAAACCTGGAACTATCTCCTCCTTCTAATGTGATGATGCACAGACCTTGCTGCAATCCCAGAAGCTCAAAAGTCTTTCAGCTGCAAAGTACTCATAATGTCTCCCCCAGGTGACTGCCCCAAAACCTCAGGTAATTAAGTTTATGTTTTTACATAATGCTGTTTCTTACCCCACATCCCAGGTGGAAGGACTATTTTACTTTATAATCACAGCTACTCACAGTTTTACCTTATTAGAGCTGCTCAACTCCCTTTCTAGAGCTAGTACTGCTTCTTCAAAGAAAGAGTAGCCACTCTAAAGTTGTTTACTTTGGCTGTTAGTGAGAGTCAGCTAAACCAATTTGCACTCAACTCTTCTCTCCCTTGTCCCTCAGTTTTACAACTCTCATCTCTCCAAAAAGAAGTGGGAGGAATCATGGCTGATGCTGCACCTCCTCCTTATGATCTCAGAAATGGAGTATTTAGGCAGTGAGGCACATTACCTAACACCCAGTGTTGCTCTGCAAGGTCAAAAGCCTCAAGGACACATCCCAGCAGACCACATTTGTCAAGGCAAGACTCCACTCACATGACGGCCAATATGCCAACATGAGCTGGTGCTTTGTGGGTGTTTTTTTCTTTTCTCCCCAAAAAAGCCCTGTCATTTAACAGTAGTAAATTACAAACATATAAAATAAGGAAGAAAACAAAAAAAGGAAGAAGATGGACTAAAGCCCACTTTTCGTTTAGGTGTGGTGCTGCAGCTTTTGCACTATACTGAAAATCATGATCTCTGTGATCATAACTTTTTCAAATTTCCATATAAAAAAACATGAGCAAAAGTAAGGATGCCAAAGTCTGAGTCATCTGGCAACTGTGGTTCGTAGTCCTGTCAGTAAAAACTGGCAATGATTAAAGCTGCTGCTCCCACTGCCTCTATGGTGAATTAAAGCCTGAAGAATCAATGATAATTTGGTTAATGTCCAGATCATTGTAGAAACTGGCCAGCGAGAAAAAGCAACTGCCACATGGGGCTTCTTGTGCTGTAAGAGCTGTGTAACTCTGGAGCTATGCATCAGAAAAAATTACAGCTCTACAAAGTCCTAAGCCAAGCAGAAATAGAGTTCTTCTATGGCTAA
Source organism: Heliangelus exortis (assembly GCF_036169615.1). NCBI lineage: Eukaryota > Metazoa > Chordata > Aves > Apodiformes > Trochilidae > Heliangelus > Heliangelus exortis. Next base: position 12,484,196 of record NC_092424.1, on the reverse strand, counting down.
GAAGCCCTGATTTCTCTGGTACATCTATAGTGCTTCAGATACTTTCAACACTCATGGCACTTCCTAAACAGCTATAATTTCTCAAGATGCTCCTTCCTCTCCCAAACCATAAGCATCAATGAACTGAAGCTCTGCTTCTGCAGATCTCAAAGGCTTTTTAGGTAATTTCTATTCATTTCAAAAGTCTTACCCATTTCCTACTACTGAGAAGAACTCATTAGTTCTTCAGACAGTCTGTTCCAGTCTCTGAGTCACAAGTGACTGGAAAAGTCACTTGAGGGAATACATAACTATTTTAATTTGTCTCATCATTCAACACAACTCCAACACATAAGTATAAGCCTAAAATAAGCACAGAAGCTAAAAACAAGCATACAGCTTGCACTTCACTTGCATGAAGATGACACCATTTCCTAAGCTTACATTTTTCTGTCCATCATTCACACACATTTTAAATTAATCTAGCCCATATTCCTGAGGACTTCTGGAAAACTCCTCATTGATAGAGTATGTATTTTCATGTATGATACATCTGTCACTATCTTTTGATTTGGAGATTATTCTTACTGGTTCACAAGGCAAAAAACTCATGAAGGATTGGTATAAAAGACCTCTACTGTGCTGAAAGAGGCTCAGCAGTAGCAGCACTATGAGGCACACATGGTACTGCTATAAAATAAAGTTCTTCCTGGGTAAACCACTCACAGACACTGAAAGTATTGTTTCAAATCCACATATTTTCCCCCATGAATGCCTGGGCTTCCATGCCAATATTTTATATAACTGAAGGAAGTACAGACTATTCCCACTGGTACACTGAAATTCTGGCTGACCCTGTGCTGGTGCACAAAGGCCACCCCGAGCCCCATCACCTCTTTGTTCCTCTGTATAGACTCCACTCTCTGCCCCATCTTCAGAGCTTTGGAGTGCTCACAGTATTAGAGTTGTGCCCTGCCTCCAGAGTTTCAAGGGGTTTTCAATGCCAGGGAAAAAGAGGGATTATATCTTCGAAATCCCTCAGCTAAGGCAGGGGAAGGAATTTATTCAGCTCCCTATAAAGTGTGGTACAGAGGCCAGTCCTGCAATTAGCCTCAGGGCAACCGCAGAGGATTCTGGCCAAAGGACCACAGTGCTTCCTGGGACTCCCACCCTAGCATGAGCCACCTACAAATCCCTGACACGAGCTGTTACTTAAAACCACAATAGAGGCATAAATAAAGGAGCATCACATGATTGACTATGATTGAAATCGATAGGTGCTTTGCCTGAGTTAATAGCTAATGACTCTGGGATTCAGCTCAAAAGACTGCATTTCACATACCACAATAGCAGAAGTGAATGGATACACTGTTTAACTTTCTGTAAACTATTCAGCAGGCACAGAACTTGGATTGTTGGTTTTTTGTTTTTTTTTTCCTTTTTCCTATAGGCAAAACAAACAGAGCAAGAAACTTCGAACTTAATAAACTGTGTTACTGAAGCAATTAACAAAAATCTTCATTAGGTTACTGACCAGCTGAATGACAGGTTGTTACAAAAGAAGACTTTTATCCCGTGTTGCACTGGCTCACTAACAGGCATTGTCTCATAAGCAGAGGAGAGAAACTTAAATACTTCCAGACTTTCTAAAAGAACTGGTAAAGAATTTGTTTTGGCTTAAGCAGAACATTCTTCATAGGCAAGTAAAAATTATCCATCTTTCTTCTATTTGAGTAATTAAAGCAATGTTTGTGTTTTTTGTATTCGATACATCTTTAATCTTCTGATATTTCAGGGTATTGATCTTGAAAAGAATCTATTGCAAATGAAACATTAATCCTGGAAATGAATCCGCAGTGATTTCTGACAGTCTATTTGTTTAAAAACTTCAGAAGCCAAACCATGAGCTTCAAGGAATTCCAGACAGTTACTCTGTTTTATGAGATGGTATTTTTAAGACTATTTTAAAGAAAAAAGATTTAGAAGTGCTCTAAGAGAAAAAGTACTAGTATGAAACACAGAATTTTACTTGTATACTTTTTCCTGCCTAAAGAATATAAATAGGGAAGTTAATTTCATACAGCTTTAAAAACAAACAAACAAACAAACAAAAACAAAACAAAAAAGCCCCTAAATTTACCTCATTAGGGAATGTTTTGTTGAATCTGAAGTTTAATATTTACATTTATACAGTTGAATGAATAACTTCAACCGGTTTATTGCTACTCTCATTGACTCCAACTTATATATACTATGAACATATTACATAAAGTAGTATCGATGCATTAGGTTATGCATTAAGAGCTATTAACATATGTTACTGCTCTGATTTTTAACTCAAAAACCTTTGTTTAACATTTCCCAACATGAAAAACTCAGCAATTTAAGGCCAGTTCCTAAAAACTTCCTGTATATTTTCAAAGTTAAGTACCTGATCAGTGTATGTCCTTGTGTGAATTAAGTTAATTAAAGGCTTTATGATTTGCAGCCAGAATCTTTACCGTGATATGATGTTGACAATTTCTGATCTTTTCCAGCTGCCACCTATCACTTGGCTTATTCTGTGTTCTACCACATCTGACAGCAGAGAAAAGGGTGTTGCTCAAACTGAAACAAATGTTTCCTGTGAAAGACACTACTGACACCCAGCATTAAATAAACTATTTCCATTGAATTTTATCCCACTAGAGATGCTGATTAACATCTGTTTATCACACACACTTGTTTTTTATCAGAACTAAGCAGCATTTGAAATACACTGAACATATGTGTTTTGATCACACTGAAAACTGGACAGCCCTTGTGACTTCAAATGAAGTCTCTATTAGTGTTCTCCATTAATGCTATTTAGCTTACTTTATTTAAAACAATATAAACATGCTTATATTGTCTGCTACAGGTGGCATATCTTGTTTTTCTTTAATAGAAAAACAGTGTTTTTTTCCAAACTCTTATTATAATAAACCAAACTTCACTTTGCAGTACAAGAACTGTAATTCTAGCATCCTTCTCAACAGAGCTATAACAAGTATGGATTTTTCCTGCAACATGTTTCAAAGTGCTTTTGCAAGAGAAACACAAAGCATCATTCAACAAATGATGCAAACACTGCAAATGATCCACATTTGGAACACCCCAACAAAAGGGGGGATAAGAAGACAGCATGCTTTGAATTCTATCGCTGAACATGTTAGAGGGCATTCCAGATCCCTTCAATATCCATCCCTTTTTAGAATCACTGTTTTGGTTTGGTTTAAAAATAGTAGATATTGAGATGACCAGGAGTCTCTTTCAGTAACACTGATGCTCAAAAATATCTGCAGAAGAGAACTGCATTACTTATGAATCTAGCCAGAAAAGCTTGCTTTAGAGAAATTCAGAAATACCAGCTTCTCCAGTTCCTTGCTGCTTTGCAAAAAATGCTTCTCTTTCTTTACAGTTAGGCAAAAAAGAGACAAAATCAATTTTGAGAAAACAGCCTTTTTTAGCCAAAATACTGAAATGCAGTAACCGTAGGAAAACACATGAATATACTCAGTAGACACTTCAAAGTCATACTAAAGGGGAAAAAATGTAGTGCTTAATTCTCTTCATATTGATTTTGACAGATAGTAGACATTGGCATTCCTTTCTCAACTTAAATGCTAAGTAATCATACACAAAAGTAGCAGGACTAGAGATTACCAACACAATCTTTACTAGGTGCACCATTGACATTAGAAGTCTTCTGGGAAATAACAAGATATTCTGTGTCATAATAAAGGCATTTTTATTAGAATTAAAATGAAAAGCAGATGAAGAGGAGGAATTAAATAAGAGAAATATAATCTTCCTTATTTGCCTGTTTTTTAAATAAGACTTATGAATCAGTGATCTAAGACTATGAGCTCCTTGGGTTTCAGAAACACAGGACTACACAGCTATAAAGGACCTTGCAGGAACCCACATCCAGTTTCCAGCTTTTGAAGGTACTGTAACACACAGTGCTCTTCACAAACCTACTGTTCTCTAATTCAAGTGGGATTTTTGTCCTACTATTTCCATAGTATCTGTTTCCCAACTTCAAGTCTCTACTTTCTCAACATCGTTTTATAAATAACAGGGTTCAGGTTTAGATAAAGCTTAGTTTCCTTTATATTTATGACAACAGGTTTCTGGCATGTATCTTAAGTACTACTTTATGATATGGCCTGAAAAAATCTTTTTGGTACTAGGGAAGCATATGATGAACAAATTTTGTATGAAACATATCACAGTGACTTACCATGTAGCACAGTAAGCTCTCCTGGAACAATCATTAAATCTCCCAGAGGAGAAATAATTGCTAGGTGTTCCAGCCACAGAAAAAAGAGGCAAAGTGAACAGCCGTGAGTAGAAACCAGAACCATTCAGAACACTATTTGCTTCCTATATTACTTTTTACAATTTGAAGTATCAATACTACTTTTATAGTTACTCTTTCCACTTTATTTTCCTATGCTGAGGACAATTCAGAAAGTCACAATTAAGCAACACAGATACATACATGAGTATGTACTTATGAAGGCAAACATCTTTATCTATTTTAATTAAACTAAGCAATTTCATTCCTTTAGCTTCTGTCTTTTCTCCTGTCCTTCTAAGCATCTCCTTCTGACATCCTTTCACACATCTTTTAGGAACCTTTTCTCACAATTGCTGCCTTTGGCTACAGTCACAAAACTGTAGACAACGAAGCAAATAGAAGGTCTAGAAGAATTTCAGTGTTGTTACTTAGGAGTGATCAGAGGCTTGAGAGTACAACCAGATTCTTCAACTATCTGTAACATAATGCCCTCCCCAGCTTCAGTCCAGGGTGGTTCCAGCTGTTAACTTTAACAGTATGTGTTCTCTTGGAAAGACACTGAAGAAAATATGCCCTGATTGTCTTGGGATTTGAGTATAGCAACTATCCTACTGTTTTTCCAGGACTACTGTTTTTGAATGAGATCCATTAAAGGAATTTAACTAAGGTGGGGTGAGAAAGAATGTTTTGGGAGATGAAAAATATTCCACAGAATATTTTCAGGCTGTTAAAAAAACAAAGTGTTAAAATGAGAGGACCTGTAATTGAAGGCCAGCTGAAACTCAAGGAAGAAGGAGAGAACAAGAGATGGAGACACACATAGAATGGTAGAAGTTACACACACAAAAAACTACAGCAGTGACTCTGATACTGGTTTTATCGTGTGCTTTTACCCTGGACAAAAATTAAGATCAGGAAAATTTTTATTTACTTAGTTTATTTGTCTACAAGAGGCCACACACATATCCTTCCATTACTCTGCTCTGTAGACAGTGAAGTCACCTCTGATCCCAGGATATTAAATAAAATGAGGCCAAATATACAATTGACCCTTTAAAAAAAATGTATAAACACTGATGATTATTAAAAAAATCAGATATGAAAATTATCCAGCATGAAGTCAGCAGAAAAGACTTGTAACACATTGCTACTGATAAGGAAAGCTCAGTGTAGCACCTCATCTGAAAAAAGAGAATCCTATATTTAGATCTATTGGAGAGTTTAAAAAAAAATTGTCTTTCCCAGTTCAAAGTACATTTAACATACAAATAAATACTATGCATTGCTTGACTACAGAAAAAATAGTTTAATGTTTCAGGTTCAAATTTGAAAGGTGAATGAGTCACATCTATATTTATGGCAAGGTCTTGAATGCTCTACAAAATGCCAGCTTACAACTCCAATTATAAATAAAACATAAAATTAAATAACAAAAGGCCTCCAAAAGCATCAGTGAAACTGGCAAAAAATGAGAACCTGCATTATGCTAAAGTAGGAGGCCCTACCCTTTCTTGAGAACACTGCAAAACCACATTTTTCCAAAGAAATAATGGAAAAGATTTTTAAAAGTTGAAGATGGAGGATTTAGCAGGATTCCAAGTCAGGAAAGAGGGCAATACAAACTTATTTGCTTTTTTCTCCTCCTTTAAAAAGAGCATGTTTCTGTCTTCTGGTGAGCAATGAGTAAGCTTTAGTTTTAAAACCACTGTAATGTTACAGCCATGCACAGGTCACTGCAAGTTTGGGAAATGTCATTCTAAATACATTACTTTTGCATGCAGCAGAAAGAATAGACAGGAAATACATCAAGCATAACAAGTAGAAGATGAAGCACCAACTGCTAAGTCAAAGACTAAGGAAGGAATTTTGTCTTCCCTTGTATGAGTGCAAATAGAAATATTAATAGATAATAAACAACTATTAGTTATTATAATTACTTCCACTATTTTATGATTGCACATTATAATGCCACATTAATTAGATCTTTCATTCTTAGGAATTCCATCAATTTGAAACATTATCCTACAATACTATAAAGCACACTTAGCTTTTTTAATAGGAATTTAAATGAAAATTTCAACTCCTTGAAAAACACTGGTTTTTGAGCTACATGTGCAAAAAGACTCTTGAACCAAAGCACAGTATAAGCTATGGAAGATGGTGTAACCTTAGTTATTCAATCCGGAGTAACTGAACTAGGATTTAACTAATGTGTTTTAATCTGGAGAAAGCTTACAAACAGAGAAATTATGGCTAGAATAACTGAAGTCAGAATGTCAGGGATACAAGTCTGCAAAAAAATATAGATGTTAGCTTGAAGTAGAAGGAGGTTCAGATAAACATTACTTTCTAAAATATTTTACAGTCCATTCTCACAAGAATTTTCTTTTGGAAAAGAATGTCAAACACATCCTTTCCCTGAGATTGGTGGAGAATTTTTTCAGACTTTTATGATATTATTTTATAGCTACCTGCCTCAAAAGCCTTAGCAAACATTACCTGTGTCCCAACAGTCTCCTGGAAGCAGCGCCCAAGCTGAGTTTTAACTGAAACAGGAAACATATGAGGAATGGGTTGTTGATTTGTGTAAGTAGTATGTCCTTTCTGGGTCTTCTGATACGGAAGACCTTGATAAGAGACCTGTGGATGTCCTGGCTGAGGTACTTTTGCTTTTTGTCCTGTTGATGTGCTGTCAATTCTTGAAACTTGATGAATCTGAACTGAGGCTTCAGGGGGATGTTTCACATGGATATTCACTATGTTAGGAGGGAATTTCACTAAAATAAATGAAGGAAAAACATATTAAAAATTTGGTAATATGTCAAAAAACAGACCTAAGGCACCTCTGAGACACCTCTTTTTTGATCATTTTTATAGTGTGCCTTGAAGTGACCAAAATATAAGCAAAACTCAAAACGGGGGGCTACCGAAAAGGCTGACAGAACGGATGGAGTCTTATTTAGACAGCAGAAAATGAAAACAATTCACACAGGAAAGAACGACATTAGAGCATTATAAAGACTGCTGCATAAACATGGATGTCCAGATTGGTTGGTATGACATTAATATTTGTGGTCATACTGTGTAATAAGAATCCCATTCAAAGTTCCAGAATTCAGACTCCACTGGGTTATTTTTGGATATATAGTAAGCTTTATTTTCTTTTTCAGATCCATCACCTTTCTCTGGAACACAGGAAAGCTTCAGATTTCATCCCTTCACCTTTGTATACCTGCCAAATCCTGAGTTAGCCCCTGCAACACTTGCCAGCATCTCAGCCATCTAAAACCACCACTCCCTTCACTAACTTTGAATTCAGGATTTGGCAGATAAAGAGGGAGGAAATGTTTTTCATATACTTATGTTTGCAGTTGCAGTTTTAAGTCTGGGTATATAGATTGAGAACTTCCAGTCAACCTAATGTGCACAGAACTTTTTAAATCAACTTCAAGCTTTTTTTCATTGAAACACCCAATAGGTAACTCAAATTATTACTGGGGAGAGGCGTGTAAAGTTTTAAAGTTTCTAAGCTGCGTAATGAAGTGTCTGGTGGGGTCTCTCTTGTCAGGAAGTACTGCACGGGCTGCTTGAGGCCAGCCAACCCATTGGTGTAACACCTCTGCCAAACGGCAAGAATCAACAAATATCATTTGACACATTTCTTTATTTCTCTATGATACATCCTGTATACTGCTTTGTTGACTATAACGAATTGTTTCCTTGCCTCCAGGAGGCCAGACTGTTTTTTGTAACTTCACCAGGCATTTTCAGTTTTTATTTACCAATTTTAACCCCACAGCTCTACTTCCACAAGGAAATGTGTTTCATTCATTTTAGCTGCTTCAAAAATTTATAAATTTATAGAAATTACTTTTGTTTTTTCACAATATTTTAATTTTCTTATGTACATTTTCAGTATTAATTTGTCTAACATATGAAAAGAAACAAACTTATTTTTACTCTGCCCTGCATTGTTTCATTTATGAAAATCTTCAACATCTTGCAGAAAGAAACATGAGGAATAATGTAGTAGAAAGTCAGCAAAGTAAGGCTGCAGGGCCTTAATGGTTTTCCAGATTTAGCCTGTAGCAGTAAACAACCTTCAAGCAAAATTTATGCTACATGAGTTCTGTTACAGGTAAACCCAAAAGTAAAAGATTAATTGCTGCAAGGAGAAGCAGTGAGGCCTTTCTTAGGCTATTAGATATTTTTCAGGGCAAGACAAGACAGCATAGTCTGGCTGTGAATGGAACAAAACTCACATCAACTTATTAGCATACATTTCATGTATGAAAAGGGATCCCCCCAACTAGTTTTTTGAGCTGATAAATCTAAAGAATATATTAGCCCTCCAGTGAAACGGCTGAATTGCTCTGCTTTAATCTATCCATCGAAATACTGAAAAAAAAACAAATTTAGATTGGTTCCTCCAATGTAGTATTGTCACCACAATTCTCTCCACATCTTGGATCATTGCCTAGATGTGCTGATTAAGTTTAATTTCTGCCAGCCATTTCAGGATGAATTGTTTTATTCTTTCCTTGAAAGAAATGAAATATTCCTCTCTTGGCAACCCAAGATCCTCATTTGGGCATGGGAAGAGAATAAAAGGCATTGTGACAGCTGATGGTTCTGATGGGGACTTGAGGGTCAGGAAAAAAAACATTCAAGAGGTCAGAATCTCTAGCATTGAGAAAATGAGAAACCTATTGTGAATTTTAAGATAGCAACTCTAAATCCGAAAACCAACTATGTCTTAATTTTTTTCAATGGTCCACATTGTCTAAAATGATTTAATGTGGAATTAAATAGTCACAAAAATAAAGTTCTTCTTTGTTAAATGTTTAGGTAATTATATACTCTTAGTCTCTCACTCCTCTTTTTTTTTTTTTTTTTTTTTTTTTGGAGTCAGAGAACTGCTGGCAAACTTTAGGGATATTCTATGCCAGTGGAAACTATTTCCCAATGGATTCTGTAGCAGTCCCTAGAGAACAAATCCACTGAAAAGATGGAGCAGATACGTAAGAGCATTTATAAAATATTGTGTTTCCAGAAGAATACTGTCAACACTTCCTTCACAGCTACTTCCCTGTCTGAAAAGTGCATTACTACATTAGATTACATTTATCACAAACATAAATAGTTTGGCCTCTTTTAGTAAAGTTATTCAGGAACCACTTTCCAGCAACTAAGGGTCTTCAAATCTCTCCCCCATATATTTTGTTTTCATTCAGAGATAGTAATCTTGGAGAGGTAATTGTAAAATCACCCTTGACAAAAAGAGAAGAAAAAACAATCTGGCATTTCAAACAAACAAAATTCACACTAATTCATATGTCATTAAATTGAATTGCAAGCGTCTTCCCATATGGACAGGATCTCACTCAGATAAAATGCCACCCAGAGCCACAGGATTCACAGGAGAGAAATTCAACACTCATCTTCCAGGTCATCAGAATGTATCACCTCACAGAAAGATGTAGTGACATGAGGCAACCAGGTGCCAATAGTTGCCAGGTAGTGGGCTTGACCTCGTGTTAAGCCCACCTGTGCCTAATTAGGGCAGGCCTCTACTGCCCATGAGGCTTTTTATTGCCCCCCTAATCCTGCTCATGCGCAGTAGGGGCCTGTCCTAATTAGGCACAGGTGGGCTTAACACGAGGTCAAGCCCACTACCTGGCAACTATTGGCACCTGGTTGCCTCACGTCACTACAGAAAGACACTAAGAGATGATTGAATTTTCTTTAACTGGGCACAATTTGATTAAACATTACAGGTTTTCTTGTTTCTGATCCTGTGCCTTCTACACAGTATCAGCAGCAAGAAATCCTTGTAATTTTTTTTAGTTATGTTGTTGTATGACTTGGAAATAATAATCTATTTAATGGAATCATATCATGGCCTATGTTAAAAAGTTCACAAGACAAACTCTACCAAATGACACAACAAAAATAAACGTGGGTTGGCGTCTTTTTGGTTTACATTAGGTTTAAATTTTATTATGTGTACAAGCATTTTCTCCTCCTTACTCTAGCAACTGTGGAATCACGTGCAACTTTTGTGTAGACACACAGCAATTTATGGACTTTATTTAGCCACAACAATTCTCTTCATGAACACACCTATACTTCTAGAAGCAGCTCCCTGAACTTCCCTTTGACTCCGCAGTCTGCATTAAATTCCACTGTAAAGCGAAGTAAAATTTACATGTAAATGATTTTCAAATCCGTTGTTATTTCTTACTGTTTCATTCATTGAGCAAAATACTTCCCAGTCATTCTGGTGAGCTGATGATTCAAGTGGTGGGGTCAAGACTCAAACTACTACTGTTACTGGTTAGACACCCCAAAATTAATTAGATCTATTCCAATAGAAAGAAATACATATCAAGAAAAAAGTTACCTTTTACACCTTGCTGTCCTGACATCGTCAGTGGCAAAGTATGAGTAGAGTGGATAATTTGTGATCCTACAGCCTTGTTCACCTGTTGTGGGTGATGGTACAGTTTTGGACTATTGGCAGTCTGCACAGGGATCTGACAAAGTTTACCAGTGTAATTAGGAGGGCACTGGCATTTATCTCTAGAACTGCACTGGCCTCCATTCATGCATGGAAGGTGGCAAATAACTGAAATGAAAACAGAAAGAAAAATTTTGTTAATGACTTTGGCTTTAGCATTATCTGACCACATACCACACAGAAGTCGAGGAGGAAAGGAATAGGGCTGGGGCCCTTTGTTTTTCCGACATCTGAAGAATGACATGCACTTGATCTGCCCCTGCTAGACCCACTTCCCTTCCCCTCTTTGTGACCTATGCCTGGTTTACATCTCTCCATGACAAACATGGCAAGCATGTTTTTCCCTTCAACGTCCCAGCTATTTTAGTTCATCATGCTATTAAGCAAGATGCTAAATTAACATGGTGCCTGGCTGCAGTTCTTATCCACACTTCACTGCAGGTATTCTTATTCAATCAGCTTTCCATTTCTTAAATTCCTGGACCACCTACACTTCCCTGGAAGACTAGGGAAAAACTCAATGGAGAGTAGATAACATTGGGGATAAATTTTCCATTTTCACTGTAAGCCTTGGCTGTTTCTCTGGAAAACCTTGTCTATCTAGGTATCTAGATTTTTTGCTTAATATTTATTTCTCACAGAAGAGAAGCTAATTTGTATAGCCAGCAAGAAGATCATAAAAATACTGAGAGGTTCTACTCAAACTATTTCAGAGGCAAATTCCAAAGTATTAAAATATTTTAACTCAAATATAAAGACAAGGGTAATTATTTCTGTGCCAGCCAGTACTTCCATATTTACAGCAATAGAAATGATCAGATGAACCGTAAAAAATGTCAGCAGTGAATGCAAAACATTTCTTAACTCAGAGATATATAAAGAGGCATAGGCATGGTTCAGCACTTTCTAAAAATATGATGTGGGACTTTATAGTCAACCATAATCTAGCTGAGCTGTCAATATTTTAAAGAACTAAATGATGTAAAAACAACAGGAAAAATACCAGAAGTCTTGATTCAGGACACACTTAAGTTATTTGTTCAGAAATCCAAGATTTTTTGAGAAACAGCACAGAGTATCTATTTGCCAGGTTTAAGATGAGATTCTCACTATAATAGTAAGTAAAGAAAATTCTCTACTCCTCAATAATTATGGCATTTTCCTGGGTTGGTATTGCTCAGTCTATACTGGATTAAAATAAAAATGAGAAACTGTAGATAATGCAAGGTAATCAGGAGCATAGTGCTTATTATTCCAAGTAGTGTACTCCAAGTAGTGTAATCCAAGTGTATTAATCCAAGTAGTGTAACTGAAGCTTATTGCTATTATTAATACCATAAAAGGTCAGCATTGGAAAAGGAACCTGTGTGTTGTGCGTCACAAGAAGACAAAGCAGGACATGAAGCAGCCCAAGGAGTTCTAACCCAGCTGCATAATTTGCTTGGCCCAAGAAGAATGCTTAAGAAAGAGCAATCAGTTCCTTGCAGAGGACCCTCACGTTGCATCGATGGAGTCTGGAACAGTGATGCCTGATCCCCAGATAGGTCCATGCACAAATGTAAACAGCTAGAATTGATTTTCCAGTCAGTTCTGCAAATGTATATTTAATATTTTCTTGTCTTATCTCATATTTTCACTTCATATAAACTGACTGAAAGTACTTCAAGCTGTAGCACTGTGCTAAAAGGTCCAGTTGACTTTGGAAGGATATCCACACCAGTGCAGGCCTCACTTTTTTGGGTCTCAATACTGTTGAGACTTTATCTGAGTGTATAAAAGATATCCTTACAGAAAGGTTGTTAACTTTGGGGCAAAATGAAGGATTTCTGATCCCAGCAGTAACTAAAGCATGACAGTGATCTCTGTCTCTCTGGTACCCTTTTTCCCTAAGCAGCCACAACCGAGCAGGTTTATAGTAACGGGAACAAAGTACAAAGAATTTTAGGTACTTGTAAGGATCTGCTTGAGCAATGTTGAAAGCTAAGGTGGTTTTCCTGCAAAAGTAACACTGGGCACTCCAAGTAGCATTAATTCAGCATTTGAACGAAGTACAATGAAACAAAGGCAAACAGAAATAGTCTCATTGAGAAATTCCTTGAGTGCAAGAAGCCTATCCCATAGCTTTTCCTTCTGCCCTCTCCAGCCTTAGTGCAACAAGGTAATATGCAAAATCCAGCTTTTAAGCAATACAAATATACCCAGTATCTCCACCAAAATAAATTAATTTCTTTCAAATTTCTGTTTCTATAAAGCAGTCAGTGTCTGGAAGGCCATGTTGCAGGGGTATCTCTGCATTACAGAGTACTCTTCAAGCTCTCCTCTCCTGCAGGACCCCAGCCCGCCGGGTATCAAACAGGCACATGAAAAGTATTGCTTTCAATCAGGCAAAAGTTTATACTAAAATATTAGGAAAATAAATCAATAGAAAAGAATTCATTCATGTCCCTTTTCACAACTGTTTGCTGTGGATATTCACACAAATAACTTGTGTAAATAATTGCAAAAAATGCTACTGAAAGGTCTAGTAAGAGGTAAATAATGAAGAATGTTTAATTTCTCAATATTTGCATGTAACTGAAAATCCCAAGCTGCTGTCATTATCAGGTGGTGTGAATCACTATTTCAACTAATTGATGCACAAATATATTGATTAATATGTCTTGAAGGTCTGGCTTAATCTATGAAGAATGAATGTTAAATGAGTATACATTAAACCTATTCTGAGATTCTATTTTGTATTAAAAAAATTAAAATTCTGAAATACACAACTCTAAATGATACTCAATCATGTAAAAACAAATAGCATGGGACTGCCAAGCAAAACTGAAGATTTAAACAAAAAAAAAAAAAAGAAAAAATCCCACTGAAATAAAATATCTGGTAATTTAAATAGGTATAACATGCACACAGAGGCACTACTTGTGAAGTTTCCTCAAGCAGTTTATGGCCAGGGCTACATTTGATTATGGTGCTGGAAATCACAGGCACACAACTTCAGCAGAGCTGGAATTACATACAATTAAAGAAAAGTCATCTGAAAGGGGGTAAGCCTCTAAAGAGGCAGAGGAAGGAAATGCTAGTTTTCTTTGACAAGGCTCAGGGAATTTCAGGTTAACAAAGACCAAAAAGCCCTGGAGAAAAGACCACTTAAGATAGGAACAGGATATAAAGCCAGGGTATGTTTGAACTGCTCAACTTCTGATGAAAAGTTTTTGTTTTGTTTTGTTTTGTCATTGAGGTTAAAGAACTTAAAAAAACAGAATGGCTGAACACTGCCAGAGGCCTAGGGTATATTCCTGACAAAAACCAGACCCATATGGTAGGAGAGACCATTAGTAGATTCTGGGTTTGCACGTATGTTCACAACTGGCATTCAGACAAAGGGCACACTGGAGCCTGACTGGAGCTGTTGCCATTTCCTCTGAAAAGATTTTTAAAAAAGGAAATAAAAATATCCATTATGGTGTGAAACCCTGTAGCTGTTTGTGGCCTGATAAATATGTGGAAAGAGGTCTGCACAAGGGGACAAGAAATTACAGTTTCTTGCAAACAAAACTGAAAGGGTATTAACAGACCTAAGAAAGGCAACAAATTCTTCACTCAGATCTGCTGTAAGCTAATTCTCCCAGTTGTCTCTTAAAAATCAGTGAGAGTATGACTGAACAAATTTAACTTAACATAAATGAGCATCCATCCTTTAGAAATACAGAGACAAGTTTAAAGAACTACAAACAGTTTAGGTATTCCTCTCATTCTTGGGCAATGAAGAGGTAATAATGAACTTGGGGGGGGTTTCTGGCATCCAAAGGTCTTAATTTCCCCCAGCCCGGAACAGCTTGGTGGGCATCATGGTTCAAAATGAGCCAAGAAGAGAAGGTACATCAAGGTGTCTCCACAAGGAGATTCTGAACATTTGCAATGTGAATCATGAATCTTGATAAAGCTGCTATGGTTTGGAAACACAAGAATAGGGCATGAAATCATCAACAAAACAGCTAGGAAACCACTGATAAACGGTTTGTCCACGTAATTACATCATCTAATTTGTTTTCCAGATACTAAAACAACCTCAAACATCTCCAGATAAACTAATTTAATACAGTCCGAATGCCAAAATACTGTGTAACAAAACAAATTTCAAGCACCTAAGTCCTCCTAATCCTTAAAAAATAGCCCATGCTTACTTCAACAAGCCCTAAAGATGGATGCAAACTTCCTTCTTGCAGCCAGCGTTAAAGAAAATGAACATGGGCTTTGAAATGCTCCTCATCTGACCCTCCAAGTTTCTGTTCTTTTACATTTCAGGGAACATGTGACTCGGTCTCACTTTCCCTCATCGCCTTTTCTACTTACACATTGCAACTATTCGAGTGTGAGCACTATTCAATTACATCAACAGGCTCTCCAAGGAAAACCTTAATCTGCTCATTAGATTACAGTATTTCCACTGGATGCATCACAAATCAGCAGATTATTTTGCCTGAGTACTACACGGTTATCCAGCTTTACAACATGCCCCACAGCTGTTTGGGCGTCTTTCATCAGCGCTGTTACTAAGGACACAGAAAGTGCAGGGACTAGCACGTAGTTCTACCAGATACAAGTTTTCAAAGGAAAGGAGAGATGGCATTCTCTGAAGGGAAGCACTGCCACATATAACATTCTTGTAATGTAACACCTCCAAATCCCACAGGTTTGAGGTAAAAGTTGAAACCCAGACATTATGCACAATCACTCAATCACTCCAAACTTACTCTACTTTCTAATTGCAGAAACTCTAACAAGAACTCACAACAGGCACAGAGGCATGAGCTACTATAATTATGTTGTCTCTCCCAGTTTAGATTCTTCTCTACTTTTTTTTTTTTCTTTTTTTTTTTTCCCCCCCTTCCAACTTATCTTCCTTACTGTCTTTCAATTTCTGGTCTTCATCATAAATGGTTTTCTCTTTAGATTCCTGGTTGTAATTCAGAGGAGTTATGTGAAGAACTTGTCAGTTAAATAACTAAATTATTATTTTATTTTTTAACTAATACTACAATAATCTTGATATAACAAACTTGTGCTTTGGAAAGCAGAGGGAGAAAATAAAAGATGCTTTAAATAGCCTTGACTTAATAAGTATAACACATCTACATTCACCTCTGAATGTATCCTATTGTGTGTATTTTGACAACTTTTAAGACAAATGTTCTATTGCAACAAGCAAGCACAATTCGTAAAAGTAAATCCAATGGTGAGGACTCCAGCAGCAGATGAGAAATTCTCTTTTCTGCTCACTACTTAAAACAGGGAAGTAATACTCTGCTCAGAGGAATTACCTACTTTCCACCTACAAACATCTTGTTACGTTCCACTACTTTTCACTGATACAAAGACTGAGGACAGTACCAGATTTCTTTCCAGACATCAGCAACCCTGTAAAAATGGCTACTGCTGAGAAAGCAGTCAAAGCGTGTGACAAATGCAAGTACTGTATGAGGGATGGGTCTCCCCATCACAGCACTTTCTAATAGAATCTCTAGTATTCAAGAAAAAGCTAAAAATGTTTTGAGACTCTGCTCTGGGAAACCAGTATTCTTTGTTGAACGCAGTCTTCTGCATAAGTCTAGTGCTAAAATTCAGGCAGATTAGTAGCCTGTAAATATGCATAATAACATGCAACTATATTTTGAAAGATACTTGTTAAGAGTGCTGCAGGAAAATCCATACAGGAAAGATGGGTAGAGCAACAACGCAAGCTCTCAGTTGGGTGTACCAAAAAGATGCAAAGTAAAAAAATACAATGGAAGAGTTGGAGACTTTCTAGTAAATAGTTTCATTTGGTTTATTACTAGTTTAAGTAGTTGCAAGTCAGCTTACACAAGTACAGGTTGCCTCAAAATGGCATGAGCTTCAACAATTTAACATGTTTTAACATGTAACTTAGTAGGAATGGCAGACAATAGAGCAGTATAGGCAAGGAGCATACTTCAAAAAGTATCTTGATTTTAAAGTTCATTTCTTCACTATTGGAGGCTTGGTTTATTAGACTTAATGAACAACATTTGTGAATAGGAACATCAAAACCCAACTTATTTATATGGTCTCAGGATTTTGCTTCTCCTTATTCTGTGCTCCTGTAGTAATAACTATCATCAACATAATAGATTGAAAGTTCCCTTACAGATGAACTCCCAAGTCTTAGTCTTGTGGAAAATAGTGCAGCTGTCTCTTCAGTGAATGCATTAACATTCCCATTTGTTCAGTGAGAATGAAATAAAACAACTAAAAATGTTTAGAAGTGGAAAAAACCTACCCTATGCCATTCAAGGTAGTACATAGCATTATGCCAGACTTCTGACCAGAAAGTGATAAAGGAATGCTACACCAAATGTGGTTCATTATCAAATGTGTCACTTTTACACTGGTTATCAGTAGACATGTAAATATTATAACAAGGGACTTATCAAACAAGTTTTTACTCTGAATGGTGAAATACATTAATAGAAATCATCCTAAAAGGCTCAACATGATACTGAAGGCACTTCAGATGTTTCCTCAGGAAAGAAGTAAGATCTGCAGCACTGTTGGGAAGGGGAAGAATTTCAAACAGGAACCTACCTCAAACCTAATGGTGTGATAAGAAAACAAATACAGCAACAAAAAACTGGGTTCTCAGATATTTTGAATTAACATGGTGAATTAACTGACTTCATTAGAATTTGACTAGTATTTTTAAGCTATTATTACCAAGAGATATTTAACAAAGTAATGCACCCTACATTTGGAAATTGGATCATAAATACTGAAGGTCTTCCACAAAAGGAAACTAAATTATTGCCAAAATAAACAAGTTTTGTGGTGTTATTCCTGTCTGGATCATGCATGTTTGCTGGGGAGGTGGGAAGTCTCAAAGAAAATCAAGAGAGTCAGCCAGAAAGAACAGTCCTGGAACAAGCTTAACACTTCCAAAATACAAGCAATCTTTTCTGTACACAAATACTATTTTCTGTAGATAAAATTATTTTCTTATATTGGCACCATTAAAATTATAAGTCCCTCTCCCCTCCCCAAACCAGAGTTAAATGCAGAATGATTGGGATTTATATATAATAATATCCCCCTCTTACAAAACAATATTGATGCTAAATTGCATTGCAGGGGTAATTTTGTTGGCTTGCACATGTCGAGTGCACATGACATTTCAATACTGTTAACATTAGCAATGTAAGCAAACACTGAAGTTCAAGGCTGAACTCAACTAATAAGGAATTCTTCAGCAAGAGAACGAATTGTATTCAAGTAGCAATAGTTGTTATTCCACTTTAACCTAACTGCAACCATATTTGACAGTCAAGAAGACTAAAAAAAAAAGCAGCAAATTGCCACTAAAAATCCCAGAGTAAGGAGATTTGTATACACATCACGTAAATGTGTACATAAATCACCTTTATATAAAACCTCTTTATCCAGAAATTAACAAGGATACATGAGTCTCTGAATGCTTGGGGTTTTGGGTTGGTTTTTTTGTTTGGTTGGTTGGCTTTTTTCCCTGCAAAGAACACCCTCAAATTTCCAAACATTATGAATGTACAGGTCTTTTAAAAAGTGATTGCTTCAGGGAGAAGATAAAAATGCATCTCTCATTGTATGATACCATGACAGAACAGCTGAAATGCCCATAATTCAGTATGAGGGACCCAGGCAGAACAACTAAGGGGGAAAGAGTTTTAGCCTCTACCTCCTGCTGATGGTGTAACACAGCACTTGCTTGTCAATTTCCAAGGAATGTAAAAATGGTTTTCCTGGAACCTTTCAAAGATGATTGTTGTTGAGGATGAGATTCTCTTTCCTCTACTTAAAAGACACAATAATGTAACCAGAGGGTTACATTAGAGGGTTACCTCTTAGTCCGTGCAAATTACAATTATTTTTGGAATCTAGTTTTTGTTGATTCAACATGGACCTACATTTTAAGAAGAGGAAAGAACATTGTATCCTTCTCACAAAGCACGAGACTTCATTCTTTCAGCCCCTTTATTGAGATCACTATTGAGAATTCAACAGCTCTTTCTACTAGATGGTACCTACACCTCTACTTTTAAGTCATCTCTAACTAGTATTTCTAGTCACTAACACTCCCACAGTAGTCAGGAATTTCTGTATGATGTGCATATGTTGGACAGATTGTTTCCACACTCATTGCTAATAATTATTGAACCCTTCCACCTTCATTCTAGTAGCAGTAATAATTTCATAAATTTGTCAGTTCTATGTTATCTCCTGTACCACTACAGGTCTTCTTCTCATACAATATTTCAAGTCTACCCTGTAATATTTTTCAGTGACTTCTTTAGCTATCCTTACCCACTTTCTATACTTAACAAGTTTTAATTTAGACTCATGGCTATTTTCCCCCTTTTCACTTCCCCCATCACTTGATCCTCCCATGTCATCATTACAAAATAGGTTGGCATCTTCCTTTTTCCTTGCAAAATCATGACTGAAGACTTCCCAAAAGTAACTGCAATCTCTTAATGATTTTCTATAATTTTTCTCTTCTTTTAAAATCTACTTTTAATTTCTGCTTGTCAAAGAATCATGGCTGGGGTAAAATCATATACAAAGATGAAGAGAAAAATGCAGGTAGCTCTGAGGATTGGATTCAAAAGCACTGTTCTTATTTCGAGTCTAGTTTCACAATTGAATTCAGTAGAGTTGAGAAGCACTGAGCTGGAGAGCAAATATTAGTCACTAAAGCCATCTGGACAAGCATAATATTTGCACTTGAAAATGGGATGCCAAGAATTTTGGGGAATTCCTCTTGCACTAGAAGGCTTCTGCCTCTCAACAGCAAAAATAAAGCAATTCCCAAGCAGACTTCTCTTTCTGTCACTCTCTGTACTCCATGAAATACCACACTGCATGATTTATTTTTTTTTTTTTTAAAGAGTTATTGCACTAAGGAAGCTCAATAGCTCTCATCATGCCTGTGGCTGATGACTTATCAATTCAGTTGTCTTCAAGTTGCTGCATCTTTACAGCTGTGACAGAAAAACCTTACAGATATACTATGTGCCTGTTGTAGCCATGGCCATTTTCAAGCTGCATTCATGTAATTCTACAAAATAAACTCTTTCTACCTTTGTTTCATAGACAAACATGTATTTTATTTGTACTGTATATGTTGAAAGCACAGTTCCAAAATCAGGAACTACAGTAGTTGTTTATCATTGTCTTAAAAAAAACCTCTATTATAGATCTAGAATAATAAATTCAAAATAAACAAAGAAAACACAAAAAAGCCCCACTGCTAGAATGCAGTCTAGCTATTCTCTCAGTGTTTTCAGTGTTCCCACAATTTTGGAACATTTGTCTCTTTATATTAAACTGTACCTTACTAGTTCTTTTCAAACTCCTCCATGTACTGCTATCAGCATCAAACTTTCAACAAATTATGGAGTACCCTAAATCTTAATTGGAGAAATGTCTCTGATTATACTTAATGCATCAATAAATGGCAATTACCAAGGAAAGTAAGTAAAAGAAAGCAACACAAAATCAGATCATCTACATCTTCAAGCATTTCATATTTCATATCTCCCAAAAGCAAACTTTCAATTTAAAATTCATTCTCTAACTCAGCTGGTAAGTACAGGCTAAAGTTCTGGGATGATCATTATCTCCACGAGTAACTGAGCTTTCCTTGAGCTGCTGAAAGGCTGTCTTGTTATTAGCATCATTTAATGGTGGTGCCAGCTCACTGTAAATAAGGTGTAGGAAGTGTAACAAATTAGGTAGAGAAGAAAGGGGGAGGGATGCTTTCTTCATGTCATGGAATCCAAGGAAAAACATTCACATTCTCTGTGACTATATTAGATTGAGTTAAACAAATTTCTAAATCTTCACTGCTGGTAACAAGTTTCAACATGCTCCTCACATGTAGATGCTGACATTTAAGCTGTCTCAGTCTAAAAGCTTGCCCATCAGATCCCAGTTTTTCATTATAAAGGCATATAAATAGTGGGGATTCAGTCATTCCTTATTAGGTGCTACACTGTCAGCTAAGGGAGATTCTCATATCAATAACTGAGCAGTCAGTTCAGATCATAAATGACAAGGCTCCAGTACATTTCAGAGAAATATACATTTGTTGAGTGAGCATCAGCAGCAGCAAAAAAGTCAGAATAAACATGCACAAGGTAATTTCACTGTACTTCTCATATGTCTTCCTCAGTTTTAAACTGAGTTACTTTAAAATACCTGAGGAAGAAGAGTTGGATGTTGGTGACTTGAAGATGTGTACACAGTCAACCAAGAGACATCCAGTATGCCCACAGGTGTTTCACTCATCCCTCCATGTGGAAACAAAGGACATGGGAGTCACAGGACCTGTATCATATCCTCCAAAGCTCATGTGATAAGCCAGCTACCCTCAAACATGTCAAATGCAACCATGCACCTGCATGGAGATGACTGAATTGAGCACCATCTGACCAACAGCTGCCAAAAAACTTCTTAAGTGTTACAGTGTGGAAAGAATGGAATGGTTGATAAAAATATTAGAAAATTCAAATGCAATCAGAAAAATAAAAGACATGCTCTGGCATGGAAAACTGCCTAAAGCTGTGGTAACTCAGCATAAAACAGTAGAGCAAAAATTATGCTAGTTGATAAGTGACTGACAGACAGATTCTGACTCTCTAATGGGCATGATGCTAAGTCACTCTTTGCTAAATCTGCTTCTAGTATCTCAGTATCTGAGACGAATCAGACACTATTTTTAGAGGCAATGGATGACTCACTCCTACCCTGATCATATTTGGTTATTCTACTGATTGTTATTAGGGCTGATCCTTATATATTGAGTAAAAGGCAAGAATTAAGCCTACTATCAATACACTAAGGAAAAAAAAAAAAAAATCAAAACAGCTAGTTGCTGTTTATCAAGAATTAACATGCAACAAGTACCCAGCATCAGACCTTTGATAAAACTGCTGACACATACAATGAAGCAGGCACTCCTTCAGATGTTAAGTAGTGTGTTGATATTCACTTTACTCTTTGAGCAAGACATTAAACTGAAATCGAGTCGCTAAGGAAGATTGGGTTTGAAAGTACAGCAAGTTAGCAACACTTTTTAAAAATCCTCATTCAATTGCTTACAACAAAATGTAAGCAGATTGTAAAACACCCTGTTGTAATATAAAGACTTTAAAGGTATCAATTTAAATAGTTCTGAGTAAATTGCCATCAAAGTGAACACTGAAATCAAGGTGCCTCGTGTCTGATGAAAATTAATCCTTCCTATGTTCCCAGTGCTTTTAAGACTCACTCCTCTGTATGGTGTATGTGTGCCTGAGAACCCATGATACTAATGTGAATTAGTTAATTTTGTAGTGCATCTGTTTTCAACAGGCAGAACAAGAAATCAACAGAGGGAGAGACATCAACAAATTACATGCATCTTCATTACTACAGGATCCTTCTGGGCCGTGCTCTTCTGTCATCAGCTGAGCAGCACTACCCTCCTTCAAGGACTATGGGATTAATAAGCAACTTGACCATACTGACACTAAGCTGTTACAGCATTATGTCATTGCTTATCCTGCACTGTTACTATCTGGTGAAGTCATTGAACTGATCCTCTGCTCTGGCAGCAGAGAAAAGGGCTGCTCTTTAGACATCACACTCCTTGGTTACCATCAGACAAAATGCCAAAACATCCCGAGAAACACTTAACCCACTGGTCAAGGCTCTGTTCTGTGAAGGCTCTGAAGATCATGGAAACAGCAAAGCTGACACTGGCCACAGCATCCTCACCATCTCTGGCAACTGAATATTATTCCATATTATAATTACATGGACATTATTATATCATTCCATTTAGACTTTTGTACATTCTTGAGCCACTGAAGTTAGGAGCATTGTTACCTGAGGTTTCCCACTCTTGTCAGTGAAGAGAGGCTCTGCCATCAGGCCATTCATGGACCAAGCTGCATCTCTCATCACTGACTACTCAGCTCCTGACTTAGATACCTCAGTAAGATTTGGTGAGTGGGATGAACTCCCAACCTTAGATGCAAAGGGTCTATGAACCTGAGGCCTTGTGGAACAAGATGCAGTGGATTAGACATCCTTCAATAACAAGACTATATTTAGAATAAAAAAAGGCACAAAACCTGTAGTCACTAGGAAAACTTCCATCACTTTCAAACATCCGGAGACTGCTCTCTGATTACTGTAACATTACCACAGTGCTCATTTTTGTGGTGAATAAAAGTTTAAATGAAGAATAAATAGGCATAAATTCTTTTAAGTGGATACCCATAAACACACAAATATTGGCTCAGAATGCAGACCTTCCTGGACTAGTTTAAAACATTTAAAAGGTAAGTTTTCTAAGATTTTCTGGCACCAGCTGCATCACAAGAAACTGGAAAGTTTTCTTGGGAGTTGACATTGAGGAGGTGACACAATATGAAAATACTGGGAAGCAGATTATTCAGAGTTTGAGTAATAAATTAGGTCATAGGAGACTAGTGAAAAGCAAAAGATTCAAATCCTGGAGTTCTGAAGGAGGAAAGGCATAGAGTCAGTGCTAATGAGTAGGAAGGATAATGAAGGAGAATGTACTGTTGGAAATCCATTATAAAAACACACAACTTCAACACTTCTAACAACATGTAATAGCTGTATAAAAAATGCTGCATAAGCTGTGTAAACCTAAAATACAGGCTCTAACTGGCCATGTCAATCAAGCAATTAAACCTTGCACTCAACTCCCTGAGCTGCATACAACCTCCCTGAGAATCACCACACCACAGTGCTGTGCCTGACCCCATGCACCAAAGGTGCAATTACAGGAAATCCCTTTGTTCATGTAGTCACAAAATGCATTCTTGGACCTATGCAATTTCTATTTAGATTGAAAAATGGTCTTCTAGCACCTACATCTACAGCATCTAACACAACAAGATGACTTTAATATAATGAAACAGTATGGAAAAGAGAGACAATGGTCACATACTAATTGCAGAAATATAATATTTCAGCTTATGCCTCTTTCATGCTTGCACAATTCAACGACAATGTCTTATTTTTTAAAGTTGGCATATACTTGATCTTCAGTGAGGTATGTGCGAAGACATTTGGCTTAGCAGTAACAAAATGAGAGCTGTGCAAGATAGCATGTTTATTTGAATATGCAAGAATGTCATAATTCAAATAAATGCACTCAATTCTCTTTTTACAGCACTTCAAGTCAGATGTACATGAACTAATCCCCATAAATGAAAACCAAATATAGTAAAATAAAGCATTATGCATTTTAACTTTGCGTTCTGTTTTCCTTTATCTTTGAGGGAAACATACTCCATGTGTTTTTGAACGGCTGCAGGTGTGGATTTTGTACCATTTCCATTTGTGGTTTTTCCTATGACTGCACATCCAAAAACTGTGTTCTCTATAGTACACAGTCTGGTGTGTGTCTTGAGAGCAAAGGGACTTTTGCTTTGCAGCAGTGGTCTGAAGTCCTTAAGGTGAACAAGGGAGGAGAAATGAGATGCTAATTGGCTTTTCTTAAGATCAGCCTCATTAAAGTCACCTGGCTAAACAATGTTTTCTTTAAATTAGCAACTAGCCTCTGCTAGAATCGGAGGGGAAGATGTAAAATTTAACTTTTTTTTTTTTTTTTTTTTTTTTTTTTAAAGATAATGAAGAAAGAGCTCACATATGCTGCAAGCTGTATGGTAGAAACCAGAACTATTTGTTGATGACAAGTATTGATAAATATATGGGGAAAAGAAAGCAAGCCTTCTGAACAGATGTGAGTATCAACAGAACCAATAAAATCCTTAAGATACTATTTTTCTTTGTAATTTGAGTATAGGTGACCAATAATTGAAAATGCATTAAAACCCTGAGCACTGCTCAGACTACAGAAATATCTTTTTCCTAGTATCTTCTGTAACGCAGAGGATATAAAAAAATTCATAAAATAGTTCCAAAATTATTTGTCTTTCTTCTTATTTTAGCCACTCAGTTCAGTGTCTGAGGAAAAGCACTTGGCCTTCATTTTGCTACAGCTGTTACAATGCTGCTGCATGAATATATATTTCCAGCATGGTCATAATTTACACAGATTAAATTTCAAATTACCATCTAAAACAATGAATTAACTCTGTTGTCCTGTTCTTTTTCTTTTTTTTTTTTTTTTTTTTTTCTTTGAGACACTCTGACAGACTGACCAATTTGATTGATTATTGAAAGTTTTAAAAGTTAATCTTTTAAGTAAGTGGTGCAAGAATTCTGGATTTTGAAGTGTCTCCCAGTGTCTGTTAAAGAAAAAAAAAGTTTATCTGGCAGCAAAACGCATAAAACAATAAAGCCTGACAGAGCGGAAATTTTAATTACTGCAGGAACAGCAGAAACAAAACTTTTACCAAATAAGGCTGCAAGGTAGCCCCTATAGGCAGAATAAAAAGATTTAACTGATAATACTAGAGGGATAGAAAGGCTTTTGGATAATAATTGCTTCAGAACAGGATAATAATATGGCAAGTTCAAGAGCAAAAAACCAAGAATATTTCAAAGAAACACTTCACGCTTACCCACAGAGAACACACCACTAAAAGAAGAGCAACCAGATCTTGAGCTATGCAGTTTTTCCAGAAATAAACTCCCCGTAAATTAGGATGTCTGATGGAACGTGCTTTGTTTGAAAACAAAGCACTCAAAAAAAACCACATTCTCCTCAATTATGTTACCAAAAGGAATTAAAAAATTTCTCCATGACATTAATTGACAAATTATTTTAAATCCTCCATTTGAGAAGCTCCATCTACATCTGCTAAGTCTCAGCTCAAGCCATAGGAATGGTGATCTGCTGGAGCACAAGTTACATAGATCTGAAACGAGTCATCTACCCTGGCCCTGGCTGAAGCCATTCACAAGGAGTGAACATCACTTCATAGGAGAGAAGAAAGCATCTCTCCTAACGTGTTGCCATTCTAATAACTCTTACTAAACCCAGCACAGCAAAAAAAAGAGATGAAAATAAAATGGGCAGGACACTGAACACTGTATACCTCACAAGCTGCCCCAAGTATCTTTAAATTATTGCAGATCTGAACAAATACTTCTGGATGGTTTTAGTTTTCTAGCCTGCCTTCCCAGGCATGCAAGTCTTTAGATAATCAATTTTGCCTGCTCATATTATTTACCAAATGATATTGATAACCTTCTTCAAATTTCAGTCTTACAGGACCTTTTAAATGTAGTAGGATATGTGTAGTATGTATCACACAGAGCAAAAAACCTTATTTTTTGAGACCAAAAGTGCTTGAATAAAGAGCAACGTAAAATTTCTACAGCATTTACAGGAATCCATTGTCATGTATACCTGAATAAAATTCAGAAATGCTATTATCTTTTTGTAAAATAGCTGCTTTACATTTTCACATTTCTGAAACATTATGCTTACTAGACTCTTCTAGATATGAAATTCTGTTAGTATAATAATTACATAGTGAGTCTTTTTACTAAATTCCCTTTAAGTAACCTACTATTTTAATATATATTGATCAAATTTTCTTTAATTTTCTTAATTTTAATTACTTTCAAAATAAAACTTGAGCAAAATGTTTATACTGCTTCCTGAAAATCTCAGTCTATACATAACTGGAAACTTCTGGACAACCTCAATTATTCAAAACCATTTGTACAGAGTCAATACACTAAAACAGGATTTTTTTTTTATACAAAATTTCAATAGGGAAAGTGCTAAAATTCAATAGACAATATAGTTTGATCATTATAGCAATAGGGTACAGGATACGCAGATCACTGTGGTCCCTTGTGAAAGTTTTAAATTTATGATTAAATAAATCTACCTCACCCTTCAAAATATGAAGGGCCAAATAAATTTTTTTAGTTTGGACACCATGACACCAGATCTCCAACTTAGCTCTGGTGGACCCTTATTACCATGTTATTATATAACCAGAGATAAATTGTCCTTTTATAGATTAGAAGAAAGGAGGATGGATAAACATCTTATTCTCTGCTGGTCTCTGAGGAAGAATAGCTCACACAGACTGCAGACCACAACACACATATGACTTCACCATCAACCTCACAACAATTCCCTGAAAAGACCAGTGAAGCTGTAGGAGAATCATTTCAAGTATCACTGAAATTCAATGTAACAAGTTCTTAAAAATCTGCCCTTTGACCAAGGGCAAGCACACAACAGAATATTACCTAATCTTCAATAATGGCTTAAGTTAGCTACAGTTGCACCAGAAGGAAGGACAACTTTGATGGCTACATGCAGAGTGATTAAAAGAAAAGGGAAGGGGAGTGTTAAAAGAAGAGATACTGATGAGTGTTAAAGAGTGACATAAAGGGGAGTAGCAGAGCAATATTTCTATCACCACCTCTGCCACAACAGTCTCTGATGGTCTTGGGAAAAAATTCCTAAGCTCTTCCTGGCCTCCATCTGCAAAACGCTGCTATTTCCAAGTTTGACAAAGCTACAGGCACGTGCTCAGACACAGAATTTCTACAGAAAGCTATGCACTTCTACTGAATAGCATGCAATGCTTTTAACTTCTCATTTATAACAGTTTGAATGAACCGCTTCAAAGGAGAATGCAAGGCTGCAACTGCACAGCGAATGTAAAGCTAAGCATTTCATGGCTGCTTCCTTTACTAAGTTCTGACATTCCCATACAATGAATGAGGCAGGGATCCTGTGGAAAAAAAATAGAATATAAATCTATAATTGAATACGTATGCACAATAGTGAAAAAATCTGAAAGAGCATGAAGGACATTAATTTGGGCATTTCCTAATTCCTTACCGTTTCATTTTACTGTTACAAAGTAGTCACTGCCCTCCCACTTCTTACAAAGAAAAAAATTTCAAAAATAGGTATTTTAGAATGTGGAATAATTTTGAGGAGAAACAGGACATGTCACTGAGTAACTACGACAGTGAATGAGAAAAAAACCTCGTATGTTAACATCCTTTCCTATCCACATATATTGATCCTGTTTCACAAGTCTCTGTAGATATATCAGGACTGAAATGCCATACAAACTGCACATGCATCAACCCAACGGAATGATGAGAATCATCTATTCAGCAGAAGTTTCCACTCAGGCTAAATGCTTTCATTCCCCAAGCCAATGAAATGCTGGAAGTTGGTTAGTTTCACTATGCAACATATCCTGTTCACACAATGCAAAACCCTCCGAAGTTTCACTAAAGCAGACTGGCAATCTAGGAGATCCTTCCTTTTAAATACTAAGCTTTCATCACCTGCAATTGAAATGCAAGAGCTCTTCATGAGAGGAGCCAAAATCTCAGCTACCTGAGAAGCTTCATTTCCCCGATCTCTTTATTGTAATGGGATTTTCTTTTTAATAGTTCATCCATATCTAATAAAATTTTGGGGAAACAGGATTTGTTCCTTGCCTGGGCTCAGTGGTAACAAGCTTCAGCTGAAATGACAAACTGAGCAGATTTTAAGAATCTGAAATAACCCACAGAAATACTTGAGTAGCTAATAAGCTAAAGCAGTTTCCTAATTTCTCCACTAACAATACATATCTATAGTTAGTAATAGGAGCTAGTTTTCAAATGGGGAATGAGAGTTTACCTATTCTGGCTTTAGAGAGAATGAGTGCTTTCAAAGAAAAAACCAACCAAACAAGAGAAACCAACCAAACCAAAACACTCCACACTGAAAAAGAACTGTCTGCTGTATATATTTTCTGACAGGACAATTCTGCTTCATGGTTGTGCTTTTAAAATGTAAGATTATCAGAGTAAGAATTTTCCATGGATTCTGGTAAGTACTAAGTAACCAAGTTTTAAAAGGAACTTAAAAGCAAAAAGCATAAGTGAAATATAATACAGATGTTAAAAGTATAACAAAAATAAATTATCTCAGAAGACCTAAATTACTTCTGCTTTATGTATCCAGGAGACTTCTCTATCAGGACAAGCCGAAGCCAACGAGAGGGAACAGTAGAACAGATATCAAAACTATTTCATCAGTATATATTTTAAACCCTGTCTCAAAAGCTTCTGAAATTATGAACAGTGAAAGAACAGAGCCTACAGGTATAGAATCTCTCCTCTCTGACTATTAAGAATTTAAGTTCACTCAGCATTCTTATTATTAACTGGAGTCCTGAAGTGACAGTTCACACCTCTTTCTTATTCATGTTCAATACAGATGACAATACCTAAGGATCTACTGAATGTTTTTGGTCTTTTAAAAGTAATAGGGAAAAAGGACAGCTACAGGCAGGTTAAGAATCCCTATACATGTGTAGCAACTTGTTTTGATACCTTTTTAAACGTAACACTCCCCTATCTTTCCATCAAATACTACTATGAGTTCCTTTTGTTGAATATTTCTAGCAGCCTATTGTACACAGTGCATCATGAGCTGCATGGCCTGAGGCCAGGAAGGAAGGTGTGGAACACGTCTTCACAGGACGATTTCCACTCTCCAAGTTTTCAAGTATTTGACAGAAGGTCGTGTTACAGCACAGATTTACACAGCAGACAAATTACACGACTGCCTGTTCTCAGCATTTCATAATTTCAATTAAAAACTAGGTCAAATGAAAGGGGGGGGGGGAATAACCTTGTCCTTTCTCAGTAGTCAGAAACTTAAACATAAAACTTACTTAGCTGTAGTTCTTGCCAAAACATTGGTGAAAATCTCTATTGACAGTAAACACCAGTTTAAAGTATTTGATTTACCATTCTTTTACAAAATCCTTTTTTTAATGCCTTAAAAAAACCAAACCCAAAATGTGCTGTTTTGCTCTACTAAAACAGCTTTTATTGTAATTAAAGCAAACATGCACATATCAAGGAATGAGTTATTTATTTCAAGGAGTTTCACCCATAGTGTGATAGTTCAGAAGGAGTGCTAGGAGAGGGAACTGCTCTTTGTATCGTCTGTCTGGAGGAAAAGAATAATTTGGAATAGCTTTTCCTTCTCTCAGAGCCTGAAATAGAGTGCACTTTAAAAAGGGCAGTATTGGCCAGCCTCAGTGCTGCCTGACATTATGTTTATACTAGATGGAGACTAAAATTACAGTGTTCATATCTGGCATTCTTTGAGTATAAATTGGCATAATAATTAATTTTGGAAGCTTTTTTTAGAAAACGATACTATCATATTTCCAGGATGACAACAAAATGCTTTTCAAGAGTAGTTAAGGATGTCATAATGTGAAACAACAGATTTTGAAGTGTTTAGGTATGTATCCAGATATTCATATTTCTCTGAGCTTACAAGACTAATACTTGCACAGAAATTCTGACCGACATGCAGTGTACAGTTAAAATATGCTAATCATTATCCTAGACAGCTTTCAGGGAAAATTGTTTCAACAGTCAAACAGCTGTAGGATTTAGACAGGCATGGGGCTGATACTCGTACTGAGCAAGCAGAAAGAATAAACAATAACAGTGAAATAACTGGCTTCGATAACGTAAATCCACTTAACATTATTTCAGTGTCTAAAAATGACAAACATTAAATCTGATTTATTCTTAGTTGCAAGAACAAGTTTTAAGCTGATGTATTTTTAAAGGCATTGCAGTTTTAAGGAACTCCTGAACAATTTTTTAAAGACAAATTCCCTGTTTTATCTAGATTTTATGTGCATTTGATACCTGTTCAACAAGGAAAAATAGGAAACAATTTTTTGTGGAATCTGACATTTTCTCTATTTACCAATACCAACTATGAGGGGTGAATTTTACTGAAAGTCTCAGGCTAGCATGTTGCAGCCCTGCAGCTGAAAATTCAGATGAAAATATGGGACTTTTTCTCTATGACACAAAAGGAACTTTTGGGAACACTTCCGAAGGATACCAGAAAGCTTTTCTAACATACAATGGTTCCTACTCAGCACAGCCCTCCAAACAAAGACTAACAGATGCACAACTGGTATTAATAACAAAACATCTCCTCCCTCTCTTAGGCAAGAAAGGACAGCTAAGGACAACACAGTTTCAGGGTACTTACCTACTCGGAAGTTAGTGGCTGTCAGAGTGTCAGCAGCGTGGCCGTTTTCACTAATGAGGGTGGTGGTATTTCCCTTCTCACAGTTGTTCTGACAGTTGCCTTTGGTACAAGTCACTTTACAGATGCTGGGTGTAAAGACCACCTTGATGCGACCAGTGTGATTTCCCACTGTCAGTGGAGGCAATGAAAAAAAGAAAAATAAACAGATCACTTTGATATCCATTGATTTCCTTCAAAAAATTTTTGAGGAAAAAAACCCCAGTAAAACCAGTAACAACAACAACAACAGGAGAAAGAGGGGAAAAAAAAAAAAAAAAAAAAAAAAAAAGAGGGGGAGAAAAAGGCGACAGGTCTACAGGAGGAGGGCAGTCTGCAATGCTCTCTCTCATAGATCTCCAGTGGTGTCTCTGAAACAGGAGTAGGAAGCTTAGCAAACAGAACTCCGGGATCCGCTCCAAAACCACATTTAAAGTCAAGTCACTGGAGTGGGATTAGTAATCACAATGCTGCACTTTATTCACAGGCAGACAAAGAGCAATACCAAGGGCATGACAGCTTAAATAGCCAACCCTGACAGGCAGATGTAATGTAAAGAGGCTGGCTGTGTACCTAGGGGTGAATAAACTCTTCTGTCCTCCTGCATACTTTTCCTGTTTCTGCACTTATTAAGTCACTATTTGTAGCTCGACCCCTGGAAATGTTTTAGGCATGCGGCATGTCTGAAAACATCTGTCTCAAATCTCCTGGCACCCCAGCCCGAAGTGGTCAAACCTTGTGACGCAGCTGCCTGGACCCATTTTTTCACAGTTTTTTTGGCATTATTTTTCCACAAGGATTTACATATTATAGACTGAGCTTTGCTGTCAGCCTTTGATTAAGTAATAAATAGCTCACACAGAGAAAAAGGGGAGTAATGTATCAATACCTGAAATACTGCTTCTGAGCTCAGAGATAAAAGATGGTCATATTCTCTTTTTTCCTTATAATTATTTAAAAAAAACATAATGAAGACTGAGCAAACATGAATTTTAAATTAAGATCATTAGAAGAGCTTCTCGTTACAGAATTTAACTTGGGAACAGATGCACTTGACAAAAAAAAAATTAAATGCTCATTAATAAAATCAGGGGAAAAGATTTCTGTTCACAATTAAAAAGAAACCAGTTTGTTCTCTGCACACTTACTAATAAATTCAGAAAGCTCTTATAAATGTATCACAACATCTACATGGCAACTATTAATAAATACTGTTATCAAACTTACCAATCTCAAGAAATGATGCACAGACAGAAGAATCTCCTTGTTTCTCACATCATTAAAAAAAAAATTTGGTGGATATTTATCTAACCTAGTTTATGAAATACCCTCTGGACAAACTTGTTTTTTAAAATAAAAGAAAACAACAAAAATCAGCCCACTTTAAAAGAATGTAAAACTGCCTTAATTGTGCCTCTTTATAAACAAATTAA
Organism: Heliangelus exortis; assembly: GCF_036169615.1. NCBI lineage: Eukaryota > Metazoa > Chordata > Aves > Apodiformes > Trochilidae > Heliangelus > Heliangelus exortis. Next base: position 12,451,860 of record NC_092424.1, on the reverse strand, counting down.
AACAACTGTGCCAATTGTTTTGTCTACAGTAAAGATGTTGCTCTGTTTGAATAGCATCTGTGGTACAGATGCTCCCACCTTATTCTCCCTATACAATAGTTAGAAAAAGAACAGCCCAGACAGATGTGGGAAAACACCATTTCAATTAAAGGCTACTATTATGATTTCTATCAATTTAAAAGATACCCTGAATACTTGGATGCTAAACAATTCTTACAAAAATTAATACACCTTTCCCAGTGAATAGACATATGTGGCTTATGAACTGCTGAGGTTCCAACACTTGAGCTTTCTTATTGTTAAACACAGCTTCACAAGCAATATAGCCACCTTTGTGTTCCATTTGTATAGGTTTTTTTTTTCCCCTAGAAAAGCTAAATCCATTTTATATTTTCAGATGTTTCAGTAACATTTTTCCTTTAGGATGTGATCTAATTAAAAAAACATGGTTAGTTGAGTCACAAAACTCAGTCCTGCCTATCCTGTAAAAACCAGTATTGGAGGACCCACACAAGTTTTCCAACTTAGCTAAAAAAAAAAAAAAAAAAAAAAAAATTAAATTTGGTTTTACCAGTATAGTTGGAACAATTCTCCTTCATAGTATTCTGCATTACACTGTTAAATCTTGAGCTGTAGCAAAATTTGGACACAATGTTTACAAAAACCCAATATTTTAAATTTAATTTTCATCAAGTAGCTCAGATTTTACCAACATAAGTCTGCCTCTCACTCCTTTTGGGTGCAAAAATGTAATCTTGGGAGTAACATCACAGGAACAAAAGTTGAACAGTACCATCAAAAACATAGGCCAGTATCTACAGAGGTAAAGAGTATCCATGAAGGAATATTTAAATGCAGCTTTTTAGGGAAGTAAATAGTCTGGAAAAACAATGTGACATAAGCCCAAGCCCCCACAAATGTTCAAATCATTAGTCAGCAATGCTTTTGATAGAATTCAGTTCTCACAGATATTCCTGTTGCAAAGAGACAGAAATAAAACAGCTTCATATTTGTTTAACATGGGAAGATTTTGTCCATCTTTCTCAGATTTATGAAAACTATGAAACTTATTTTGTTCACCTTGCCTTACAGGCCACAGCTTTTAACTTCCACAATTCTGGAGACATCTAGGAAGGATAAAAGCTACTGATGGCCTCTGAGCTGAAAATTAAGCAGTGTATGAGGAAGTCACTCAAGAGAGAGGCATTACCTTCATCGTTCTATGTAGTTGTACCTCCATAAACAGTACTATCCTCACACATCCAAAGGTTTAAAGACCTTAAGAGTGAGCATAATAAATGCAGATTTAAATTGAAAACAAAACATAAACCCTTCCTTTCCCAAAAGGAAGCTTTTGGCAGAAACTCTGTTACATATTAGACTCTTGGACTTGAATCCTCTCCCTTTGTTCTATTCTGCAGTTGTTTTTTGGTTTGGTTTTGGTTGTGTTTTTTCCCCTCTTCTCCAAGGAGTGGATGATTTAATTCTAAATGAGAAACTATATCCTTCAATATCTCTTAGCTGGCTTAGCAATATTAACGTCAAAAGCCACAGTTTCAAGATAGAAAACTCATTACTGCTATAGCCTTGGCATCTCTTGGTTTTTGGTTAGGTCATATTAAAGGAGGAGAGTGCATTTTCAAGGTAGTATACAGGTTGTTTTCTTCTTTAAACTCCAGAAGCTTTACTGATGATGCCACTACAACATAGACAAGACAACAGCCATTACAAGATCTGCAACTTAATTATCTCAAATTAATTTCTGTAAAAAAGTTAGGGAGCTATAGCACTGCAACATATTTGGAATCTTTTTTACAATATATATGAGAAATATAAACTATTCAAAACCAATTTTAAACATAGGGAAATGAAACACCTCACTTGGTTATTAAGTATAATGCCAGATCAAAGAAATACAAAGTTGAGACCAAAAAAATAAATGAGCCTAAAGAAAGACAACAAAAGCAGAAGATACAGTCACCAAATAAACAGAAAAGCTACTGAAAAAAAATGACAGAACTAGAAATAACCTGAGACTATTGTTTTAAAAAGGTTAGGACAATTAGGATTAATAATCATGGCTAAAGGTTCATCCCTGAGGTAGGCAGCAAATCCACTATGGGGAGGGCTCAGCCAACTGCACCATCATCTGGCCTCCTAGTCCAGGCTCACATAAACCTACAAACTCTTAGGTACATCTGTCAAAGGAGATCAGTGGAAGAATGTACCCATAATTTCCAAATATCTGTTAACTTTTGTGAGCCAAGTTCAAAGAAGAAAGATGCCTGGGTAAAGTGATGAGATTTTATTTGGAAGTTGGCACCACATGTATGTGATTTTCTTTCCATCTCTGTAACTCACTATGATATAATATTATGAACATGGAAAGCTCCTGCTGTGATAAATTTATGATTTAACAACAACTGCAGGAGAAATGGAAAATGTAAGCAAAATGATTTCTTCATAGATTCTCTTCTGCCCCCACTCTTCACCAGGATAAACTGGTTTGGGTTTGTTTTTTTTTCCTGCACTAGCAGAATGAGTGAAGACAAGGCAGGAAGCAGGTTTTAGGTCCAAGTGGTCACAATGGTTCACATGGCCATGCCTGGGCAGAGTTGGATATGGGGAAGGATTCCTCTTCAACTTCCTGAGTCCCTTGGTCTGTAACATTACTCAGCTTTTGTTTCTTTCTAGAAGAATTTCTATAAACTTTTTTCTTGGTTTTATGGCTGGCCTCACAGATACAGCATTCTGCAAAGCTTTAACCAGACAGTATTCAATACATCTAGTGGATCCGAGATTTGTGGCATGTCCCTGTTTTGCAAGACAACGGGCCAGCAACACTAGTGAAAGCAAAACTGGTATTAAGTTAAAGAGATGACTACACTGTCTTGTCTTATTGGTCAAATGGGGCAAGGAATATACTTCAATGCATTGAAAAAAATATTACATTACTGTTCTTATAACATTCTGGTGCTTCACAGTGATCTAATCAAAAGGATTCATAATAAAAATCACAAGCAGTGGCTTAAACTGTGGATTCGGCTGATAGAGCTTACACATACCTCTCCCATAATCCTTGCATAAAACTTCTTTCTGACTCTACTTTTAAAGGGTTTATGGGCTTTTTTTTTTTTTTTTTAACAATTTCAGTTATGACAGATATCCTGAGGCAAATCTCCTCAGGAAAGGAAAGTGAGCAAACTGTAGGCTTTCTATTAGTGACTCGAAGGATATACACTACTATCTTTTTGCAATACCTTACTTCTGCACTGAACCCAATAGATTTTCATTAAAAAAAAAAAAAAGAAAAAAAAGTATATCAACACACACTAGATTCACATACAGACCAGAGGTAGATCATCCCTAAATTTCAGATTACACACTGAAAGGAACACAGCCCTTGCGAGGCATAGGAAGGACTGAAAGAGACTCTTGAGAGATCACCTAATATCCCCTCTCTTTTTTTTCCCAACACAGGTAAAAAGCAGCATTACACAAAATGCTTCTCCGGCCTGTTCTCAAAACCCTTCTATGACAGAACTGTATTCTTCTTACAGATCTATTTCTAACATACTTCAAGGCTGCTACTGTGAACCTCCCTACGATGCATTTTCTCTGGACCAAAACCATCGAAACTTTTTCAGTGTAACAGGCCACATTTTCAGACCTCATTGTTTCTTTTCTTTTATTACTACTCACTTTGTCCCCAACTTCCTTCAAATGTGCTGTCCAAAGCCTGATAATATTGCAGCTGAAGTTTGATGAGCATTGGGAAGAGCAGCAGAATTACTAAATGCTTCTGTTGGTACAACTTATTTTCCTTCCCCAGCAGTGCACCAGAACCAGTCTGCAGGCTAGGCCAAAGGGGCACAGATCCCCCAAATCCCTTTCCAATCTGTTGATACAGATTGAACATTCCTCACAAGACCTTAGCAAGAATGAACTCAGCCCTAACTCTGCTCTGAGCATGGGAGTAAAGCCTTCTGCATTCAAACCTCACCCATCTGCAAGCAAGGCATAATATGAGTCTTATTCTTTCTCTAACACCCACATGCACAAACAAGTCAGAAAACTCGATGGATTGGAAAAGGCAAGACACAGCTGCTGGATAATTTCATTTCTGGCTTCAAAATACAATGCCTGGCTCCAGGCAGGCCAGTCCAACTTTGCCCTTTCCAGAAACTTTGTTACATTATGCTTGCACACCTCACAGGGGTCCTGGTTCTCTTTTTGTAATTGAGAAAAATACACGCAAAGGCACTAAAATAAAATATAAGACAACCCACCTAAACTTAATCCAAGATACCTAAAATACTTTTTTTTTTTTTTTTTTAATATTCTAGGAGAGGCAAGTAACCCACTCTTCAGTTCTCTTAATCTTGCTTTAAGACAGAGATGAAGGCAAACTGTGTATGATTTCAATTTTCTACAGCAAAACTTGCTCTATTCAATTAGGATTTCGTCATTAATTTTGCAGCTTCTGACAAACTCTGCTGTCTACAACATGGGCATATAGTGTTTTCTTTTATATGGATGGCTGTCATTAAAAGTATCAAAGAAGCACATATGGGCACAAGTGCCAAGACCATTTAGATAGACATTAATTATTGCATTTACATGCCCCCCAAGAATCCTTTGCTGATAAACTCTTAGTGACAGCCTTTTTTTTTTTTTTTTCCTATGAAAGTGCATATTGCACTAATCACACTGATTTGAAACAAGGGATCTCTGTCAACAGGTTTTATGAATCACCTCTTGTCTTCCTTGTCATTTTTACCACTACAAAGATTCTCCAGATGCAGTCTTCAGGCAATAAACATTCTATCTTGAACCACAGCCATTTTCCATGTTTAAAACAATTTTTTAAAAATCTAATCAATAGCTGGTAATAAGAAATACAACTACATGTAACTACCATTTACATAGCTTAGGATGCCCTAGAAAAAGGTATCAAGCCAAATCTATTAATAAACTGTTAATGTCTGACCAACAACCTCATTTCTATTAAATTGACTTTAATAGGGAATATTTTAATCTGTTTGTTTTAAAACTATTATGTGCAGACTAGATCCACACATGGATATGATGCCAAAAAGCTTAAATTTTAGCCTTGACTTATACCACTAATCAGTCCTAGTTCTCTTGTACAAGGGTTGAGAGAAGTGAATTGCATGGAGCAAGCAGCCCAACCAGTACACTGGACAGGAATGTGCCCAACCCATTAAACAGGAAACACTGAGGCTGAGGACGTCAGTGTGCTTGGTTCAAATTCTTTCAGGGCTCACAGACATTTAATTGAGGAACTGAGTGATTCTTCACTATGGCTGTGTTCCAGACCCCACCCTGACTACACTATAGCATCCCTTAGGGAGCTTAATCCTGCAGGAGTGTTTACCTTCACTTTCTAAGTATAAAAAGGCAGACAAGTGCTTCAGCTGTAGGTACAGGTAGGAAGTAAGCAAAATATTAACTCCCATTTAAGTCACCCAGATTCTACGGTACCTAAAGTACATCTGGACCCAAAAGGCATTCGCTTGAGGGATAAGAAAACAAAAGCCAAAAAGCCACATTCAAACACAGACAACTGTCCTTACATCTAAGACAGAAAATCGTTTTACACAATGGTCATCTCAGCTGTAAATGAACCAGCAGGAACTTCACAGCCCCCCACAAGCCACTTTTCAAAGCTGCTGGAGGCTTCTGCAGGTACTACTGAAAGAACTGCAAACTCTGGTAAGTGAAGTCACCATCTTTACACACAAACAACCATGCAGCACCTCAGATGGGCACAGATGAACACACATTATTAGTGTAATTGATACTTAAGTATTATCAGCTAAATACAACCATTACAGTCCACTTTATCAACAGGACTCTTTCAGAAAAGGCTGAATTAGGGCTTTATACACTGGTAGCGGGACTCATTCTCACCTGATCTCACTGATCTGAAATTATGCATTTTGCCTCAGGTAATTATCTAGGCATCTTTTACAAACAAGGCAAGAGATTTTACCCTGCTCTATGACAGCACGACAAGTCTTAATTTGGAAGAGTTCTATTTTTTAGAAAATAAATTCTTGATAGAGTCACAGCTTCCCCCCCAGCATACATGGCTCCCTTAAATGAGAAACCAAGTCTTATGTTCACAATTCCCAGGAGACTAGGGAATAAAATTTAATTAATATTACCTTAATAATTATATTCACTTAACATTCCACTTCCTGAAAGGAATCAACTGAAAAGCACTAAGGAAGTCAACAAACTGTAAATAGTGACAAAGGATAGAACGTCATGGAATTAAGTTATAAATGAACGTAGCCCTCTCTGCATGCTGAATCACCCTTAAAAATATTCTCTCAGCACCGCATGAAGCCAGGATCTTTTTTTTCCCCTTAATTTTCTGAAGAGGGAAAAAATGATGACAGAAAAAAGGATGTCACTGATTCTGAGACCTCAGTTTCTCTGGGTATGAAAGGACATTCATGCAGTAATGTTTTTGGCAACATTTGCTCATTCCTTCTTGCATGGATGACAGTACTGACAGAGAAGAGCACTTTCAAATATCCTTTGAGTAAAACCAGACTTAGCTACTTGCAACATTCAGAATCAGTTCTTGGTATCCAAGACTTGTATCAGCAACTCTGGAATTAGCCTGGCTAAGGGACTTTTAATGTTTAATTGTGTGGGTTCAGTCTCTCTGTCCATCTAAATTACTACACGTCATAGAGGTTTTCCCCTGCAGAATTTTCTGGAAAGCCTCTTCTCTTATTCTTCTTGAGAAATCTTTGGTTTTGGAGCCAATTCTCTTTCATCACAGGAGTTGAGATGCATTTGTCTCAGTCTGTGTTTTCCCTTAGCTATAGCATGTTTTGAATTCTGTTTGCCAGTTCATCAATCTGTTTTTCCAACATTTTTCCCTTCACTGCTGTTTATCAATCTTGGCCTCCATATTCTAAAGCTTAGAGAGATGAAAATTAATTTTTCTGTGAATATACCATTTAAATTAGTTCCTATAAAGGCACCAGTAGCTTCTGCCTGTCACACAGACATTCAACTATTGGTGAATCCAGGGCCATAACATCTTTTTCAAGAAAAATACAGTACTTTTGTGGGGATACACAAACAATTACAAAGACAGCTTAGAAAGGGTATTGTTAAAAAGCCTGCAGCTCTAGTATATTGAGTGAAGTAGATGGCATTTATACAGAGTTGTTCTGTCTCAAGAATTCCAAACAGCTCCACAGTCTTTTGTAATTGCTAAATAAACTATGCCCACTTGCTAGAGTTTGGGGTTTTTTTCAGAATTTGTCACTCTTCTTTTTAATGCAAAATAATTGTGCTGCTTGATTTGGTAGAGTTAACTTTATTAGTGTGAATCTAGTTAAGCCATTTAACTTATATTTGGATCTTAGCTTCTTATTTCTAAGTCCCATGGGATTCAAATGCAAACCTAAAGTGGCCATTATGAATTGTCATGTCTTCCAGTAACAGTATGGGTAATGATCGTAAATGAGAGGAAAAAGATGCTTCACTAAAATTGTTTAAGTTTTGTCACCAAAAAAACCCACCACGGTGCTGTTTAACCCTAATGCTGACTGCACCAAAATATTTTCTTAAACATTTTAGAATGCCACTGAAAAGCCTCTTCTGCCTCCTGAAGGGGAGTAGTCTCTGAACACACATGCAAATGTTTTGCATTTGAGAATACAGAAAGTCCCTGATATTTATACACTGCCCCATTTCTTATTTGTATTTGATTCTGTACAACGTCAGGAGTAAGACGTGAATGTCAATTCCCATGAATGACTGACATGAATTTGACTACATTCTAACCAAAGAAACTGTGTCATGATATTTCAGTTATTTCTGCTTGCTGACCTTCCAACCATTTATTCTCTTTTTACCCACCTCATTCAGCTGGCTATACCTCATTTAATCACTTTACTCTTAACATGCCTCCATTACCTTTACATTTCACAAAACTTTTAGTTAGTAAAGTTGCCACTGTTCAACTCAAACACAAGCCAGTGAGATAATTATTTTGCTGTTAATGAAGAGCAGCTTCACAAACAAGCACCAAGAAGGGTGGGTAAAATATCTAACCCACTGAAGACCCAAAGGAGCTTTTTCCTGGTCAACAGACACCGAACTGTAGTAGAATGTCAAATCATACAGATGCATTTACATGGAACATGTGTAATTTCTCTATGTATTTTTTTAACAGTAAAGCATTTGTGTATTTTACAGCTATTTACCCATACTTACATATGGAGAAATAATATTATTACGATGTAAGTGTTACATAGTGAAGACAGAATGGTGCAATTTCACAAAAATAGTTTAAATTGGAATTTCAAAGCAACACCTGCTTTTGCTTAAATCAACATATGAAGTAATGAGTGAAAACTGCACGTGTAAATTATGTATGCACTTACAAAAGAGCGTCTCTAAGTTATCTGTGTTTTATGCTTCCAACAGCAGGAAAGGTATTATGCCAGAATTGGAAGAGTATTCTGCACAATTCTAAGTGATGGGACAGTTTCTTATTTCATGTATATAAGCAGACATAAAATTATATTTTAAAATATGAGTCAATATAATGTATCGATATTTAGAACAGTTACGACTTCCATGTGTTTCAGCTTCATCTTTACACAAGGATTTAAGTGCTGCCCACAGAACCATGTGCAGATTTTAAGCCTAATGCCCCTGCATGGATACTTGTCCAGCTTCAAGCCACAACACTCACAACTCCACCATAGTGCCACAAGCCTATATTCATTAACAATTATGTAAGCTGTACTACTGTAATTTGAGACACATTTTCATTTTTTATCTAAAATAGAAAGGAGACAGTGTCCTTAATGCATTTTTAAAGGAATTTTGAAGATGAAAAAATCCTCATCTGCCTAAAGGAAAGAAAAAAGTCTTCCATACTATTTAATTGTATAAACTTAACACGCAACTTCAGCTGCAAAATCCACATACGTTTCCTATTGTCTTTCTGAATAAACAGATTAGGCTCATTTCCCTTCTTAGACACATATTTAACTCTTGGGATAACTGTTATAAAAATATTGCTTTATTTACTTCACACAATTACATTCCAGCAGCAAGTAGAGTACTCTATACCTATTCTTGATTTTTCCTTTTGCAACTTCTGGTGACCTCAGGTGCTAATTAATTTAATTTCACAACATGCCTCAAAGACAGGGAAGTGGTGGCTGCATTGTTGCACACATAGAGCTGTAGCCTGGTGAGGGGTATGCAAAGCTGTCCTACACACTGAGGCAACAAGAGACAACTGATTTCAAAAGCAGAAATTTCACTTGGTTTAGCTTGGTAGGCAAAATACACAATGCCACTAAAAACCAGCCTGCAGGCATCTGAGAAAATTAGGCACATATGTAAATGAATTTTCTGAAGAATTATTTAACACCAGAAGTAGATAGAGAGAAACTGAGAACTTCCTAACCTCTTACTGCTGTAATATGCAGTTCTCACAATACTTGTGTTGAAAGGAAGTGCAGAAAAAGCATGTTCAGCTTATAATTTGCTTATTATCATATAATAATCATAAGTATATATTTATTTATTTTACATTTTAGACCAATATAAACAGCACAGACTACCCTCAATTTAGTTTCTTCAGCACTACATTTATAAAGCCAGGGAGACCTGCACTGGTATTTATAACATCCATGCCCAGCTTGCGTTGACCAATGGTTACTATTTATCAGTGACATTAAAAGAGTAGGGAAAAATGTTTGAGGTAGATGTACCTAAATTACTGAAAGTATCATTTCCTTAATGCTTTATACACTACTAGGTTGCAAATAGGATTTTAAAGTTGAAATCTCTGTGCTAATGCCATTGCTACTGTTAGACCCTTAGAGGACTTTTAACCCTGAGGTTTCAATTCCTCAGGCAGATTCTAGATAAAGTGCTGGTCTGCACTTTTAAGAAAGCAATGCAGCCCCTGAGAAATACGTATATGAGAGCTTATATAAAACAGGCTATTTGGCTGGCCTCATCTATGTTGCAAACTATTTTTAATGTTTACATTACAGATGTTGAGATCCACATGATCTCATCCTTTTCAGTTATTCTTTGCTGATCATACCAATTCCACTGCAAGCTTATTTTCATCACTATGTGATGGTCTTCCTATTGACACTAAATCATATTTATCTTCTCTCTGCATCTGCAGCCAATCCAACAAGAGCCATTTTCATTTGCTTGAGAAAGCTCTGAATTTCCAAAGCTTTATCCTTAAATATTTGCTAATTCTGCTCAAAGATATCTGAACATTGATTTTCAGTAGCTTAAATATACAAGCATAATGATCAAACAGAATCAAATAGATTATTTAATGTATAAAACTTAAACAATGGATGACTTAGAGCATTTCAGCTCTAAAGACAAGCACTTAAAAATTATGCAGGGCCATATTTATGGGTCCTGATTTTTCTCTTTCTGTATTGAATGTGGTATAAAGCACAACATATAGCCACATAAATAAAACTGTATTAATAATTAGTTCTGCCCCCTTATGCCTAGTATGTATGCCACATACGCCTATTTGAGTAAAATTGTGACTATTCTGAAAATTCAGATGAGTCAGTGAACTATAAGAACATTTAATTCAAGATCTTTAACATGATTTCCAGGGTGAGTTTATGGTTTGTTCTGCTTTTAAAGAACAAAAATTTAAATTTAAAAAAAAAATCATTGGGAACAATTTTAACAGCCTCCTCCATTAAGCACAATGAATGAGAATTCTTATGCAAGCTTTATAAATATTATGTATTATTATAACTAATTTTAATTGCTAGTCTAGGAAAAAAGGCTAAACCCCACAGCACAAAATATCAAAATGCTTGGTAGTAGAAATGGTAACTGCATTTCACATCCCAAGGTGACTTCAAATGTTATTTTTGTACCTAAATTACTTAATTTTCAAGCTCTATTGATGTGTAAAATTCAGTTTAAAAGGTAAAAAATACCAGACTATTTTGCTCTTTAAGAAGATTATTACACTGTGTTTTCAGAAAGACACCAAAGACATTAAAAAGTTTATAAATACACCACAATAAGTGTTCCAGAAGGCACTTTAAATTAATTTAAAATTAATTTTAATGTTTCATGGGACTAACATTTAACATTTTCACCCTAGCATACCCAAAAGCTGATCTGGCAACACCATAGTAGAACATTCAACACAGCTCACTATGAATCAGAAGATGTCCAGAAGCACCTTCTCAGGGTTGGCAGTTTTCTCCCGAAAGCACCATTAGCCCACAGCTCTTTTGCTTCTGCCAGACCAATCTGTCTCTAAAGGTATTTCAGAAGTGACACCCGTTCCAGTTTCAAATCTATCCATTTCATGTTATGAGATTGAAATAATCTGCATAAGTTTAGAATAAACACCAACTGCAGCTACAACTGAAAAAAAAATATTCTATGGAGTATATCTTTCACGGATGTCAATCTTTGTCACAGTGTTAATACTTTAAAATAAAATGTATAAAAATGCCCAGGCAAAATAACACTGAATTACTTTGCACCCCATGTTAATTGGTAACTATGAACTTTTGGGTGATGCCACCAAGTATTCTCTGAAAAAAATATTTAATGGTAAAGAAAAAAGAATACTAACTAACTTTCTGAGTTGCACTTTTTTATAACATTATTGCATTTTTCCCCTCTCTCCTTTTTCAAGAATCTCCACATTGCCAGTACAGATTCCTTTGCTCAATAAGAGGCTCTGCCATGTACCACGATTATACATTTAAGAGCAATGACAAAATATCACAGGATCATCAACCACTGTCAGAATTTTCCTCGTATTAACTAGACAATGAATACCAACCTGGCCATAAGGATGACATAATTCACAGGGACCTTGTCCCTCAGAGTTCAAGACAGGGCTAGGAACTGCATATTGGTATCACAGAACACCTGACATACAATTTCCCATCCCAATATTACATTACTGTAACAAACTCAAATATCCCTAATGTTAAAATACTGACAGCTGAAGTTTAACACTCCTTTTTTATATGGGAACTAGTAATCTTCCATCTTTGGTCCCTTCCAACACCTCTAGAAATCAGAAGCCATCCTAAATAGATCTAGCTGTCCATGTTCTAGGTGTCCTGTTCAAGCTCAAGATATTTAATCTTAAACTCTACTCACACACAGCTCAAACTGCACTGTGTACTAGCTGAAATCTAAAGCACTTCACCAGAAACTGCAGTCCCTGACTCCATCCTCACAAATGGAGAAATGGAAGCAAAACAGGTCAAGTGACCTTTTTGAGGCTGCTTAACAGCCCAGTGTCAGAAATTTCAATACTATACAAATGGCCTCAGACTTAGTCCTGCATCTTACCTCCGAGACAAGACTTAAGTCACTGCACATTTTATCAAGGCCACAAAAACTCTCCTTTGGGAGTTTTAGAAATCATAGGCTTTTCAATAAATGTCCAGTGTTTTACTAACACACTGCTCACTGAGGGGCTCCTTAGAATTTGGTAACAAACATTCATTTAGTGATAGTTTGGTACTTGCAAGCAACACTAAATGTCAGTGTTATCTAAGGTTAACTGATTGTATCAGCCTGAAAGAAGGGGCCAAAGTGAGTATTTTTTGGCCAGAATCCAACCAGCAACACTAACTCCAGGTACTGGGAGAACTGTACAACCTGAGATTTGTGTAGTCTTTATCAGGGCAGAGGGACACAATCTATTCCCAGTAGCCATTAATATCTTATTTGGAGGAAAATTACAGCTGGTTGGAAGAAAAGCAATGGCATCTTATTTGCAAAAAAGGAGATTGATGTTGACAACATGATTAAACATCTTTCTGAAGAGTGTAAATCCAAAGATCTCCAGCTGCCCCCTGTTCCTTCCACAGAGCTAAGATTCTAATTAACCATGGGTGAACTTACACTTGAGGAAAAGGAAGCAGGGGGTTGCACTTAAGTATAATGGAGAAATCAAGGATGTGCAATGCCAAAATGCAAAGATATTCACATAAATAAGTCATATTTAGAGATTTAGAAGGAAAGACTCATCCCTAAACCCTCAGCAGAACATATTTCTCTGTGCTATAGCAGAAGTCATCTGTCACAAGACTGCAAGTACCTTAGGTTTTCATGTAAATCAATCCATTATTTTAACTGCAGGAACTTTTCTCCACATCAAGCCAGCAGACACTCTGTAATATCTATCTAGCCCATAATTCATCAAGCTCTTCATCTTTTAAGCCAAAACTTGTCCTCAAGTTCCCCACACAACGTGGTATGAGCCAAGGCCACAAGCTGGGTACAAAGTACGAAGCAGAAACTGTCATGCAGCCTCCATCCTGTGCAGAAGTTTGTAAACATATAATAAATTTAGAGAAACACAGTCACCAATGAGACCACAATCCTGAACTTCATCCATCATACTGAAAGGAACTGTCATCTTTCACTGACTACTTTCAGTAGAATAGTGCCTACTCCAACAAGTGCTCACAAAGTACCTTATATCTGAAGAAAAACTATCATCTAGAAAAAACATTGAGATTCTAGCAGTGAAGCAGGTTCAATTGTTTTTTCATACAGGAAATGTGTCTTGCCTCTCAACTGGATACAGAATGCTGAAGCATTTGCTAAGCTAAGAATGTTCTCATATTTAATTATTTTGACCTTTTCTCTCTTAATTGTTACTGCAATTCAAGTAAACAAAATAAGCTTTCAAGACCCTAAAAAACCCAAACAAAACCCCCCAAAAAACCCACAAACCAACACACAAAACCTTTTGTAGTTGTACTTACATTGAAAAGGTGATGCAAGTTGATCCTGACCCAGTCTCAGTGGTAATGAGCCCTCAGTTGACTGTTCTCCTGAAATCACTTTTTTTACTGGGTAGTATTTGGGTTTGATCACATATTCCTGTGTTTGGCCATGATGAAGATTCATCATCAGTGTCTGAGATGAAAGGGGTATCATCCTGTTTTAGGGGGAAAAAAAAATCAAATAGAAAAGACAGAATTATTAAGAACTAATAAATTAGACTTAGAAAGTACTGGTAAAAAATTAACAAGTTTATCTGCACTCCAAGTTCTTAACACACAGTTTGGGAAATATCTACCATTTAAGCATCTGATTTTCCTTGCATTTAGCTTGCTCATTGTCTTGTCAGCTCAAAAAACACCAAACAAATAAGGACTACAGGGATTATTTCAACACAGCAAGAGAAGTAACATGGGCAGCTCACCAAACAGGGATGAACTGGGGAAAGTACTCCTCAAAATCATGAGATGGAGCTCAACTTTGTTAGCCTGCAGAGCTTTCCAGACTGGTCAAAGCAGCAGCAGCACATTTAAACCTCTCTCCATTTCTTGTAACTGTCATTCCACACCAGGTATGTTAAGCAAAATCGAAGCCCCTTCTGTATCTAGAAACCCTGTTCCCTTCCCCACCATGCCCATCTGACCATAGAGCAGAGCACTGCTTCTCTTCCTCTTTTTTCAGCCCATCTCCCATCTCATCAGAAAATGTCTGTTTCCCAGCTCCACATTACTTTCCCCATTCACAATCTCTTTGCCTGCACTATTGAACATCTTGGGCATATGTCCCACAACAACATGGCTTCCTTTAATAAAAAAACCTATTTATTCTTCCTGTTAAACAAGATGATTCCTTCAAGCTCAGTGATTCTCACTGCCCTTCACAGTTTCTTACTTGTATTATTAGATTACTCCCCAAGACCCCAGGTTCTTGCTGCACAAGACCTTGCCAACTTTCAATAGAAATTCTCTTCTCCTCCTCTCAAAACACGTGGCTATTTGGCCACTATCACAAGTAGGAACCATTTCTTTACTCAAGAGACAAACTGGCCTACACATTCCACAGTGCTATCTAGCAATTAACAAACAAGGCAGCAAACTGCACAGTTCTTACCCACATGCAATGAATCTGTGGGCCACTCTGGGGCCCTGGCCTCCAGAATTCCACTGCCTATCAAGTAATAGCACACCTTCAAGTAAAAAAGCTACTAATAGTAATTCTTCAAGAGGCTGCAGCTAGTGTAGTTCACACTACAGAGATAGACCAACCTTCGTCTGAGTGCAGTATCAATTACAAATCTAATAACTGTGACTACTAGGATTACATTGCCCAAATGAAAGCATACAAAGTGGGATGCTGCAAGCCTCCCTCCCTTTCTTCTCAACCAAGGGTCTGTCATAAATTTGGTCTGCAAAAGTGGAAAAATGGGAAAGTCATGGGATTTGTAACAGCCATCCCTCAAAGAGCTGCAGTTCTGCAGAGTGACTGTGCTCTGAGAGCAAGGCATGGGCCCTGTGTCACTAACAACAGCTGAGCAGCACTTCCCCACAGTGGTGGGACTGAAGAGTTTCAGCTGAGTGAAAAGTCTGATGATTATTCTATTGTTTTCTGACGTAGGAGCCTGTGCCAGCCCCTACCTCCAAAGCAATGCCTGAGTCCTTAGCCATGTCATTTGAGGATGCTTAGAGACTGCTGGAGCCAAGGGACTTGTGGTTAGAACAGACAATAGGGTTTTGTCCTACACAGATGCTCTTATTGACTTGGATCAGTTTGAGAAAAAGTGCATTCGTTAACAGAGACATTCTATTACGTTTCTGTTGTATTTAAGAGTCACTCCTCAGACTATCTCCAAATTAAATGTTTCCAATACAGTGCTTACCCAGTTTCAAACATTTGACTTTCCATGTTGCCTTTAGGTTTCCTACCAGTGGATCAACACAGAGGCACCAAAGGATGTCAGAGGTCAGGTTTACATTCAAAAAAGTCTGGTAAGATGAATCACCAGGTAACACCTCAACCTGTGACCAAGCTGCAATCACTGCCTTCAATACTCCTTACAAATGAATTTCACTTCTTTAAGTCACTATAATCTTTCTTCCACAATCTGCTTTTAGTACAGATCTGGTTTAACACCTATGTATAAGGACATCCATTTCTGTACCTGGACATAAAGGGGTCTATACTGAATTCCTCCTGTGTTATGTATAAGCTGGTCATGACAACAGAGGTCAAAATATTGCAGAAGTTGATACTGTTCGAAGTTGATTAGAATTTACTTATATTTAAGTTCAATGGTGTTATCTTCTTTGACTGGACACAGAAAGATTCTGCACTTTAAGTGCCTGTTTTCTGTTAAGGTTATGTTGTAAAAAATTACCTTTTGTATTGCCACATATCCAGCCACACTGTAGCCCAATCCTGTCAACCTAGATTAAAATCCATCACAACACTTGAAAATAAAATATTTTTTTAAACATTAAAAACCACACCATGCACACAGAAATGCCATACATTGGAGGCTAAAAGTTTTACCACCAGAATTTATATAAGTTGCCTCTTCCTTCTCAGATATTTTAATTTTCTTCTTTAATTTTGCATGCATTAAGTACTGATGTTATTTTATTATTATTAAAGCAGTGTAAGAATAAGCTCTGTTTTGCCAGAGTGATTTACTCCATAGTACATAGGAAAGCTGTCATCTTACTCTAGAAGATCCAGTTGTTTGAAAGGAAACTCCTTTCATCTGATGTGAGAGTTGTCAACCTTAATTTCAATAAAGTAAATCATCTTTTCTTGTACCAAGGTGCAGGCTTAAAATACTTGCATGAAGCCAAAGTTAAGAGCTTTCTACAGCCTTTTTCTTGCACATTTATCCTCAAGTATTGATGGTCTTGGTGCACAACTACCAAAGATCTTAAGTACAGGTACACACAAAAGTACTCCTAATGTTTAGAAGTTGCCCAGTATTGGACACCTATTGCTAGAAGGGATGTGAGCTGACTGGGAGCAGAATTTTGCCAACTATTTGACCAGCTCAACTGCTCTTGCTCATTAGAAATGCAGTTCCAGGAGGAGCCTACATGGACAGACATCAAAGGATTTAGGAAATCCTTCTGTTCTAACTATTCTTTTGATATTCAAACTCTTCTCAACATGACCTAGTTATTTAAGATATTAGTTCATAATCTAAAAGATATTGCATAGCTAACTGATCTGCTGCATCGTCCAGTAGAATCAGATACTCCCTGTAATGCTAGTTAAGAAGATGCATTCGTTAGTTCCAGACTAAATTTTACATGAAATGGCCAAGATTACACAAGATTATTGCACTGCAAAGGCTTATGTCACTAATTTATCTGGCAGTTTGTAATTAGATGGTTGAAACTGACACTAAATAAACTTGAAAAAACTTTCCATTGCTGAAGTGTACACTAGGCAGACTAGAAAATGCTTAACTGCATTTTCAACAAACAAACAATATGATAAATATGATAAAGTTACAACAGCACTACAGAGGGAGGACAAACATTTGCAGCTAACTATGATGCAAAAAGAAAGCTCTCTTGCTTGATAAAAGCAGACCAGGAACACGATGTATCAGAATAACTCTGGCAAGCAGAAGTGAGACCAGCAAGGTTTGGCATGAAAAATACTGTCTAGACTAAATAAGACAAGCCTGACTCAGGCTGGTTTCTTCATCTTATTTACTGTAAGTCTGATGCTCTGATGCTTGGCTCCTAGCTAGCAATACTTAAAAATTGCTAACACAATTGCATTAAACAACCTACAAATTCATTTCTTCTCCATTATCTCCTCTCAAACTCACAATAAACAGTCAAAAGAAGAGAACCCAGTATTTTCTATGAATAAAGAAAATATGTAGGACAGTTCTAAAGGCACAAAAATATAACCAAATCCCCTGTAAATTATTGCAATTCAGCTGCTAGCTCAGCCTGACCTTTGCCAGCTATTTCCTCCATACACTGCTTCTCAGATTTTCTGTAAGATGTATTAAAAAGTTTAATTTCCCATATGATGATGAATAGATGGGATTTCTTCAGTGCCCTTTACAGTATCATACACAACATTAATCAAGCATGGCCTGTTTCATGCCCTACTAGTTATAAGAGGTGAAAGAGATTAAAGAGTTCAAGCTTTTCTTTTCCCCATTGCAAAAATTCAGAAAAAAAAAGGTTTTATGTACAAAAGTGTATTTTTAATGTATAATCTTAAATCCTGTCCATGAAATACAGTTCAAACAACGCAAAACAAGCACTGAGACCTGTCAGCCCTAGAATAATCAGAGCTGCTTTAACATTTTATTTTTAAACCTGTATCTTGGGGGTATATTTTTCACCAGGCAAAAATTTGCAAGTATCGTGGGTTAGATACAACTGATTTGGTTTTCAAACAACACTTCAAATTCATTGATTTTTACCTTTTTTACCCTGTTAAAAGGTTAAGATGTTATCTACACCATAGCCAAGACCACATTTGTTCATAATCAAGTTGATTTGATTTGTAAATGGAGTAATACTACAGATCTTAATTAAGATACACACCAAGATTTTAAAAAAAAAATGTAAACAGGGAATCAAATTGTTTAAAAACTTTCCTACAGAAATGTAAAACGTTAAATTTCATCCACAGCTACCCTTGTTTTCCCAACCTAAATATAATGTCTATGTCTATAAAATCCTCCTTGAAGGCATTTTCAGAGATTGTCTGCTCTTAAGTGGTTGCTAATAGAGCTAGTCTGCCATTTGCAGACTGAATTGTGCATTGGTTAGAATTCTTTTGCCAGCATAAACTGGTGTAATAGCTACACTGAAGCAGAGAAATAAGTGTTTTCAAACTAAGAGTGAACTATGACTCCATTGATCATTCCATCTTCCACGTACAAGATAATAATAACCTAAAACATGTAGACATGCAGCTCATGACCATTCTTTCAGCCTTATAGAAAAAAAAAAACCCTGACTTCACCAGAATCACAAGCAATGATTCATTTCCTGGATGTTAAACATCAGAAAAAGGTCTTAAGGCAAAAGACATGTATCTATTGGTTAAATATTAAGATAAAGAACAAAAATACAGATGCTTAGTCACCCAACCTGATGGAAGCTACAGTTCTTGCAAATCATGCAACAGCAGAGAAGCATATGACACTCAATAGAACATTTAAAGATTAAATTTGAAGAATACTTCTTCTGAAGAGGAATTATATAAATGGCAATCATCAGGAGTGAGAAAGAGGACAGATTGCTTACTAGATCTTTCTACTTGAATGAACACAGAAAGTTTGTTCCACCCCATTCCCAAAGTGCCATCAAGGTACAACTGATGCAAATGTAAAAAAAAAAAAAAAAAAAAAAAAATCTGACAGTACTAAGGCTTAACTATTCTCAAAGTAATCCAACAGTTCAGGAAACAGTATTCATGAATGCCAGGAAAATGAAATATAACAATGAACAAGAAAGAGATATATGACTGTAGTCTCACTGCAATAGCAACTCAAAAGCTTCCCTTTTCACCATGCACCAAATGAACAACCAGAAGCTACAAATTATTTGCTATCTTATGCATACATTCACCATCTCTTAACCAGTGAAGCTCTTCACAAATTCAGAGGAATTAATTCAACATCTGGGTCATTTTATGCAGGTTTCTCAGCCGTACAGACACCTTCAACTTGACAGGCACCACTTACCAGCAAAGTTCAAGAAGGCAGAAAGAAAAAAAATCCCCAGACAAAAACCGTAGGTGTTTTGCTGCTTGATCTTGTTGGCCTGTTTTTATTGATTTTAGTTTGTTGTGTTGTGGCTTTTTTCCAGGACACCATCTTACATTCATGCAAGATACTTTGACAGTGGCTTTTGGAAACAAGGGAGGGCATCAAAATCACTAATTTAGTTTCCAAAAGGGTTACTGCCAATGTCACAATGCGAATATTTGCATTAAAAATTTGTCCTTCAGGCATTCACTATGTTGCAACACTGAGTCAAGACTGAATTTACTAGTTTACTTAATCAGAGTACTGAGCAAGTTCAATACATAATCTTTAGTAAAATAAAGTATGATACTCCTTCCCTGTTTCACATTACATTTTTCTACAGAAAAATCACTTTTGTTTTCATAGGACTAGTGGAATGTTACTGAATACTACACCAACACTGTGTAATTAAAAAATTACTCTGATAAAGAAACATTAGCTAGTGATAATTTCTAATCTGTTCACTCTTGAAACAGACTTTGGTATTAGAAGAGTATGCTATAATGACAATTAAAAATAGCAACATAAACTCCCACAATGGTTGTTACACGATAAAGGCAAATGCAAAGCCTTGCATCACTAATCTACTCAAATTCTTGAGCATATTAAACAAAACATCAGAAAATGAGCCCAGTTGGTTGATATAATTTATTTGAACTTTGGAAAAGACTTTGAAGACTTATCTAATAAGAGACTACTAAGAAACTCTAAATTAAAAAATGTTGCAAGCTTAAAATGGGCAAAGATACAGAGCAGATACACCTTCATTATCTTAGACATTGATTAATTACAGTATGTCCTTTTGAAGTCTAGGAACACATGCATGGTTTGGTAACACTTCAGCTCAAGAAGTAACTTAAAATATATGAGATTTAGCTGCAGTAATTCAGAAAGCCCTCAAATCTAACTTCATCTTCCACATTAGTAAGAATATATTTACACAAGATAAATTCAAAGAATACTCTCATGACTTTGTCTGCATTAAGCAGAAGTCTATAATTTAAGAATCTAATAAATAAATAAATGAATATATGCCAGTAATGAACTGAAAAACTTGGTGTACCCTCGAGATCCTGACAGGTTAAATCATGATTATGAAAACAATAACAATGAACAAGAAACTACACCATCATGTTTTTGTGTAGATGCAAATGGATTAGCAAAAACGTTTTGTTGTTACAGCTTGTTATGTCTAGGAAATATTTTCAAGTATGACCTTGCTGGCATAAACAGAGCTTCTCAGAAGGCATCAGATATAGGAAAATAAATTTATACTCTGTTAATAAATCAGACTTTTGTATCAGTGGGAAAAGAAATAAAAAAACTCAAGAAGATCAGTGGCTACATAGGAAAAAATACTCAAGAGTACCTGGACTGTAGATGAAATTGAGCACAGATGAAAATGACAATGTGCATCAGAAGCAACCAGAATTTGTCTCACACCTTACTGATGTCTGTGCTGACTGCAGCCAACCAGACAAGGGACTCCAGCACCAGCCTGGTGAAAGTTTCCAGGTCACAAAATTGGATTAAAAGATAAACTTAAGGCATTAGTGAGTATGAAGAGCTCAGGGAAAAATAACAAGGAAGGCTTTTAAAGGCACAGATACCCACAAAGCCAGCAGAAAAAACATGAAGTGTGCAGGCAGGAAAAAGCTAGACTCTGGTTCCAGAGAAAATTTTTTAGGGAATATATAACAGAAAGACATAAAATGACCCTTAACTCAAAATGAAATGAAAATTCAAATGAATTCTCGACTAAAAAGGACATACTGTTTCCACATACTGAATAATCCCTTTATGGAAAGAACTATCACAAGATATTATTGATTGTAATTGCTTCCAAGGAGGTACATGGATGATGAGCACATCTCAGATTTTATAATAATATCACAGAAAAAACCCTAAGAAATCCTTGTGCTTAAGCATATCAGTTTCCTACATAATAAACAAAGTAAACAAACCTTAATTTTCTCCTCTTAGGAAGTGCCAGCAAGCGCACAAGTCACTTTATCCCTCTGTAATGCATGTTAGTTTCATATGTAACCAGCTACTAGAAAAGTAGCATGGCACTGACTTTGCCAAAGAAGACACAAAAAGTGCCATGTGCTCATTATCAGAGAATAAACTATGTCTTCATGTGTTTTACTGGGGAGGTGGCTATTGCACAATAACTATCTTAACCATATTTACTGAAGGCTGTCTAAATTTTCTTGGCAAGAGGCATAAAATGCATAGTATTTTAAAACAGGCAAGCCTAGAATATTTCAGGATTAATCCAGACTCCACCTTCAGTACACATTTCTGAGCAGAAGCTCTTTCTGTATACTAAATCAACAGCAAGAAGCTATGACAGACTGTACTGGCTAGAGGATACACTCCCTGAAACAGCCCAGAGACTGCTCTTTCTAAATTACACGACAGAATTTAGCAATCCTAAAGATGGAGAGTCAGGAAAAACAGTGAAACCAAAAAGTTTACCCAAGTTCTCCTCCACAGTGACCATCTAAATTCAAGTGATAAAACAGCAGCATGCTCCCCACCACATCTGGGAAGTCTGGAAGTGATACAAGAGAAAAGCAGAAGTACATGTTGTGCTGTACCCCTGATAGTGAGAAGATAAATCATGAAAAGTTTGATGTAGAAATATATTAATATGAAGCCAAGAACATTTTTAATGTCTAAACTTTCAAATTTAAAATTATTAGATAAGCAAGATTAGACTCATATTTTTTCATATCACAAAACTGAGTAATAAAGATTATCCTTAGTTTAAAGTAATGATAAAATATTGAATGTATCCATTTGCAGGCAGAACTAGGAAAAGGAGAGACAAAAGCAAGCAGTTACTTTTATCAGGAGTGTAACTTTGGTCAAAAGCTTCCAAAGCCTCGTAACATACATCTACAAATAGTTTGAACATAATATCACACAAAGAACATTTTCTAAGTAATTAATTACTAAGTAAATATATGCAGGATCAGAGGACATCAATTTCCAAAAGTAATTTGTGAATTTTAGTTGTTTCTTGAAATTCAACCATATAACTTTTTGTTCATTAAAGCTGAATGAATACCTATGATGCAGTATAGCAAGGTTTTCATCATAGTGTATTTTCACATAAGGGAAATTGTGTGTTTGTGCTTACATGGTATAATGTCTTAAAA
Organism: Heliangelus exortis; assembly: GCF_036169615.1. Taxonomy (NCBI): domain Eukaryota; kingdom Metazoa; phylum Chordata; class Aves; order Apodiformes; family Trochilidae; genus Heliangelus; species Heliangelus exortis. Next base: position 12,429,081 of record NC_092424.1, on the reverse strand, counting down.
AGATGAGTAGAAGGTAGCTCTAATCCTGTCTGTGTTAGTACAAGATCCCTGTTGTAAAAAAAAGGCACTTCAGCAGAACTGAAGAGCTGATTAAAGCTAAAGGAGATAATAAGGCATTTATTTACTGTTGTAACCTAGAAAATTCCTCTGCAGAAAGAACCTTGGCAAAAAACCTAGACAAGAGATTAACAAAAATCAACAAGCTTTATTTATACTTCTACTAGAGATACCAGAAAATTAATTAAACATGACCAAAACACTACGGAGCAGCTTATCAGCTTGTTTAACAGGGGAGAAGAGATACAGCTAATTTTCCTTAAATGACCAACTGCTTTAAGGCTTAACAGAAACAGCACTTCAAGAGGACATCTGCTGTCTTAGGGTCCCAGAATCAGGAGAGGTACAATAAATACCGTGAGATATTAAAGGAAGAAAAAAAAGTTCAGTACATCAACACTGCCTCTTGGCATACATAAAGATCACTACAACATTTCATACTTCAAATAAATCTAAAAACAGCAGACTTAAAACCAAGCTGCCTTTTCCTCATTGACATGCTTAATTCTACCACAAAAAATAGTCGTAGGCCTGAAAAATTAGTGTTAAAATAATCTTTCAGAAAGCAAACGCAGATAATATAAAGCCAGTAATATTTCTGAGAAAGGTTTGTTATTTTCAGCAAAAATCACACGACTAAAGGTGAGCATAGATTTCAACTGAATTCTGATTCAACTCACCATTCCACTGCTAATGAGCCAAACAAATGTTGTAATTATTATTATAATGAAGAACTGTTGTTAATTCTAAAATAATTAGGCAGAAAGTAAGTTTGTCTAGTGCACCATAGTCAACGATGAAGTTTCAACTGTCTGATCTTGCTACACTGAGAAGTTAGCATAAAAAGGTAAGACTAGGTACACATTTTTTTCTGCTCTCCACTTTTGTATCTGTAAAACAATTATGTGCATCACAGGCTAAGAAGATGCTGCAAAGTATTTAAATAGTGAGAGGTTTTAAGATTGTGCAGTGCTCAGTAAACATGCAAAAGAACACTGAAACAGTTAAACTGGTTTTAGGTGCAATCTGTTTTCACTAGCATAAAATTCTGATTCCATTCTCATTTATTTCATTTCTGACCATGATTTCATCCAAGGACTTTGCTACTTGTCAAACAAAGCTTTGCACCTTTGTACTTAAAACCCACAGATGCTACACTGAGCAGCCTTTACCCTATCTTTAAAAGCCAAAGTAGAGATTCCTCTTGGTTCCCAACTCTAGATCCCAAAACCCATATTTGTCACCCTGGAAGGCAGTGAAATGCAAACAAACTTAAAGAACACTGTATACCTGATTTCAGCCCATGATCAACACAGGGATAAAGCATGTGAAAGCGATCTAATTCCTTACTACTAAAGTAAGTCCAACTTCTGTTCAATTCAGCTTCTTGCAAGAAGGAACTATGAAGAATTTCTGACATACGGCTGAACCAACAATGTCTGGAAGAACTTAGATCTCCTATTCCAAACCACTTTGCCTACTTAAAAAAAAATAATAAAAAATACTGTGACCAAAAGCCCAGACTGCATTCCAGAGGTCTAGGAATAGCTTGTTTTCCTATTTGCAGTAGGTAAATTTGAAGTCTGTGAGGCATTCCTCTGGTTTTTAGGGATGTCTCCAATTTCTCCTCAAAAATTCACTTTGCTTCTTTCTCTACATGTAAAATTTAGCTTTCCCTAGACCTACAAGCTTGGTTATAAGAAATATTCTTCAAAGTGAATTTTGAGAAAATGCAGTTGCTATACATGCCTTCTTTCTCATAGTCCCCCAGTCCGTGGTTTTGGTACAATATACTCATATTCTAAGTCACTGAAGTTTGTGACTTTTAAGTTTGTCTTGTACACTGACATAACAGTAAACCACATTTCACAGTACTTTATTTTTTTTTCCACACTATTGCATAAGGGGTTTCTTTTAAGCATAAGCTGAATACTGTCATTCCAACAAGTCTACACTATAAGGACAGGTTATAAAGTGTTTGAAATTACATCCTTGGGGCTCAGTTTAGAAGCGAGTTCTCCTCACATTTTTTTGATTTGCATGCTTCATTATTGAAATGCCTGGTAGACTTCTTTTTTCCTTCCTCATTAATCACTTCAAAGAAACACATGCTTGAACTCCTAACTATATTAAACTAATTTAAATTATTTTAAAACACCCCATGACTGCTCAGCAAACCAGAAAAAGCAGACTGAGCTTCTGAAAATGACATACCATTTAGTGAACTGCACACACAATCTATTAAAAAAAACCAACACACATTTAATTAAAGAATACCATCAATACATATAATTTGAGTTAAAGTTGCTAAAGCACCACAGTAATCTAGAAACATGAAAATAAATTTAATAAGCTCCTAAAAAGCACCTAATTTTTTTAAATTTTAAAATGTTTCCACAGCTTAAAATTTATGCTTTTTATATCCTGAGGGGAAAAAAATTAAAGGAAAAAAGTGAACTTTTATGCACCATCCACGATGAAACAGTTCAGATATGTGATTCAAATTTACAAACTCATCAGTTTATGGTATCATTTTAACCAGCATCTGATATATTTACATCTTTTAAAACAAAAATGTAAGTACATGTAAGTACATTTCCCTCTGGATATGTTTTATTACAGAATTTTTAAAAATTAAAACATGATTCCAGGTTTTTAAAAAGTTATACACAGAACTAAAAAACCACCCTTAATATAGCTATATTTTGAGCTGTAAAGAAAAAAACTTATTCTGATACTGAAACAGGTATCTTAATTACAAACCAAATCAACATCTGTATTTTCAAATCAGATGGATAACAGTGACAAGTTATTGCCAAAACCAACACAAAACTGATTGTTCACAATATTTGCATAGGCCAATATGTGTTGAATCCCAAGGATTCAACAAACTAACTCAGTACCCTCTCAGGACCACTGATAAAAGCCTGTATTTTAAAAACATCCTGTTCTGTGGTGCCAGCTGCGGTGTGAATTACACATCCTCAGCAGCCCAGCAGAACTTGTTCCACTGAATTTTTGGAAACTGGTATTCTGCCAAACAAACTTTTTTGAGGCTTGTGTCTAGCCCTACATCCAAACAGCCTGTAGAAACTCTGCAGTCCTCGGTTCTACATGAAGTAAGTCCACCTCTAGCTTAGTAGAGCAACAAGGATTTCAGAAAGCTGAGAATACTACTGTGAAGGAGACATTACGCATTTCCAGGTCACTTCTCTACCTTGAACCATGATGAGGCTGAGCACATTCTTCCTGTTTCCAGCACTTAAACGCTTCTGTAATTGCCTGGCATTTCTCATCACGATTTTAGTCCTTTGGCAGGACTAACTGCTCAGTGCTATTTTTAGAAACTCCAGAAACAAACACTCGAGGTACCTACCCCTTAAACACCATTCAATGATGAAAAGGCATGGGTGGTTGGAATCTCTGGTCTTAACACACTGCTTTTGGACAAGAAATGAAAGATGGAGCAGTAACTGCTCATCTCTAATTCTTTATAAGCTGCTTTGGGCTTAGCTTGTTCTAATGCCTTTGTCCTCTTCTGTTGGATCAGGGTTTATGGGCACAACTGTGTCCATACAACAGTGAGCAAATACTGTAAGATCTACTACTGCACGCCCACAGAAAACAGGTTGGAGAGATGAATGCTCTGGTTCTGCCCTTCCAGCTGACTTGAGGATAAAGTGCTATAGTCTCTCCTTAGTACTTGCTGGCCAGGCAGCAGGCCATCTGAAGATGGCAGAAAAAAGCATCCACACAGGAGCCATAGTATGCCTGTGTTACTGGCCTTAAGGATGGTCATGAGCAGAACTGACTGGCAAGACTTTTATAATCCTTACAGCCTGCTGCTTATTAGATTATAAGGAACCTTTTCTCATAAACAGGCTTCTACATACGTGATAGAAATTGCTCTAGTAGAGAGGCTTGTTTTCACAATTAAATCAGTCTCATTTCACCAACACAATTTCTCCTGTTCATACTTGTTCTTAAAGGGCAGCTATATTCCAGTTCAGCTTAATTCATGATGCAGGACAAATGCACTTAACACTTAGACCAATCTCTCAGCTATCTTATCTGACAAACAAAAGACAAAAGCCCATGAACACCTGAAAGAATACCCAATTTCAGACTCATGGGGCACACAGCAATTTTCTACTAAATTAAAATTAATCAGCCAGATGTTGAAAATATATTTAAAGTACCTTTAAATTTCTTTTGCATTCTCAGCTCTGTAGATTACTGCATGAGCTGTTGCAGTTCTCAGTGATATTCTGTACTGTATGAGGCTCTGCAGTTTTTCAGTTCCCAGTGCTTTATTATTAATTGTGAAATAACACATAATGATAAAAAAAGAACAATATCTTAAAACAACATACTAAAGGGTAACATTTGGGCTATAGTTATAGCTATTTTTCCTGCCTACTGACCACTTGAGTTCTTAACTACATATCTCCTATGAATGCCAAAATGTTTTGTATAAAACTGACACACAGAACTGCATGCAAACTTCACTCATTTTAATAAATTCCATAGCAGTTTAGAGAACAATTACAGTAAACATAGTGTACAACAACTGCAACTGGTTTAAACCACACAGGACAGGGCTTTGGTTTGGTTTCCCCGATCCCCCACTCTGGTAACACAGGAGGGATGGGAGGAAGAGAAGCAGGAACAGAAAAGCCAATGACACTTGAATTTTAGAATAGAGGCACACATTACTCTTCAATTCTCTGTAACAAGATTGACAATTAAAATCACAGATTTCCAAAAGACAGTCACTGTAGTTCATAGTTTAACTGAATCTGAAACTAATTACTACCTGAGTTGTATAACCACAGTGAAAACCTGACAATGCTCCTCATAGCATGTACTTAAAGGTACAGCTGAAAAATTAGTTCTGAAAGCTTGTGCCAAGGATGCCAAACATCTCTAAAAATGAGCCTTTGCTAGCAAGCACTATCATGCTAAGAAGTTGAAGATTTTAAGAATATATGCATACTGTTTTCTATACAGTTAGAAAGTTTTCAAATTATTTTCAATTACCATAACTGCATTGTACTCAGAGTACCAGGATGTTGAATCAGAATAGTAACTACTTCCAACAAGAAACCCTGTTATTTTAGGACTTGGTGAATATTATCAAGAGATGCAAACTTAATAAAACCACACCAAATACATCAAGCAATTTTCTATTATTACGCACAGAGCTTATAATCTACTCCTCTCAGCACAAAAAAGGAACTTTGATTTTGAACTCTACATGTACAGAGAAAAACATTTAGCAAGCCTGTCCACAGAATTTTATATTTACACCAGTACAGCCACTACAGATTGAAAAGAAAGAAATGTGGGGCAATTACCAGCTTTTATTGCCTCTTTGGTTTCATTCTTTTAGGCTAGAGGAATCTCCCCTACCTTCCTCCCCTCACTTTCTCTTTAAAAAGAAAACAAAAGAGTATTCAAGTATTTGATCAAGTAAAATGGCAATGTGTAGCCTTATGTGCCAGAGCTGCATTTTCTAGAGTGTAACCTGGCAAACTGCAAGTTATGCCTACTAAACCCTGCACCACTAAGCTCAGGTTCACTACTGTCTTAGTGTTCAGGACATGTTTTGCACCATATACTGAGAAGAATCTTTCAGTTTAAAACACTCAAGCCAAAACCTGGCATATTTGGTCTTGTTTCAAGAAGGAAACTTTCTTTAGCCAGACATTAAAAGGAGTGGATTTTAAGATCTTTAAGCTTGGAATAGAAAAATATTCTATTTATGATAGTAAACCAAGCAAACAACAGCTTTATATTGTAAAATTCCAACATATCTTAATAAGAATGTTTTGCCCATTCAAAGAAAATTTAACTAATTGAAAATGCTGCAGAGTGCCTGAGCAGCATGACATTTTTAAGAAGGGAGCACAGCCAATAAAAGCAAAGAATGCTCGATTTACATTGAGAATCATCTGCTAGTTTCCATAGCTCCTTTTTAAAACAATTTTAAGCTCTATAGTTTCTTAGAACAACCTTGTTTGCTATGAATAACTCTAAAATAGTTGTTCTCAGAAAAAAAAAATACTTGAAAGCATTTATGAAAAGAACAATAAACAGTGACTTGTTTTTTAAACTTTTAAAAAAGACAAATACATAGTGTTTAGACACAAACAGCAGATTATACATTTACTTTTTTCTTATTAAACAGTTTTTACTTATAAAACAGTTTAAGTCTCAGATACTTCAGCCAGGACTTCAATATTGCCACATCAGTCCACTTCAAAAATACACACCAAGGCAGAAATTACAGTGGAAGTATCATATAGGCCAAACACACATTGCAGGAATTAGAAATCAAAGAGGGCTCCAAGAGAGAGGAACAAACTTCCTAAAGTGAAAGACAGGATGACCAAAAATCAATCACCAGACCTCCCCCAAGTAATATTTATAAACCATTTGTTTAAATTTCAACAGTGATGATACAATTTCAGGAAACAATTAAGCAGATAGCAGCTCTACTATTCCATCCTGCTATGAATAAACAATGTGTCAAGTAGAAAGAGCAGCTGCAGCTCATGATAACATAAGATCCTGCTGCCAGGTACAAAGCAACCTAAATGGTGAGTAACTCAAAGGAACTTCAGCTATCTGTCCATACTTAGCAGGTCATGCTACATCTTTCCATTTGATAAAATTAAAGCACTCAGAACAGAAGCTGCATGGCGTTCACACAGTTATGTTGTTTCACTTTATAATCCACCAGAGGATCCAGCAGGCTGAAGATTTACCCCCATGACATCTCCAAAGGGAGTTTTGCCATAAAACATTCAATCATTTCAGAAAAAACTGCATAACAGTGAGCCCAGTACTTTCCTCTCACTTAGCTGGAGGACTTCACATGCAGGTGGAGATAAGAGCACTAATAGCACCACTCAAGAAGAATTGTCAGTGTCCACAGTTATCCAAAGATGTTTTAAGTGCCTGAAGGCAAACAGGCACTAAGACTATGAAAAAAGTACCTATGTGCTCTTCCTTTAAAACTTTGACCAGCCAAAGCAGCCACAAGTAAAACCTGTTCCTTGCCAAAAGATGGCATTCCAGCTACAGAAATAAGAAGCCAAGAAAAGCGTGTGTCTCCTTTCTCCAATGGGAACCTGAAAAAGAAGTGAAATGCCATCCCTACAAACAGACCAGCTACTACAGAACTGACTTACTCTGGAATCATCCCCAAATGATCTCATTCCTTAACAAGAGCACTGTACACACAATCAGCAGTTCTCCCTCTACTCTTTCAATAATAGCAGAATTTGGCAATGAATGGGACTGGAACTCAGCAGGAGAGTGTAACTGAATTTATGCACCTTTTTTCCTTTTACAACCTCCTTTTCTTCAGTCTTCAACACCCGAATTCTCATTAGAAATGCTCCAGGTGTACAGCTGTGGGTTACATGTCTTTCTAACCTCAATTCCACAAGCACATCACTGGACAATCTAATTTAGAAATTCACTGGACTTCTGAATAGTCAATCAAAAAAAAAAAAAAAATTTAAAAAAAAAAAAAAAAATTACAGATACAGTCATCCAGGGTGCAACAGAAGGAAAACACTTCAGGATGCAAGACATACCCTGCAGCTAAAAGCCTCTGGAACAGTGAAACGGGGGAGGAGTTGGCTCTTGTTAAGGATCTGCATGTGTACAACAGCTGCAATTCCCAAACAGGAATTATATAACAACAGAAACTGTTTAAAACAGTAAGGAAGCACAGCTGAGACTGAGGTGACCATAAGTTATCCTCCACTTTAGAGTTTCTGGGTTCTAGTGGAACTTCTGCTCCAGTAAACATATTTCTGCTTCAAGGTAATCATTAATTTAACAGTAGCATCAATTCTAAAACCAATTTCATCCACCATACAAAAATCAGAATAGAGTCCATATCAAAGCAGTAATTAAGATACAAGTAGTCACCAATTATGAGACTTTACATCTGGTTGTTTCCTTTTGCAGAAGCAGGCTATATATAAAATGTGAAACAGTTTAAATAAAGAGCTCTCCCAGCATAAAACCCATGTAAAGGAAAGTAAGTCTAACTTTATGCTCCCCAAAATTGTTACATTCTAAAGGCACTTAAAGCTAAAGTGATTCTAGACTGAAACTGCTGTTCAGAGGTGATCACTGAAGATGATTACCTAAGTGACAAAGGCAGTGCATTTGTCTCATGCTCTAAAACTCGACACTTTTCGCTAACAAGTTCGCACAAACGAGGTGCCAGAGAGGTCAATGGTTTCAGCACATGGCTCAGAAAAGAGCATTAAAGTCAATAGTATAAAAGTTGTCAGAAACTGTTGTCAGAGCAGAGAATGCTCTGTGGAAGACATAACTCCAGTTAAAGTTGATGGCACAAATATCATTGGATAATTTTAAAATTTGAGACTAGGAAAGAAAGTTCACAAAAAGCATGATTTCATCATTCAGAAGTCAGCACACTCAAGTGAAGAAGAAAGGAAAATCTGGGAACACTCAGCCAGGTAACAGAGAGAAACAACAAACTGTATGCTATGCTTTTTAACAGAAGTAACCTGGTACCTGTGCTTCTGCATGGAACATGACAAGTTCAAGAAAATACATCACCAGCTTTATACAGACTTAATAACACAGACTATTTCCTACACTGGTAAAGGATGCCTAAGAGGAGGATTGGGAAAGATGGGTGGAATATTCTGGATATGACCACCTGGCAGATGACTGATGTTACTTCCATTACTTTTCAAAGAACAGCTTCTCAAATTAGATCAGCAAATTAACCACATCTGAACTGTAATTTCCATGCAAAGTAGAGGAAACACAGTATTTGGATTATACTATTAAGTGTCTGAGATGGTGAGAACTACGATATCACTGAAGCTGCGAAGACAGGAAACAATAGCAATATGAAATTTCAATTACTCTCTAACAGAAGCACAACTGTAAACCAACATTTTTAAATGTGATTAGCATCATCTTTATGGATCAGCTCATTGGGAACCCAGAAGAAAAGAACCTTGTTATGGCCTAACCTGTGTACAGGACCCAATTGAGATGTTATCACTGAAAATAACTTAAGAGAGTGAGCAAAACTTAACAGTGAACACTCTAGAAAGGGGAACAAAGGTAAAAAATTCATGATAGCAGTTGTTCATGAGCTGAAAAACTATCCAAAGGCCTTTAGAACCAATGAAACAATAAATTAAAGAGGAAAAAGCCAGACAAGAAAGACCCAGTTAATTCTTCCCATCTGTGTTCATCATGATAGAGCCTAAGAAAGGTCCTTATGCCAGTCTCTATGAGGAATTCCAGGATCTGTTTAAAATTGAAGGACAGAGAAGGTAACAGAACAGTCAGACAACACCAAGAGGTCATTAGACCAGATACTTCTCATCCAAAAATCCCACAAGTTAAGCAAGATTCTGCCTATTATTTAGTAGTCTGGGCACAACAGAACCCAATAGAGAACATAGTAACTTTTATTGAAAAAAAAAAGCCAACAAAAACAGAACAAAAAAAACCAACCAGAAAAACTGGACAATGTCTTAGGGACAGGTTAATTTTGGCAAGTGTAGCTACTTAGAAGAGACTTAGCTGAAAGTAAAATTATAAGAAAGAAAATTAGTTCTATCCTGTCCCAAACCAGCACAGATGAGGCTTTTATTGCATTACCATTGACATGGAACATGGTTTTGACAGTTTGTTACAATCCAAACACAGTGCCTGTAGAGGTGAATCAAACACAGTGAGTTCTTGGACCAGAATATTGACCGAGCTATTTTACCTCTTACTACAATGAAGGTTGCTTGTACTGGCTTCCTAATTTAGTGGAGTCATGGCTGAGTGATATGGGAGGAGGTGTAGGACTCATTGCACACCAGGTGACTGACCCAGCTTTTGGGACAACAAATCTGTCCACTTCTCATAGATCCTGTTAGTTCCCAATGGTACCAAATGACTAGCCTATCTGGTGATAAATTCTTTTTTTTTCTGCCTTTCTCACCATGCTTAAGTATGGCTGTGGTCTTAAGGCCCATGTCTGTTACAACCCAATTAACAGCAAGAATACTCAATCCAACAGAGGTAACTAGAAATTGTTACATTATGCACTACCACTAAAGTGTGTACCAGCCTCATTCAAAAAAGGACACCAGAACTAATACTGATATCAATGTCATTAATGTCATTAATGAGATTATTAAAAAAATAATCTCCATGTTCTCTGCCAACACAGATGATCCCAGTCCTGAGGGAGCCCAGGCATTTCTTCAGCTCGCTGACTACATTTCCCAAGGATGATGAATGGAGGTGTTCTTGAGGGCTGACTCAGTGCCTTGCAGCACAGAGATGAGTAACTACCTTTGAACCAGTTTTTGTTCCAGCACACATACATCAAAAGCACTGCCAAAGACAGTGAGTGTGAATAGCTGTGATATCAGAGTCTCAAAACACTGGTGTCAACTTACCAATAGTTGATACACACGATCCTTTATGTATGCCTAATGCTGCTGCAGCAATTAATTTAACCATGCCCTCAACTAAGAGCTCAGAACTGCATTACCCGTCAGAAACTGCTTCTGACCTTCATTAGGAAGAGCATGAAGACACAAAATCTCAGCAGTCAAAATGTAGGCTCAAGTGCAGCCACTATTTTCATATGACCCCTGTTGCAGAATGCCCTGCCACAGTACGAAAAAAAATCTTAATTGCCCTTCCAGAATTTCTAGGATGATGTAACTAAGTAGCTATGTACATTAGTATGTATACATTTGGGATCAAGAAGATCCAAGACAGCTGATCTTCCTCAGAACAACCATTTTAAAGTGTTTACAGGACAGAATGAGAAAGAATTAGAGGAATGTAAATTTTTTAAAATCAAGAATAAGCATTTTAAAACTTTATTAACAAAGCAATAACTCACTATGAGGAAACACAATGAAGACAACTTGACTAACAGGTAAAAATGTATTCTGGAGAACAGCTGAGGATGCCTATGCACAGCAGTAGAGGTGTTGTGCCCCCAGTATCCTTGGTACACACAGCCAGCTGCTAATTGATGGGGTGTCAGGTGACTGGCTCTAGGCAAGAAGCCTGAGCAGAGAAGGGTATTAACAGTCACCCACAAACTTGTACCTAATGACAAACCCTCATGCATTGCCTCTCTGTGCACCCTTAGGTTTAGCTACACAATTTGCTGCTGGTTTTCTGACCCTACACATCAGCAGAGGAAGCTGAGTTAATTCATGGGGTAAGCAGGGGGCAAAAGCAGCCACAGACAGACCAGGACACAGTATGGGATAAGACACATCAGGAGAAAGGCAAAATAAATATTCTGTTATTATTCCTTTTCAGTTACTAGTTAGAGCTAGCAGTGTAAGTCCAATTTGAGGAAAATGTGTTAAAATGTGTTGTGCCCCCTCCCCCCTTGCTATACTGAGCTCCGTAATAAAAATTTAACAGGAGGATTCCAAATACTTCAGGATTGACTGTGACTGTCTCACTTGGTTCTATGTGTCAGTCATCTACCTACTGAAGCCATAAAGTAGCAGCAGAGCTCACATGTATTGATTTGTGTCCATCTGTCATTTGAAGAAAGGGGGCTTCACTTCAGCATTCAACAGGATAAGTTATACACAATGACCAAAATAGCTCAAAAATGTGCTGCCAACAAATGACATATTCCAGTGAACACAAACCACCCTTTTCAAAATTCTGGCATTCTGCAATATGAAAATAAACCCTAAGTAGAAGGAAAAGCAAAGCTTGCCACCTACTGCCCAATGACATAATAGAATATACTAATATTGTCTTATCTCCTTTTAACATACTATCTTACCTTTGAAAATCATTTCCCTGATACAGAATGTACCTAATTGCATCTTAAGTTATCTTTTTAATAATATAGAGAGCACAAAGCCATCACACAAAGTACCCAAAAGCAGTATTTTCCTTTTTTAAAAAAAAAATTTCATCTGCTTACAAAATCCCTGAAACATTTACAAAAAGCCTGAAACATCTACTGCAGCATCCAAACCAACAAAGAACTCTTTTTAATACCATCAACTGTTGCTATGGACTTGAATAAAGTCTGTCCTCAGCTGCATAATAAGTTTTCTGTATAGAGAAAAATATAAAAGGGATATTACAATAAATAAAGCCTATCAGAAAAGGTATTTTTTTTCCTGTAGGTACGTCTGGAGGAGGTAATTTAGAAGCTATGGATCATTAATAATGAAGCAGAGGTGTAAGTCTGGTTTACTGCAAATTCTTCCTTCAGGGCAGAAGCTCTATGTCTCAACAGGAGAACTGATGCTTCTTGTTTTCAAGCACAAACAAATTTTCTTCAATAATGACAATACTTCAGTGAGTTGCTATTTATTTTCCTAACATACTACATGAACAGAATCATTTCTGAATAACAGTAGGTCCTTTATTTACTGTAGGAAATTGACATACTTTGTATGCTAGATGGTTTGAATTAGCTAACAATTCAACTTCTGGTCCTCCAACACCTCTCTCTAAAGCCTTGTGAGGTAATTTAGGGAAGAAAAAAAAAATGTATATTGAAAAGGACTTAGTGCAGAGTCTCCTTTGTAGACTACTACATGGTTACAAAGTCTCAATCAGTACTTCAGCAATAACACCAGAAGATCCAGCTTTCTCAGACTAATTTGTATTCTTCACCATTTGTACTCCTGTCTTAAATCCAGTCATACAAAGAACCCTGTCTCTCACCAGATACTGATAAAAAGTAACATCCAAACTTCAACATGAGTAATAAATCTCCTTGGTAGTGAGGTTAGAGTAGCAACTGACAACACATTGTGTAAACGAACAGCTTTGGATTCATGGGAAAAATGTATCAAAGCACATGCATACATATCATATGCAACCTTTATAGAGTTTAAGTAAAGTAGAAACTGCTTCTATGAAATAGTCTGCTTCTCTGTGAAGTATTCAGACTACAGCACTGAAGAACTACTAGACATGCAGTCTCTTGGGGTTCCTGAATCACAAGCAGGACAAGATATTCATCAATGAGAAACCAGTGAGGCATTTGTGATAAATCAGACAGGCCCAATCCTGAAAATACATCTGCTGTTGCTTAAGGGAAGCCCACAACGTCTTCTGAAGGAAGATTTTTATTATCTGCTACCCCAGTCAAATACTAAGATTCACTAAATCCCCTGAAGAGCAGTACTTTGTGTCTTTATTATCTATTTCATAAGGTTATTAACAATGAATTTTCAGTATCAACTGGAAGTATTAAGATAACACCAGAAGTTCTACTACTACCCAAGACATACAAACCAACTAATAGTCACAACCACTAGTCTTAAAGACCTCAAGGATCAAGTATTAGTACTGATTTCTGATTCAAAGACCAGACAGATCTGCACAGTAAGCCTTTTTCCAAGTCCAATATACTTGAATCAGAGGAAGATGTCCCTGGTTCAGTGGGGTTACATTAAACAAAAAAAAAAACCCTAGATTTTTCTAATCACATAATACTGTTAAATCATTTTTATACCTGAAATCAATAATACTTCTCACTTTGTTTTCTTCTTTTGGAAGTTAAAAGGTACAGATGTATTTTGACAATAGACATTATTTTTCCAAATTAACTTACTGAGATCTATTCCCACAGCTCTAAAGAGGGAGGAATTAAAATAACATTTAAATTATTTTATTATTAAACCAGTTTGCAACTTAGTTTTCAACACTGACACCTCCACATCAAAGTCATCACCACACATCCCCACAAAAACACTGAACAGCCAGGTACACATTATTTTAAGCTAGGAAAAAAATAATAGTTTAAAATAATGTGGTTTAGAATGGTGGATTACAGTTCTTTTTTCAACTAAGCTGAAAGCATCAGTATAGTTTTAGAAATAATTTTCTCTCTTGAAAAGTAGTGCCTTGACAGCTAGGGCAATGATTCCTACACACTTGGTGTATGCCTAAATCCTTGTCTCTCTGTTTTGCTGCTATTGACATATATTAAGCATGACTGTATTTCAGTACCACTGAAAGAAAATAATTTGACAACAAGTTAATTAAAAAGTTGATTTTACCTTCTGGAGTGTGTTCAGTTTGCTGGGATTGCAGGAGAGAGGGCTACAATGACACTGTCAAAATGATTATGCCTTACAGAACAATACAGATAACTGACCTGCATAAATATTTTTCAAGTAAATTAGGAAGAAATCAGTAACTTGAGGGATAACAGGGTATGTTACCATTCCTTGCTGTAGATCTTGTAATAAGCATTGTGCAAAGGCACCTCAGAATCTGCTCCAAATAGTTCACAATGGAAAAATTAACTTTCCTGATTCTCCCTGGAGCCACCTTGCATTAGTGAACCTGTAACAAGTATACCATGAGTTCATTAAATGTTAGAAGCCTTTACTGAAGGGACTGAAAGGATGCAGTCATCAGTTTAACATTTCAGCACAGACTGTCAGTTTTCCACCTCTCTGACACAAACTAGTGAGTCCAAGAACTGATGGAAAAACCTCATCTTGGACCACTGGAGTTAAATTTTGAAGCCTGAAAAGCAGTAACACCTTGATGCTGCCAAGCACATGATGCTGATACAAGCTCACAGGATTTAAGCATTCTTAGAATAAACCAAACAGCCATGACACTGGGCTCTAGGAGGGCAGAACCTACAGCCCATGACTCACAAACAAAAGCTCTGATGCCCAATGTAACTGTCTGTGGTTGTCTCTTAACAGTGCAGTCATGGCTTACTCATGGCTTGCTCAAAAAAGGATTTGTTCAGACTCCTCTATACACTCAATATTCACAAGTACACACTTAGGTGTATCAGCACCAAGACTCACACATGCATGTGCCTAAGAACATAAACCCCAAGTTGCACTGAGAACAGGAAAAAGCGGATTGAAAAATATTACTATGGAATATTTTGCCTTGAATCAAAAATATTAATTTTCCAAGTTATCATCACTAGAATTAGAGATCTGTTTTCTCCAACTCCCCTGTATAACCCAGGAGAAAAGATGACCTCTCCTGACACCCCAGTGGCAGTGTACCATACAAGTTTTACTGTGTTCAGAATTCCCAACACGTTCCAATAAGAAGCAGGTTTTTTTTCTGAGACACCACTTGTTTTCAAGTACAGACATCTGTATCTTCTGCTAACGTTCTTTTGAGATGCAACCTTGTACCTCATAATATCTATCTTCAGCCCAGGGCTATGACAGACTTTGGTAGTGCTAAGTCCATGTATTCTAAATCCATGATATTGCAAGAAATCACTTCCCAGGTTTCCTTCTGTTCTGCACCATATTCTTCAAAAAAAGATCTCAGGAAAGAATGAAATTAATTTCCCACTTCCATAAGTATCATTACCACCATGACCCTAACATCTTTGTTGATGACCAAAACATGTAAGTACAGTGACTGACATTAGAAAAGTTGCATTTGTACACACAACTGAGAAAAAAATGACAGAGAGCAAAACAAACACTGTAGAGACAAGCCTTCTCTAGGAGTTTATTTTGGGGTTCCAGGATGAATTCTGCCTTGAGTCTCAACAGTTCTTGACAGCTTTTCATAGCAGCAATGTCTAGTTCAGCATATCAACTACACTGATAATGGGTGATTCCACTCCTGCCATAGACTTCCTTATGTTTCTAGGCGTGGGAACAGAAAACAGCCATTCCAAGAATATTTGGACAGTCACACAACATATGAGACCACAAGACATTCAAAGAGGAACCCGAGTGGGATTTAACCCATTTGATCTGTGCCAGTGGTAGGGACCTGACCTCAGAAGGATCTTTTGGCCCTGTAGATTGTCCTGATAATCTACATGAGAACTAGCAGTAGCACTCATTTCAACAGTTGTGTCTAAACAGCCACTTTCGTCTGCTGCACTTTATATCACTGCTGTAGTTTGTGAAGCAGGCTGTCTCCTCTCCATCTCCCAGCTTCTCTCCTGCAGTGGCTGTAGGCTGGTTTTCTCCTGACTTCTGTTTTCCATTTTCTCACTCTATTATTATGCTGCCTAAAATAGATTTATCTTCATGTGATTTCCAAGTCCTATCTACCTGAAAAGGTCTCTCTACATCTAGGAGAAGATCCTTAGGTTGAGAAGGGTCACATGAACAACAAAGCCCACCTGGTTTAACACTGCTTACAGAAGCATGCAGAGGCACTTCAGATAGCAGGTAACAGGTGACTGGTTTTGTTAGTCTGAAGTTGCTTGATCTACATCTGGGATGTGGTTTTATGCAAGCAAGAACAGAGATTTTGGTGAAGCATAACATGCTTTCTAGGTGCCTAGAAAACACTTTCTAGAAGCATCATAAGCATCAGAGTCTGGCAGCTACCAAAGTACCACAGAGGAATAACAGTTTATCCTGGTTTTTTTTCATCCATGAAGAACCCTTTATCCCTGGAGTCTTTTCCAGGAACAGCAGAAAGTAAGTCTCCCCTAGAGGTATCCACAAGCCTTGTAAGCACAGTTTCAAAGTGTTTGGAAGAAAAGAGATTTTTTTTCAGGCAACAAGAAACTGTATTTTTCCCTTCCCCTTCGCCCCCCCCCTTTTTTTTTTTTTTTTTTTTTAAAGTCTATTTCACTACCTAGTTTGGACAATTAGCCTTTCTCAAAACAGAAAGAATTCCTTGAGAATGTTTCTGTGTGGAGGAAGGAAGGAAGAGAGACACTCAGTACACTCTACATGAATCAGTACTGATAAGATGAGAATTGTCTGGCCTCTTTATACTGGCTTCCTATAATATACTTCGTGGAGCTAAGCAGAGAAGCCAGGTGCTGAGGATTAGCAGTACTGCTGGTCTGGGTGAAAAGACAGAAAAAAGCCTACAGATTTGACTGGTAATTTCCCCTTCATGTTAGTCATTCAGTAACCCTTGCTTCATTGATAGGAATGAAAATTATGTTCAGAGTACTATAAAATACTGAGTAGCAATTTCTCTGTCCTTGAAGACTGTGGATATATTTATTTCTAAAACCCACTCTGCCTCACCTTATGCCTGCCTTATGCATCAAATAACATACTGGCTTGGGTTTGCAACTCCAAGGAAACTGAGGTAGACTAAACTTCTTGTTACACAAGACATGTATGAACCCAGTTTTTCCTGTGGCTCCACAGTCAGACAATCTAGGACATCAGTAAAAGCAATTGAAAGGTTTAGGAGGAACAAACCTCATCAAGGATGAGGGGCAACAGGCATGAGGTGGAACATAGTAAGGTCCATTTAAACATAAGAAAAAACTTCCTTACTATGAGGGTGACAAGGCACTGGAACGGGCTGCCCAGGGAGGGTTTGGAGTCTCCTTCTCTGGAGATATTCAAAACCTGCCTGGATGCAGTCCTATGTAATGTGCTCTTTGTAATCCTACTTTAGTGGGACAGTTGGTCTAGATGATCTTTAGAGGTCCCTTCCAACTCTGATAGTTCTGTGATTCTGTGAAGAGTTTACCAAGCAATACCGTATGTCAATGGCAGTGTGCAGCGACCTCTGTTCTCAGATGCAGCTTTGGAGGGGTAGCAGGATGTACATTGTTGTAAAGAGCACATAACTACCCAGGTGCAGACTTCTATAACCACACTTATAGAAGTTCTTTGAGTTCCTTTTTACAGTCAGGGACAGAAAAATACAGTTTATTCACAGTCCTAGAGAGGGCATGTGCAGAAGTAAGGGTTATTGCTGTGTCATCCCATCTGGAGGGGCCCAAGTGAACACCTGGCTTTGCAAGATATGCCAAAGACCCCCAGAAAAGGTGGGGTCAGGGGGCATGAAAAAGTCACACTCAAAATGCTGGATGTGCACCCACCATCCAAGGACCACAACTTACTACCAATATCATTGCTGGATCCAAGGGTGGTGGTATCTTTCCTATGTCTTCTTTCTCTCTCTGTGTCTCTGTCTCTAACCCTAACTCCGCACATGAGGGTAACATAGTTTCTAACTTTAAGTTTTACTATCTATTGCTTTGTTAAATTTTGTTACTTGTAACCTGCTTGTTTTGACAAATTCCTTAAGTTTTGCCAAATTGTATTCCATTGCTTTGAAAGTATCATCATTTAGAATTCTGTTAGTTGTTATCTGACATACTTTATAACCTTACCCACTTTTAAATTGGTTTTATACAAACCTTCTGGGTAATAATCTTACCCCTGAGTACCACACAGAGAATTCCTGAACTTAATCTCACTGAATGGGTTGTTCAAAAGAGATTAACTGGAGAAGGAGGAAGAGAAGGATTGGGCCCAGCCGTACCTAGGCTTCTTTCTGAAAGAGTTTAGAAAGCTGGGAGGCCCAGTCTGAATCTCCCTGGGTTGACCTCCATTCTGGGGAACTCTACCTGTGCCCACTGTGTGGGACGTAGCACCACACTCCCTCTCTCAGATGTGATATTTTGTTTGGCCTCCACACTTGGGGAGCTGTGCTCACCCTATGAGACATGACAGTGCTGCACCCACCATCTGGGGCATGACACTCCCCTCAGTTAAGTAAAGTGCTGAATATTCCATGCCAGACTCTGCTCTAGGCTAAACACAGAAAGTCACTGCTGTAAATTAAGTCTTCCAAAACTACTACAGCATTGTCACTCTAAGGAAAATCAAGTTGGTGTTTAAGAGATATTCTGTTGAGATGAGGAGACCTGGCTCATAAGCAATGGAAATTTAAAAATCCACCAAATTCTGACAGGCACAGTAAAAAGCTCTTTTAAAAAGGCTGTGTAAGTTTACAAGTATGGTTATTCGAGAACACTTGCAAGGCACAATGTAATATTGAACTTCTTTGCTTTCAAAGAAAACACTTACTGTGGTTGCATTTGCTGAGGTAACCCAACAGGAGGCTTCTGCTTGATGGTGAATGCCATCTGAGTCATCGGGCCAACCTTCAATGGGACCTGCACCTTCTGAGAGGTCTGCTGAGCAGCCTGCTGGGGTATCGGCCACGGGGAAACAACAGGGCTCCGGCCTCCAGTGGAAGAGGTGTCTTGCATGATTGTATCCTCACAGGAATTGCCTTTTGTTCCCGGTTTACACACACAAAGCTGCGGTCGCAGGCACATCCCTCCATTTTGGCACGGTGGTGCACAGTTAGCTGAGAAAAGACATTTTAAAAAGTACCTATGAAACAAAGCATGATGGAAAATGCAAACCCTCTTCACAATAAGAGATGTTAATTACTATGTTAATCAGGGCAGGAGAGCAACATTGCTAACTCCACAAGACAATATGTAAACTAGTAGAGCTTTTAGTGTTTTGCTGCACAGGACATGCACAGCATTCAAACAACTGAAAAGTTGTAAAATATTGGTAAGCTCATAAATAGGAAATGTACAAGTTAAATCCAGAATTGTAGCATTATTTCAAGTCTCCTCTAAGTGGCCTTTTATACTTTCTTTCCCTGCCTCATCCTTTCCCACACTTTTACAACCAAACTACATCCAATGAAAAAATATTATGCAGATTATAGAATTTTACTACTGATCCAGGCTTAAGATTTATTCTGTTATTTTAAATTACAGATGCTAAATAGGTACCTAGGAGTCCTTACAGTCACATCACAGATGACCAAAACAGCAGAGAAGCACAAAGTGATTCAACCCTTTGCCCTCTAAATCCCAAAAGAAATCCCCTCTGATGCTACCACTATAATAACATAAAAAAGGAGACACATAAACTGCTGCTACAAAGACATAGCTACACCCAGGGGTTGCAGTCTTTGAAGAAACAGATGGGTGCTTGTGCTTATCCCAAACTACCTTCTATACATTCTTTGTACCAACAGTGCAAAAGGATCAGATTCTTCAAAAGACAATTCACTTCCAGATACCTGTTTCTGACAGGTTTAATTACAGTGCTTGTGTTGCTCTCTCCACCAAGTACTGGGGGAGACTGAATAATCAGCACAGGCTCAGCACCCAGCTTGTAGACCTCAATAACACAGGATCAATTCCACTCTGAATGAGCAACAAACTTTGAGAAGCAAATCCCACCAATGACCAAAAAAGCAGCTGGTTACATGTATACATCATACTGCCTAATTTGAGTACTTTGGATGCTAAAATTACAATGCTACTATATCTAGAGAATGTCAAAATAACAAAAGCATGGCAAAAAATTAATTCTCTTATCCAGAGGATAAAATTTAACAGTAAAATACAATTTTAATAGCTATGAAAATAATGTTTTCTTTAGTCCCATTAGAGATGGCATAAAAATGAAGCACTTATAAGAAAAATCACTACTGAGCTACTTTCAAACACTGCATATTTTTAATACTGTTAAAGATCTTTTAACACAGACAGAATTATATGCCATATTGTAAAGTCTACAAGTTTTATTAAGTAGGTAAGGTCCTATCTTAAACTGTAATGTATGTTATGGGCACATTCTATGTAATTATGCACCATATTCAGGTATAATAAACTCCACAACTGTTTTGCTTTTTAAAAAAAGCCAGTCCACAGCCCTTGTACAAATAAATGTGAGTACTTGGCATTTCAATCAAGTTTTAATGTATACATTTATACATTAAAAAAAAACCTCACTAGCACACATATGAAATAACTTACAGGATAGGACTGTGTCAATTTGGAGGACTAGTTTATCAACTAATACCATCTGGTACAGATGTATCACCTGTATATGGCACCAGAATTTCCCTACAACTTTAACTTGAGCTTTGTATGAGTTTTTTCCCCCTTCTATATGCTGTTCAGCAACATATCTCCTTTTCAATACTCTTTATCTGAGCAAGGTTAATTGCATATTACACATCTGCCTGGTAACCAATTTGCTTACTTGTATTTCTGTTTATTTTTAAGACTATATTTTGTCTTTGGTGGAAGATCGAAGATCATTTTCACCATAAACTTGAGAAGAGATTTACAACAAACATGTTATACTATACAAGCCAACTCTTTCTTGCACCTTGCTTTTAAGACTAGATCTTGCTACAGACAATAAGCATTTGCTCACATGCACAAGTGAAATTAATTATAACTTTGGACAATAGATTCAGAAGCCTGAGACTCTAATTATGTTTCACTGGCTTTGGGAGAGACTCTAAGACAAGAACAGTGACCCCATCATCTGGGTCATCTCTAGAAAAAGTGTAGAGATCAGTGAACAAGTTTGGAAACAGCTGGGAGTGCTTCAGAAAAAATATCACAAAAATCTCTGTTAAAAAATAAAAAGTAGCGATTTTTAAAAATACTATTTTTACAACATTAAAAAACTATACATACTGAGCATATACTTCTGGAGATTTCTGGACTTGTATCTATAATAACCTCTAGTTATTAACTTGTCAACCAGTTATTTAAAAAAAAGAATCAAACACCAAAGCTAACAAGACCACCTCAAAAGTCAATACAACAAAATACTCACTTTGCTAGGATACTGATCACTGTGCATCTCTTAACTCTCAATAGACAAGCCTGAGAAAACGACTTTTCTCCTATAGTTAAGAACTAAAGCTTTGCTTCAGAAGCATAAGAAAACTTGTTTCCACTTATCAAAGTGAACTTAAAAAGGCTGTGATTAATTTAAAATCATGCAGATGAAAATATAATCTGTTTTGAAATGACCTTGTATTTTTTTTACACAAACAGACTCAAAGATTCTTATTTCACTGAAAGCAACATAAACCCTGAAAGTTTCTCAATTTTACATATAATAAAACATACAAAGCTCTGCAGGACAAGCTGCATTCCTCTAGCTGGCCTTGTAACAAAACAGGCATTTGGAGATGCAGAAACTATGTTATAAAAGACATAGTTTGCCTCAAATCATGCAAACAGTGACAACAGGTAGAAAAAGCGATACATCAGATATTCACAGCAATGCACCCTTTGACTTAAGTTCTTCATTACTGTGGTATAATAGAAGATCACAAAATAGGATAAAAGCAGATTTTGTAGGGAAGAATTACAATGAACATTTTAATTTATATAATACAGCAGGTTAGTTTCCAATGTGTTGAAGGCAGCTGCAGCGTAACCTAATTATTATGTTTGAAACAACAATAATGGCACATCTAACTGGAAACACCATTATTTTCCATAAAGTCAAGCATCCAAAAACTGAATTTTAAACTGAAAAGCAGGCCAATATATTTCTGATACAGGCAATAGGCTTGATCCTATTCAATTCAAGGAGGTAATGTTTGGAAATTCTATATTGAGCTTGACAAGGATGGGAACAACATGACCAGGTTTTGTGGGGTCAGATCAATGATGCACTTAGTCCAGCCTCCTCTCTCCATTACTAAGGCAGATGCTTAAGGACAGGGTGAGAAACAGTAAAAGTTTGTACCACTTCAGGAATCAGAGACTCAGCAAACTCCTGAGCAATAGTGTTAGTTTTGTTTTTAAATTCTCCACAGATTTTTCTGTCAAGATTCATTGATCTGCTTTTTGAAGCTGTGAGTTTCAGTATCCAGAACTCATTGTCTTAAGGAAGTTGGCCACTTGGAAGGGCCAGCATATGCAATGTATCCAACCCCCCACACTTTCCAGAAATGTGTTGAAAGAACTTGAGATTCTTTTGGGTTGATTTTTGTCGTTTAAGACCAACAAATTTCTGTCTATTAAAAACAAAGCCACAATGCTGCATTTACATTGAAAGTCTCCCTGAGTCATAAAAACCTGAGAACATTTTCTGAGAACTGAGAACATCCATCTTTTATTCATCTTTCCCTTATCAGCTACTGCTGACCAGCACTGCAGATAGAACACTGGGCCAGAGGGACACATCATATATAATAACTGTTGTAATTATGACATCCCTTCAGAAAAGAAAGCATAAAATAATAATTACCATTAGGCTTAAGCATACCCCTTCAAACAAAACTGTATGTTGGTTTGGAACTGATCTAAACACATGCTCTTCTCAGTCCATATGTTCATGTTATTTTGGTTAAATAGTATATAAATATTTGCAGTAGCAAAACCTAAAATAAAACATTTACATATTATAAAATATTATAAACATTTTAAAACTTCTACATGTATAGAATGTACTTCTGGTTTAATACATAGTAGACTAAGCATAATTATATTCAATCAGTAAGTATAAAAAAAATCATAACATATCTAAGAAGTTAAGATTAAAATTGCTTTTTCAGGTATCTAAAAGAACAGAAATACAGGTATAACTAACTCCACTTCTCATGAAAAAGCTTCTCTATTAAATTCCTGATAATTCTTGTATTAAGATCATTAAGATCTGTTTCCAAGAATAATAACTTTGATTTTAACTTGCACCACAATTACATTCTTAAAGAAGTATCACCTCATTTACACATTTATTTCCTTGTGTCTTTAGATCATGTGAAGGGAAACTTAAAAAACAAAACTAACTTTTTCAGTGAGAAAATAACAATAAACAATTTAAACATCCCAAAAGTTTCCTTCAGCCAAATGTTTCTAATCTTTTAGCCTCAGCTCTACCTTTAAGTATCTCCTTTATCAAGCAACTACTGTTGTTTAGTACTTGAATGACCACATTTTTTTCTATGTCATTCCTGATTTTCTAATCCTTTGATGCCACAATTACACTACAACAGTGTCGGTGAGTGCAAGCCCATCCACTAGATACTTCTCCTGTTTCTACATAAAATTTAACATACTTACCTTTTTTCCCCTTCCTCTTAACCACACATAGTCAAACATCAGTATGAACAGAATGCACTGACTTTTAACAAAGTTCATCACTGCTCGCACTGGCACAGCATTATCAACTCTCAATAGTAATGTGTAAATCCTGTCAGGTAAAATACATGCTAGAGGGTAAATACTAGAAAATACAGTAACTGAAAGGAGGATTAGACCTGTGGGGCTTTTTCAGGTTCCAGCATAAAATGGTCAAGAAACGATGCATACATTAAGTTTAGAGAAAGGGAGAAAACCAACCCAGTAACATGAATCTATCCGTGCTGGTGCAGAAATTTCAAGTTCCTTTATGTGCAGCGTATTAAGGGCATAGTAAATATCTTACTTATTTCATTAATTCAAGACTCCTGTTCTTCAAGCACACAAGGAAACCAAACCAAAGCTCATCTTGGTTGAGTGGGCATCCTAAAAAAAAACTGTGATACAAAGGCACCTTCAAGTCCTGCTGTGTTGAAAGACAGTGTGATGACCCCCCACCAATTCCAAAAGAAAAGCAGTGAAGCACTTTCTCTGAAAAGCAGCAAGCTATGGATTTTGAAAAGAAAAATGCACATTCCAGTTTCACTCAGAAAATTCTGAATATGGTGTCAACATCCTGGAGAAGAGTAAAGTTCATAATAATAATTTCTTGTTCTCTGAAATGCCTTATTGATTGGCTCACCACTTATTTTACCCTTTTATTGTGGATAACATTAAGTCTTTTAAGTGGTTGTAAGCATCACAATGGAGACTAGAAACTCAAAAGCTAACTGAATGAATACTTAGTGCTCACCTCCTCCTGCTTTTATGGGGATCTAGGTCTCCATCTGAATATCCCTCCCCAAATAGTTTACAACAGTTGAATTTTACCAGAAATATATTCAACAACTCTACATGGTCATCAAGGATGGGGAGAGACAAATTTGTGACCAAGGGCCAGACAACCATGTTGTAAGGCCATTCTATAAAAACTGTTGGAATTACTTAAATAATCAGAAGAAATGGCAGTAACAGCAGAAAACCTGTATGACCTCTGCACTTCTAATGGAGGAAGCATTATGATCATCTGTGTCTTGCTATGCAGGAACTGCATGAATCACTGTTGGAATTCTTCACTGGTCCACTTCAAAACATCTGATGCATTCCCACACTGGTGTGGATGGCTACATAAACATGACCTCCAAGAAAGGAGGGAAATAAAAAACAATGCTTTTGGCATACATATTTCTTTTAAAATAAGCAAACAAAAATCAGTTTCTCTCCTAACCTAATGACAACATAACATACCATATTAGTATTATTTTCTATGTACCTCAACAGTATTATCTCTAAATGCCAAGATTTATCAGAATTTAATAGGAGCTATATTCAAATACTTCAAAAGCCTAACTTCAGGAAAAGGACACATTATTTTACCAGCAATGAGAATATAACATGCTGTTTGATACTTGGCATTTTCATGAACATTGTGTTTACAGGAGTTTTTATAGTTTAAATACTTAAGTGAGGCTGTAAAATCTGGGAGACATTTTTAAGTAATTATATGAGATCATAATTATACATCTTTTGACAGTACAAACATTTCAGATGCTGAAGATCCTTCTGTCATTTCAGTATATATAAAAAACCCAATACATTCACTACAGAGTAGACTAAGCCAAGGAAAGCAGCAGATTCACATAGCACCCTGTTCTTGCTTGCTGGAGTGGCAAACACTACAGTCTGCAATCCTTTTAATTCTCTTAACTTCTCATCACAATGCTTATCCATTTTGTTACAAGATACTTTATAAGAAATGCACAAACTAAAACTAAAAGCACCTTAACAGATTTTTTTTAAACTGGACACAGGATTCAGACAGCTGAAGTATTACAGGAAAGAAATTAAAGACAATTAATCATAATAGTGTAATTAAAATGCTAAGAACAATGAAATTTGCCTTAAACCAAACAAACTCTCAATAAAAGTTCACCATTTAGTTGAGCTTTTTTGGAAATCCAGGCCTAAACTGCCATCTAGAGATAATGAAAGAAATTATTTGAATTACGAAAAAAAAAAATCTTGCCGTAAGGTACAAAACAATATCCCTTTATCAAGAAGCAGCTCTCCAAAACTGTAGGTCTATGCAGGGATTACCATCAGCATTTAACAAAAGAAAACATGGCTGAACAAACTATTTTTAGATCTGTATTTAAATTAACATCTTGCCTTGGTAACATATAAAATCCTTGCTCCTCTTTTGTGTGCAGTCAGAAATGTGGAGAGATGCTAAAGCTTTGCTTTCTTTCCATAGTTCACAGAGAGAATCTATTTTCTAGGAATAAACCAGGCTATGCAAGTCAAGTACTGGTGCTTTTAAAGGCAGAACAAAAAAACAAACAAACAAACAAAGCAGAAATCCCAAGCCTTATCCATTATCAGTTCCTGTCAATTACAGACCACCCAACTTGACAACTTGAACCATCCATAACCTGCTAACACCCAGTACACTGCAGTATTTGAACAAGTCAGCTGAGGAAGGTGTCTTCCATCCACCCTCTACCAACCCGACAGCTCCCAATTTTACTTTTAAGGAAGGACCAGTTGACCAGAAGCAGCCCTTCCTGTTGAAGACTGCAAAGAAGGGTGCAGCACCCAACTTTCCAAGGTCCCATGGTGTTTAGAACCCCATCCTTCTTTAACAGCCCCACTTTCCCAAAAGTTGGGAGGCTTGCTGACCCCCTACACACAGCCAATTTGTCCTACTAGCTTACTTTCCTAGAGAGTAGGGAGGGGAGCATGCCCTGCTTCCAGCTCTTGCCTTCTCCACACTCAGGAAGAGCAGCTGTACAAACCAGAGGTGGCTGACCAGGACTGTAAGCATCACAGTATCACTTGACCGTCAGATCATTGTTCTCTTCCTGCATATGTGCAGAACTGGAACTGTGAAATCAGTGGATGAACCACAGATACTCCCAGCACCTACAAAGCTTTCCACGCTCCTTCCAAGTTACACATTGAAAATAAGCAACAAACAAATCCGAAAGGGAAAAAAACAACAACAAAACCAGTTTTCTGGGTTCTTTCTGACACCATATCTACAGAGGATGTGTTTGGAACTTTCTATTCACTGTAGATTTACCACAAATTTACTACCTATCCTGCTTTTTCTGTTAACATTAACTCCTGCAATGAGCTGGATAAGTTCACTATCCATTTCTTGTCTGCTTCAGTAAAGAAGCCCATCTTAAGAAGTATCTTTTATGGGGGTTTTGATTATTTTAAATCTATAAACAGGCAGCATTTGTATAAAACAGAGACTATGCATCATTATAACCTTGTTCCAAATAGCTCACGAATAGGCTGGGTAAGTTTCACCTCTGCTATAACGGACTTCTATTTCCTCACAGAAACATGGGAAGAGTGCATGGCATGAAAAGGTCTATATGGCAGGGAGCAGCAAGCAGCTCCCCATCTTCTCACAGCTCTCACTGCCTCCTCTTGTAGGAGGGAGGATGGCTGCCATCAGTGGCCAGGAGACAGATGCTGTGCTCAAAGTCTGTGCTCAAAGTTTACTGTGTTAGCTTGGTTCAGGGCTGTCTCTTGAAGCATGTCCTATCAATCACACTCACTGAGGTTCTCGCCACATCGTGGGGCCATCTTGAGGCCCATGCACTGCACTCCTTTTAGATGCAGAGGAAAAAAAAAAAATTAAAAACTAAGCCCACAAGACCCAAAGTCCAAGGATGCACCCAATGTATTTTAGCCTCATGTTGGCAGTCATTACAAGGCCAAACTACACCTACTCCAAAATAAAACACTACGCGCTGAAACACGCACACCATGGGCCTCAGGTTATCAAAACCAAAGGCTCTACTCTGTAGATCTGCTCCCCTTAGTCCATGTTGCTTGCTAATGTAGAGAAAGCCAAAGTTTACAAGAATCTGGATCCTCTCATTCTCCCCTGTTCCCAAGGGCAGTAAGTGAAACTAAAGCAAAGTGGGACTACCACTGAGTGCTGACGAAGGCTTTCCCACTACAAAAGAAAATCTATTCCTTGTATATGAAATTCAAAAGATTTATATATTACAATGGTAAGCAAAGCAGAGGCAAAACCAAGCTACTCAAGTAATAGCTTCCAGTTTTTCAATTTTGAAGTGTTTAAAAGCAACATCAAAGAACAGATTAAAAACAACTCATGTATAGGTCAATTACATGATGTCAAAGTAGTCATGTCTCCTTAAAAGTAAGATACATAATTTTGATTTAGACATAATTTGACGGAGATTGATACTGCTTTTACCAAGATGATGCCCCTAGAATGAACAGAAACACCTTTTGGGAAGAGTACATTATACTTAAGCTTTGTGTACACCATGTAAATAAACATAACTTGGTAAAACTCAAAGCCACAAAACTGATGAAGCACAAGCCTCTGGAGCCATTTAGGACCAGAAAACCTCCAGAAAGTACAGCTGCAAACATGTGAAGTACTCAGTTCCAGTGATCAGCCCTCCTAGGTACCACCATTTCTAATAGCTGAACTGGAGATTCGGAGCAACCAATGTAAAAACACTTGGTCATACAGAGTTTTATATCTAACCTGGGGGAGCAATGTATGCTTCCAAGTTTCCAGGCCTCGATCCTAACCCTGTATCATAACAAGACCTAAGCATACAACACTTCCCCTACTTCCCCCAGGAAAATTCAGGCACACAAGCTAAAAACAACCTAGGGCTTGCTCCATACAGACAACTGGGCATCTAGAACTGGTGACATTGTGAAGTGCCCCAGTCCTGAAGGAGACACAAAGCTGCAGTGTGATAACTCGGCAAAAGTGAGAATCACAGAATGGTTTGAGTTGGAAGGGATCTCTAAAGGTGATCCAGTCCAACCCTCCTGCAGTAAGCAGGGACATTCTCAACTATATCAGGTTGCTCAGAGCATTGTTGAGCCTCACCTTGAGTATCTCCAGGGATGAGGCCTCAACTACCTCCCTGGGCAACATGCTCCTTTTTTCCACCACCTTCACAGTAAAGAATCTGTTCCTAATATCCAATCTAAATCTACTCTTCTCTAATTTAAAATGATTGCCCCTTGTCCTATCACTACAGACCCTTGCAAACAGTCCCTCTCCAAGACTTCTTGTAGGCCTCTTTCAGGTATTGGAAAGTCTCTGTTAGGTCTCCCTAGAGCCTTCTCTTCTCCAGGCTGAAGAACCTCAGCTCCCTCAGCCTATTTTTGTAAGAGAGGTGTTCCAGCCCCCTCATCCTTTTCACGGCCTTCCTCTGGACTTGCTCCACGTCCTTTGCGTGTTGAGGGCTCCAAAGGTGGACACAGTACTCCAGGTGAGGTATCACCAGAGCAAAGTGGCAGAATCACCTCTCTCAATCTGCTGGCCATGCTTCTTTTGATGCAGCCCAGGATGCAATTGGCCTTCTGGGCTGCAAGTACACACTGCTGGCTCATGTGCACTTCTTGTCTACCAGCACCCCCCAAGTATTTTCCACAAGGCTGCTTTCTATCATCTCATCCCTAAGCCTGTATTGATAGTGAGGATCGTTCCAAACTTGGTCCAGGACCCTGCACTTCATCTTGCTGAACCTGATGAATTCACCTGGGCCCATCTCTCCAGTTTGCCCAGCTCTTTCCAGATGACACCTCATCCCTCCGGCATATTGACAGCTCCACTCAGATGGGTGTCATCTGCAAACTTGCTGATGGTACACTTGATCTTGATTCTATATTGCTGGTAAAAATATTAAACAGTACAGGTCCCAGTACAGACCTCTGTGGGACACCACTTGTCTGTCACTGGTCTCCAGCCAGACTTTGAGCCCCTGACCACTACCCTCTGGATGCAACCATCCAGCCAATTCCTTATCCACTGAACAATCCACCCATCAAATCCATATCTCTCTAAGTCAGTGAGTAAGACATTATGGGGGACCATGTCAAAGGCTTTGCAGAAGTCCAGACAGATTGCATACATAGGTCGGTCCCTTGTCCACTGATGTAGTTACCCTATCATAGGAAGCCACTAGGCTCATCAGACAGGATTTGCCCTTAGTGAAGCCATGCTGGCAGTATATGATAACTTCCCTGCCCTCCATGTGCCCTATCATACCTTCTAGGAGAACCTGCTCCATGATCCTCCCAGGCACAGAGGGAGGCTGACAGGTTGGTAGTTCCCAGGGTCCTCCTTTCTACGCTTTTTAAAAATGTGTGTAATATGTCCCCTTCTTCCAGTCACTACAGACTTCACCTGTCTGCCATGACTTTTCAGATATCCTAGAGAGTACATCAGCTAATTCTCTCAGGACTCTGGGATGCATCTCATCAGGTCCCATAGACTTATGTATGTTTAGGTTCTTCAGGTGGTCATGAACCTGATCTTCACATACAGTGGGAGACACTTCACCAGCCTGGTCCCCACCTTGTGGTTTTTTTAACTTGGAAAGTGTTGGGAGAGATGTTGCCAGTGAAGACAGAGGAAATAAAGTTGATGAGAATGTCAGCCTTCTCCTTACCAGTTTTAACTAGCTCACCATTCTTGCCCTTCAGGAGGAGTATGTTTTCTTTCATATTCCTTTTTTCATTGCCATACCTGTAGAGTCCCTTCTTATTATTCTTTGCATCCCTTGACAAGTTCAGCTTCAACCGTGCCCTGGCCCTTCCTGACAGCATTCCTACAAAATCAGGCAGCATCTCTATAGCCTTCCCAGGATACCTGTCCCTGCTTCCAGTGACTGTGCTGCTCCTTCTTGCCTTTTAGTTTGACCAGCAGATCATGGCTCAGACATGTTTGTTTCTTCCCTTCCTTGTTGGATTTGTTAAACTCGCATTCTATGGAAAGTGTCCTTAAAGATCTTCCAGCTCTGTTCTGATCCCCTGTCCCTAGGGACAGTTTCCCAGGGTCTCCTGTTGACTAATTCCTTGAAGAGGCAGAAGTTCGTTTTTCAGAAATTCAGGGTCCTTACTATGCTCCTTGACTGAATCATGACCCTTATTACTGTGAATTCCATCAGTGTATGGTCACTGCAGCCCAGGCTGCCTCTAGTCTTGATGTCCCTGATGAGCTCACCTGCACTGGTGACCAGTAGATCCAGTACTGTATTCGCTGGGGTAGAGGTGTGTATTTCTTGTCTCAGGAAGTTATCACTGAGGGACTCCAGGAGCCTCATGGTTGCCTACACCTTACTGTACTACTTTTCCAGCACATGTCCTGTAGCTGAAGTAGGAATGCTTCATCAATAGGTTCCTCTTGACTGGGAGGCCTGTAGTACACTCCAACTACAAAGTCTTCCTTGTTGCTTTGATCTCCAATTCCTACACATAAGCTTTCAACTTGTTCATGGCTATTCTTAAGGGATACCTCCTCACATTCAATCCATTTCTTAACATAGAAGGCAACATCTCCACCCCTTCTTCCCTTGTAGCTTCTGAACACCTTGTATCCATCGATAGCCACAATCCATTCATAGGATTTGTCACACAAGGTTTCAGTAATGGCCACTATGTCATAGCCTTCCAGCAGCACAGTAGCTTGCAGCTCGTCCTGTTTGTTGCCCATGCTTCATGCATTCATGTAGAGGCACTTCATTTGGGCAGTCAGCCATGTCACCCTTCCAGAGAAACACCCCCTAATTCCCTTAAGGTGTTTCCTTGATGTTTCTCAGTTGACTGTTCCTGCCTCAGGAGATGGATAGGATAGGATAGGATAGGATAGGATAGGATAGGATAGGATAGGATAGGATAGGATAGGATAGGATAGGATAAGGCTGCTCAAGCTGAATAAGCAATGCACAAGCAGAGGCCATAAGGTTTTGGGAACTGAACAGAAAGAACTTTCTAGTCTCCTTCTTGTCCAGCAGGGAGACTTTACTGCTGTATATGTTTTTATTCTTAACAAGAACTTAGATGTTGTTTATCTATAACACATTTATTTAATGTTGAGTCAGGAAATCTTTCAAAAGAGGAAAGAACAAGCAAGATAGTATTTCAATACAAAAAAAGACAAAAGATTGTCTTCTTTTCTATTGACCTTTCCAAGAGGCCTGAGCACACAGCTGACAGGAAAGAACTTAATTACCAGACTTAAAAAATTTAAACTAGTTCCAACTCCAAAGTCCTCACCCAATGCTCAGGCACAGAATACATACATGCACACATACAACACCTTCAGCTGACAAAGAAATAAGATCCTGTTTCTCCTAATTGACATGGATGGTGTAATGGGTTCTACATCAATACAGACAGTAATTCCCCTCCCTATAAGAAACTTCCTCAAGCATAATCCTGCAAAAACCACTTCCTCAGCTGTTTCACAGAATTGTCAGAATTGGAAGGGACCTCTAGAGATCATCTAGTACAAGTCTCACTAAAGCAGGATCACCTAGAGCACTTCACACAGCACTGCATCCAGGCAGGTAACAGCAGGCCATAGGAGGCAAGTTTGCCTTAGGAGCCTTCCCTACACCTCTGCAATAAGGAGCTCACACTTCAGTCCTCCATTAACAGCCAACTCTCTCCTTCCCACTGGTGCTTGTTCATTTTCATTGTTACATTACTGAAATTTCCGACTCTTTCAGGCAGTGCTATTTTTAAGACTATTCAGTTTACATTGAGAACATTCACAAACAATTTATATTAATGCACCTGACAAAACCTATTATTATACATTTTAGAATGGGTCTGCTATTACAGTAAGGTAACTCCGTTAATTATTGGTTTTAAGCTATCAGATCATGCACAGAATAGGTCATTTCTATCTTGACTTCCCAACATGAAAAACAGTTCCTTGCAATCATTAAGAAAAAAAACCAAACCTACAAAAAAACCCAAAATTAAGAGAAAAGCATATTTTGTAGGAAGTAATATTAATTAGTAGACCTTTCTACTAAAGTAACAAAGTAGAAGACAACAGGTTTCAATAGGATAAACATACAGTGGAGAAGCAGGAACTCCTAACTTCCAGCCCAGGTCTTCCAGTCAGCTGTTATAACTTGTCTGAGGCTGCATTTCACCTATGGTTCAATTACCATAAATGAAAAAAATAACAAAAAACCCACACTCTGGGTTTTACTTGCCTTACAGCCATGTTGTAGAGATAATGTTTGTCTAATGCTCTGGTAATGCAACAAGTACTAACAAACCATGATGTCTCCAGCCTTGTTGGTATCTTATTATTGCAGTTACACAGATTATAACCTGTGATATCTACAACTGAAAGACAACTGTTGCCATAAACCCTATTACATGCTTAAAATTTTCCAACATAAACACCTTGGAAATAACAACAGTTCATTGCTATTGTTGAATTTTTCCCACATTTGTCTTTATCCAAAGTTGGGTGTTCTGAACTCCACAAAAAGGTTATTTTGGATTGTTAGAAGTCATTTTCCCAGTACAGAGCAATTCTGAATACCTTTAACAGTAAGCTTTATGATACCATCTTTTTAATTAAAATGAAGGAGTTCTTCATAAGCAAAGTCACTCAAGGTTTGAAAAAGTTCTTAAGATAAAACATTACAATATAAAACTTAAGTATTAGGCACAGAGTAGGAAAACCCATATGCCTAAAACCAGATATGGTAGACATTCTCATACAGGTATAATAGGAACACAGAAGCTCACCTCCTGAAGACAGACTGTAAGGCTCCCAAGAGAACACAATTAATGTAAACACAACAGGCTGTTCAGCTTCAAACCAAAATTAAAAAAAAAAAAAAAAAAGACTCAAAAATTCTATTTGCCTCCTCCATACAGATACTGCCCTCTGACCTGCACAGAAACATTTCAAATACCCTGCCTTGCTTCTACTGAGGGAAATGTGATGCAGCTGCCTCTGCTCCCAGCCAGGCTGCTACCCACCTGGGAGAGAAGTCACTCAAGGGAACAGCAACCTCAGCCCCATGAGTGAGAAAGTAGAGCTAAAAAACAGCACCATGCAAGAGAGGAGAGAGAGAGAGATTAACAAAGCCTGGGCTGCAAAACCATACCTCTTCCCTTTGACCCCTCTTTCTGTGTGTTACAAGCAGGCTTATTCAAACAGGTGCAGCAGAGCAGAAACACATGGTGCTTGGTCCAGCCTGAAATTACACCTGAGCTAATAAGCCTTGCAGATCAGAGCTGGCTCTCAGCATTCTGGTTCTGGAAGCATAATGCAGACAAATATATGTTGGCTCTGGAAAGAGCCAGTATGGGTCTGGGGTTTATTAGCTCAGGCTTTGCACCATGCAAAAGAATATAAACTGACCCTAGAGGCCAAATAGCTTATTAAAGTGATACTAAGCCTGAGCTAATAAACCCTGACCGATCCTAACTGACTCTGCATGAAGTCAGCTCAGGTGTGCCTACATCTGTGACACAATCCACAACTGAAATAATCCACTCAAAAAACCCACCAAGACCCCACTGTCTAAATTTCAAAATAACTTATTTTTGCAGGAAGTAAAGGGTTAACATTTATTCAGTTACAAGGTTTCTGTTTCTATGAAGGCAACATCAGGAGGTTGAAGAAAAGGAGGTATCTGGCTTTTATAACTGTGATACTAATCTTCCACAGCTAAAGCTAGTCAATGTTATCTCATGATTTGCCTTAGTTACAAAACAGAAAACTTCAGTACATTTAGTGCTTCTCTTGGCTCACCAAGAGAGGGGTAAAACTAAGTCAAGTGTATTATGCCACTGCTGGGAGGTATCAGAGTAGCACCAGAGGGTAAGCAAGAATACTTAATGTGAAGGAAGGCCCAGTATCAAGCACACAAAAAGAGAAAGAAAGGTCAAAGAAAATCTCTACCACTCTTCTTTGAACTCTTTCTTTGCTACTCTATTCCTCTAAAAAACCTATATAAATGAACCAAGTAATTCATGGATTTAAATGAGATTCCAGTTATTCTGTAAGAATCTAATTATCTGACTCTACTGAAGGACCCAAAAGTAGAAAGAAATAAAGATGAAAGTCAAAAAGGAGCAAATAGTTGAATGATAATGGGAGAATTAGAAAAGATGAAACTTAAAGGACATAAAGCAAACCAGTTCATTTATAAACAACACTTTGAAAAGATGAATTGAAGCTATCTGGAAATAAAACTTACGACAAAGAGCCACGAAAAGGAAAACTGAGTTTTGTTCAAAATCATTAAAACAAAACTGGTTGACTATACCATTGCAGCGGAAATACAATTTTTTACTTCTAATCTCCTGAAATTATTAGAAGGTTTTTTTTCCACTTTGATTAGTCTTTCAGCTAATGTGTTTAGTAAGCTCAACAATTAGCCTCAAAACACCATCTCAAATACTGTAAGCTGCAGGAAATCATTGTAACTTGACAATTAAACTAATTCTTGTTATGTGTTTTAAGCAACAAAAAGGGATGAACCTAACACAGCATCATATATTTTAAGCTGCAAATATTGAGAAGACTACCTTAAATGCATCCCTAAATTGGTCAGGGTAATTGTGAAGTTTTGTCTTCAGCAGCCTACTGTAATAAAGTCTTTGCTTCTTAGCAACAGCTCCATGCAGGTCAAAGGTACCTGACCTTACTGAGGATTACAAATGTGATTGCTCCCTATTGTGAAAAATCCCACACAGGGACAAAAGCCACTATAATAAACCCCAAAGAAAGTTTGCATCTTGAAAGCATTCTTTCCTCCAGCTTTCTCAGGGACAGAAGTCTGTCCTGTGGAACTAAAGCAATGTGCCAAGATATGCACAACTTTCTTGATACCTAAACAAGGATCCTGAAGAGGTGTGTCATTACACTCTTCCACAACCTCATGGCAAAATCACTTCAGTTTAGCCATTTGCAGTCATCTTGAATCTTGCCTAAATTAGCAAAGATTCACCCTGTTCCACATTAGAAAGGACAACCAGAACGTAATAGCATTGATTCAATTATTTAATGCACACGTATTGTGTTTCTACAGAACTTAGTAAAGGTACATCCTTGTACAGGACCATCTGCAAACCCACTTCTGCCTTGTTCAACACTTCAAAATTTTCATGCCCTAAGCACAAGATTATCACGTGGGCTGGTGGTGAAGGGGCAGTGGGGGCAGATGGCAATTCCATGCTCCCCACCTACACTCCTCTGGCAAAATGCTCTCCAAGAAACTGCTACTATCTGTGCTGAGAATATAAACATAAGAAGCAACTGCTACTCATTCTTTAGCAGAACTGAAAGTTAGCAAGCAGGGATTAGGGATGAGAAGTGGAGCGCTATGGCTGCGGCGCACCAGGACGCTGTGGGAGAAGGACTGGAGCAAGCACACTGGTCAACTGTGCCAGTGCCACACGAGTGGGATCTGAAGGTCAGCAGGGACCACAGCCAGTATCAGCATCTACTGCCTCGTCAGATGCCAGCATTGTGTCCACAGGTACCCCCAACACTGAGCATGGTGGCCTCCGCACACCCCACCCCCCACCCACGACTACTCACGTTTGATGCACCTCTGGGAGCCCGTGGCCTTGCTCCACCCGTGACAGCACTGCCCCCCGCAGACATTGGCCCTGAGGGAACAGCAAAGTGAAATGAAGTTCCAGCGGGCTCCCCGTGTCCCCCGTTCCCCGCGACAGCTGCCGGCCCCGGTTCCCATCCCCAGCCGGGCAGCGGGGCGGGCGCCTGGGCCGGGGAGAGAAAAGGCGGGAAGACTCAAACCTCCCGAAGGGTGTTTGAGGAAACTTCGCCCGGCGCTGGCTCTGACTGGAGCAGCGGGCTGAGACCTCCCGAAGCGGGCTGGGAACACACAGGCAAACCCAGCGCTGCTTTCAGGGACGCAAACGACAAGGGAGAGGGCTGAGGTTCGCCGCTGACAGGAGGAGGAGGCCTAGAGGAGGGCGGCGGCTGCGGGGCTCCTCGAACACTCGACGCCTCAGCTTGTTGCCGCGGGCTGCTGGAAGCCGGCGGTGTGTATGAGATGAGGGGGTTGGCTCCTCGCCCGGCCTCAAGTGCCGGGAGGAGACGGCAAAGAAACGGGGCGCTTACGCGCCCAGCTGGTTCGCAGGCAGCCGGGCACCGCCGGCGGGCAGGTAAAGTCGGGGTGACTCCCAGGAGCCCGGCGCGGGCTTCCCCGCCCCACCGCTGCCGAGGGGAGGCGGTAACAGCCGACATGAAGGTGCCGGCAGGGGGAGGGAGGCTGCAGGCGGGCGGCACCACCGTTGCCTGAGCCGAGATAGGGGCGGGCGAGAGGGCGCCTTACCCCGGCAGCGGAGGCAGCTGGTGCTTCTGTCGGAGGGGCAGGCCGGCGCTGCTGTTGCCGTGGGTGACCGGCGGTGGCTTGGGCCGCGGCCCGAAGCGGGCCGGCTTGGTGAAGGAAGCAGTATGAGTGGCGGAGTTGGGATGGACCTGCCCGGCGGGGCCCAAGCGGAGCTGCACGCCCGCGCCTCCCGCCTTGCTCATCCGCCGGGTCCGCTCCAGGGTGCCGCTGCCGCCGCCGCCACCACCGTAGCGCGTGTTCAGCTGCACATTAAACGTGCGCTGCTGCTGCTGCTGCTGCTGCTCCCCCCCAAGGAGGGTCGGGCGCTGATGCCGGCTGCCGGAGGATCCCGGCCGGCCGGGTTGCAGGACATACGTGATCCTCCTCAGCCTGCCCTTTTCGGAGGCAGCGACCGCTGGTGACAAAAGTGCACAGGCAGTGAGGAGGAGGCAAAAGCCCCCTCTGATCCAAGCCATTTCCACAGCGGGAGCCCCGACAGCCGGCGAGTTTCACGGACTCCCGATGCAAGGGTTTTCTCTCCTCCAAAGAGCTTGTGTGTGCGCGACCTGCGCCCTGTGTGCGGATCCTTCCTCCGCTCGCTGCCCCCAGCTCCGGGGAAGGAAATGGAAAAAAGCCTCAGGTTCCCCTCACCCGCCCCCCAAACTGTTCGAAAAGTTCAGCAAACACGTCGCCCTGTGGAGCAGGAAAACATCGGTGGAAGAAAGGAAGCGGCGGGTGCGAGCAGAACTGGAGCGGGAAGGGAGGAGGAGCAGCAGCAGGGGAAGGGTGTTCGCGGGAGGGGGGTGGTCGCAATGGAGCGCAGATGTTTCAGTTGACGAAGCTGCCAGGGGTCTGCGGGCGTGTGTAAGAAACGGTCCTTAAGCCAGTCCAGGCAGAAGAGAAAAAAAAAACCACACACACAGAAACACCCACCCTCTTTTCTAGAGTTTCTCCAGGACTGAGGGTGTGCGGGAGGGGAGGGGGCGGGGGTGCCCCTGCCCCGGTGCCGGCCCCACGCAGCCAATCTGGGACCGCCGTGACGTCAGGCGGCGCTCCCGGGGCGTGGGGGGCCGAGACGGGGCCAGGTGACAGGGAGGGGAGTGGGGCGGCTGCCCTGTCCTTGTCCCTGTCCGAAGCGGGGCGATCGGAGCTCTGCGCCAGACCCCGCGCCGCTAAACCAGCCTCAAATCCACGCATTTTCACTTAGGGGCGGTGACTTGCCGTACTGCCGGTGGCAAGCACAACATGGCTATCCCGCACAGCTGGGCTAACGTACCTGCAGTATGGCAATAGCCGAGCATTGCTGTTTTAATGGACATGGGGATGAGGGGGAGCTGAAGAACAAAAGGCTAATGCCCTACTCGCTGCCTGTGTCTCGCTGTGGGGGCTCCATGCAACAAATTAAGTAAATTCCATCTGAGTAGAGCAGTGATGTCAGATAGAGGCAAAACTTTAACCCCCCAAAAAACTTTATATACGTTTTAGTATGTAGGTAGGAACTCGATGAAAGCACTTACACACGGTAAAGGTAACCACTTTCCTCAGTTTGTGCCTGATGAAAGAGTAATTTGAGATTACTCCTATCAGAAATACTAGAAAGATTAGAAGGGACCATATTCTTTCTTTTCTTTTGTGTTTGTAAAGCAGTATGTATTCTTAAGTAATAAAATACAAACCATGATTGTACACTTGGAATTAATATATAAATAAAACTGTCTCTTTTCTCCAGTGTGACTTAACTGATGTAATCCTTTACCATGTTAAATAAAGAAAAAAGCAAAGTTCACAAAATACCCTGAAGGTTACATCTTTTAAAATACTCAGAAGCTGATGTGACTGTGTTCTTTCCAAGAAACTTTGTGGCAAATCAGTTTGCAAATCCAATAGCTTGCAATCTACGTCCTCCTCCTTGGGTTCTCCTCTGTTCTTTTCCAGAGTTTTAAGGACACTGACCCAGGCTCCAAACTGATGAGATTTTGTTCTTAAATGCTCTTGGTGCAGCTACACAGCCAGCACAGGGTGCAGGAGGGTTTTACATTGATAGGATTCCAGGCAAGAGCCAGTGTTAGGAGCCCCTTCCTCCTTAGTTCTCATCTATTTAAAACTGCTCAAAAATAGATGTTTTAAATAGATGAGAGTTTGAAGCTTTCTATAGTCTCAGTGTGAGAGCTGAATCAATGCTATAGGCTTCTGCTCCTGTGCCTCGAGTGCTCTGAACTGAACCCATGTTTGAAAAAAAAATGCCATGAGCACTGGCAGCTTCTAAATCCTGTATGGGTTAAACTAGAATGAAACTGTGGAGGTTCAAAAAAAAAAAAAAAAAAAATCAGAGATAAAGTCTGAAAGGACCCCCAGCTTGAAGATAATGAAGGTAACTATGAGACCACTGCCTCTTCTCTTAGCAAACATATACATACATCTGTTGTTTTTTTAACTTGGAAAACATTCTCAGAAACTGAACTGTTCAGTCTTCCAAAGGCTAATTATTGTCAACCCTGAGAATGCTAAGTGTTTTTACAGTGTTTAGGGAACAAAAAATAATCTTGAAACCAGAGAGGTGGGGTGAGGACTGAGTAAATAGTGAGAAACTGATGTGGTACTCAGGATTGAGTTGCTCTGCACAAGGCTGCTGTCCTTCAGAAGTTTTCCAGAATGAGATCACAGCTACGTGTGTGGCTGGGTTTGTTGAACAGAGGGCAAAAACTGCATCATTCCACAGCAGAAGCCAGTTGCTTTTAAGAAATATGGGTTCTAAGTCATGTCAAGCAGGGGGCAAATATGACTGACTACTGTACAGCAAATGGTAAAAGACCTCAAGGAAAATATATCCACAAAGGTGGATGCCTTGCATAAAATGATTAAGGTTTAAAAACATTCTTGAAATAATGTTAATATTAGCTGAGATTAATTGGCTAAGGCCAAGGTCCTCACAAATTTACATAGCAGATCTGACTTTCATTGTTCTCTTTTTTGTCTAATAAGGAAATCCATACTTTTCTCATCTGTTTGTTTGGGGTTGGTCACCTTTTCTTTTTTTTACTTTTTTTTACTTTTTTTGCTCCAAGTCCAAAGGGTCTTGGGTGCCAAAGGGTGCCAGGGACCTGGTTTGGCTGGAGTAATATGTTGGGTTGGCTGTAGAAGTTTTAACAGCTAAAAGTGCAGTGAGCTGCCACTGCAGTCTAAAGCTCAGCTCAAAATTTCTTCACACAAATAAGTCCCTGCTTCCAAACTCCAAAAAGCACATCAGTCCAGCACCAGAAGAGCTAGATGCTGGCCTTCCAAAACCAAGTGAGGCTCCTGAGGATAGGAATTTGTATCACTGCTCATGAGAAACCTCCTCTGGCTGCCTCCTCACCTACTGTGGAACAAGGGACCAACTGAGTTTGCCATTGTAAGCAGGAGTTAGTGTTTGACACCACCTACCAGACACACCACTCCCTTTAATAGCTGGGAAAGCAATTCATGCTTTCTGTTCTTTTCTCCCCTGGTTTGTGACAAAAGAGTAGACAAAAGAAAACATTAAGAAAGGTCCTTAGCCTACATACCTTCTTCATGAGGGGCAGCCCTCTTGTTGCTGTGCTGCAAGGGCATAGCTGAAGCTGAGAAGGGCAGCTGGCAAATTGGGAGTCAGAGATGGCAGGTTTGCTTGAAAGGCAAGGGAGAAACCAGTTTGAGAATGTATCTGCAACAAGAACCAAAATAGCATTATTCTAAGCAAAATGAAGGAAAGAACTAAACTCCCATATGCTTTTGTTCAAGTCTCATGACTCCAGGGCCAATCCCATGAATTAAGTGAAGAAGGACAACTATTTTTTAGCAAAGTTGGCAGCATTCAGACAGACTTCCAGTTCTTTTTCAGCAAATGAAGGAGACAGGACTATGTGTCTCATGGAGGATGTGGCTGGTGTATAGGCTCACGGGGCAAAGCAGGGACCTTCACAGGATGCTTCAGGGAAGACATACGCCATGTCAAGGGTGAGGTCATCTGCCTTCCCTATGCAGCATAGTGTCACAGTGTTTCCCTTCGATATGACACTGAGGTTAGCCAGGCCACAAGCTATATGATCAGCAAGGGCCAATGTGGTGGGCGACAGGGCCAGTAAGTGGCCTTGGTGCCTCCTGTAGATCCATCAGACAGCAAGCCTTAGCCTGCAAGGAAAGCTGGGCTGGGAGCTCACAGGTAATGTATTAGTTTGATGAGGTTGAATGTTGTGTTCAGCCCTAATTTCAGCGATAGAAAAGCACTTTGACAGTAGTGTAGCTCCATTAGCTTCGATACGCTAATGAGAAGACTCTAGACTTCTGAGTTAAAGGAGGAAAAGGAGTCTATAATTTCTTGTAAGCTGAGAATCAGATGGAGATCTGTATATGCTACTTTCCTTTTCTGTACCATGCATGTAGCTGAAGAAAACCCTGTATTTTGCAGCCTAAAGTATACTTTTAGGAATACATATGCAAATAAGATGACTGTAATTTAGAAGGTATTTCTTTTGAACAATAGAGAACAGCTTTGTCCCGTTGTCGTCAGAGTAGGGAGAAGAAGTAACTGGCCTTTATTATGTCACTACAGTATATAGCACATGATTTTCAACATAATACCATGGTGATGTTAATATAATCTCTACATGGTATAAGAACTGTACCTTCCAAACATAGCTGGTTTTTGTTCTTTAAGTACAAACTCTTATTACACTACAGTTTGCAACTAATATCCTGAGGCTTCAACCATTTCTAAGTGTTACCACAGTATGAATATCATTATTAATGTTTCACAAAAAGACAAGTCCTTCTCACTCTGTTCATGCAAGTGCTTAAATTCACTTCCAGGGAAGTGAAGTGTCAGACTTGGTCTGGAAGATGTGTGAGGCTTGGAGGGAAGTGGTTTAGCTTTGCTGAACCCATCCGCTAACTGGTGGGCCTCCTTGGTGACTTGGGGATCTGTAATGATCAACACTTCACATCTCAGGTATTTCCAGACTCACACTACATTACCTTGGGTAAACAACCTTCTGCTTCCCCCTCCATGGTTTGCTACCATGAATGCATCTTTGTAGTGCCTTCCCTAGCACCTCCTCTGGAATAAGTCACAGTCTCCCAGAGCATCGCTACTGACGCTGCAACCAGGGCTCTGTTGCAGCAAACAAATCATGCTGGCTTTTCTGACTGGGAGTCACCCAGTCCTGACACAGACTAACTTTTCAGGGATGAAGGAACTTTCATGATGAGACATGTAGCTTGTTCTGTAGGTGAATACAGTGAACAGCGACCCATACTGAACATTATGGGTCCTCTGTGGCACTGGGTGCCTGAAGCAGTCAGATTAGCATACAGATAGTTCAGAGCTACAAGCCTGGATGGGAAAAGACAAATGCTAGCTGGGGTAGTGCTCAACACTCCCCCCTGGACTACAACCAAAACAGATTTCTATAAGGACTTTTACTTTTGCATTAAGTCACAATGAAAGTTGGATCCATTTGCCAAAAGTCTAATGGCAGTCTATCACTACTGACTGCCACCATATCCAGCAACATTAATGATTAAGGAAAGTATAAATTGGTTTCTTTTCAAGCTATTCCTATAACTGTCATAGTAAAAGAAGTTGTATGGATCTGCAAAGTCACAAATCTCTACTAGAGTATTTGGCAGTTTCACAGTTATCCTCACGTACATAAAATAACTGATTCAGAAATACAAGATTTTTTCCAAGATTAAAATCTCCACTATGTGCTCTTGCAATTATTCTTCCCCTCAAGGAAATAAATATATCTTGTCTACAAAACAATTTAAATGTCCATTGAACTTTTTTATTACACTGCTCCTTGCAATTGCTTGTTTCTTTTTACAAATCTATGTACATGGAAAATAAATAAACTGCAGAGGAAATAAGGTGGAAATTGCCACAGAAATGAGAAAATAATTTAATTACTTAACTTTACCTTAGAGAAGACATGTTTAAACTAACACATTCTTCACAAAAGGAAAGCAAATATTATAACTAATATTTGAAAACTATCTCAGCATGGCTATGTCATATGCCAAGAATACTACCCTCTACAAAAACAAACTTCAGCAGTAGATCCTGATTTTTCGTTGTTGTACTGTGCTCCTCAGCCTTATGAAAGCTGAAGAAAAAAGTGTCTGTGCAAAATAAAGCCCCTCCTGACTTAGATTATCGCTGAAGAGTGTCTTAAAGATTTAATAATTATACATAATCCAGGCAGACCAGGCAATCCCTCAGCATAAGCAGAAGAGAAGCAAACAGAAGTGTTATGAGACTCATGTGAACACCAGCTATGATTACCCCTGCAGCAGCTGCTTAATAACCTAAGCAGTAATGTTTCAAACCCCTCAACTGTGCTTGGTCTCATGCTCTGACATCTTGGGATGATACTGGATGGCAGCACAGGCATCTACTGTCCACTTGCACCTTGCTTTCCGTGTCACAAAGAGTGAATCCCAGCTGTGCTTAGACTGCCACATTAGAAACTAGAGCCTGAGCTTGACTATCAGGGCAAACAATTGTTTAAAGACCAGCTGGACACACAGAGCAGCAGATCCTGGCCCTCTGGATTAAAAAAGGGGAGAACGCTACTTCTAATGGTGCATTTGGAGCAGCTCCCAGCCACACCAATGTTAGAGGTTGGGAATATGTGTATAGGTCCTCTGTCTGCTGCACTTTCAAGGTTTGTGGTGGAAGGTGATGAAATGAAAATTACAAGCATTTTTTTTTTTTAAGTAGCTAGGGAGAAAAATGCAGGGCTTTCATTTGCATCACCTTCTCTCCAATAGCAAAGGGTGTCTGCAGAGGTGTTTAATGTCAGTCTGCAGTGTGTCTGTCTGTGTTTTGCATCAGGATGCTTGAACACTGACTCTGGTCTGAGCAGGAGGACTTCTGAGAGACCCTTCCATGCTCAGTTATCCAGTGGGTCTGTGATGAGGTGTGGAATCATACCTAACAAGCAGCCTCAGGTGGAAACAGGCACCGCTCATGCCCACTACGGGTGGGACAGAAACCAGTTTCAAGAAAGCAAGCCTGCAGGGTAATAATGTGCAAGGTCTCCTGATGTAGATTTCAGGTGAGAAGGAGCTTCAGGACTGGAAGAGCTAGGACGTGCCAGAAAGGATGAAAGAGACCCCAGAAAAAGACTACACACCTGAGCTCAAACACGATGTCAGGCATGGCCTGGACTGATCTTGTCACCAGGCAGGTTGTAACATCAGAGTAACTTATAAAGAAACACCTGACCAGCACAGAGCCTCACCTGTATTTAGGGAACAGAAATTCAGTCTGGCCTTATAGCAAAGGGGCTTAGCCAAGACAGGCCTGGC
Source organism: Heliangelus exortis (assembly GCF_036169615.1). NCBI lineage: Eukaryota > Metazoa > Chordata > Aves > Apodiformes > Trochilidae > Heliangelus > Heliangelus exortis. The sequence goes on along the minus strand of NC_092424.1, from coordinate 12,384,843 downwards.
AGTGGCTGAGAACGCCAGATAATTAAAACTTGGTTTGCAACCAGCCAAATCCAAGTGATGTGAGTGACTGCTTCCAAAACAGATGAACTGTAGCTGCCCCAAATAGCCCGTGAGATCCTAAGCAAAACAGGCATTTGGAGGTCAGAGGAAGACAGTGACTTGGTTTGTCCTTATCACAGTAGCCTCAAGTTGGATTCTTAATTAAGGGCTTTTTTCTGAGGCAGGCTAAGTATGCCCAGCAGTACTTCATATGCTGTTGCATTCCTGTGCAAAGGGATGGCAGCAAGAAGCCCTACTCCAGGGAGGTCTTCCTGGGACACAAGAAGGAGAATGGGGGAAGGATCTGCCTAGCAGTCCTCAACAGAGGTTGTCTGCAATGGACCACCACCCTCCACAAAGGGTTGAAGCATGGGCATAAACAAGTAGATTTGCTATTTTTTTCAAAAAGCTTTGATCTCAGTAAGCTACAATCAATGGGAAGACTTCCTACTGATTTTGCTGGTCTCTGGATTGAAGCCCATATGTGGAGGGTAGAGTATTTTGTACAGCAGCTTTACCCTGCCTCAGTCTGTCACATCACCAAATCCTTTTTCTATTCCGGTTGGTTAGAATCAGTTTTGCAGTGTTTGCCTGTTGGCAAACAAAGGACGATTATGAAAATTATTAATTTGTATCCTCCCTTAATAGTTGTGTTTAAAATAAGTGTCTATAGCTGTCAGATTACTTTAAGCTTGCCTTAGAATTTACTGTGCTGCCCTAAAGCAGCAGCAGATGAATCTAAACAGTGCACAGCTTGTAGTCTGCCCACAGCAGCATGCCCAGGACATCCTCCTGCTCTCAGACATTCCCGTGCCGGCCAGCCGCTGAGTCAGACAACCGCAGCTCCTCGTGGCAGCAAGGGGAGCCCACCTGAGGGACAGCCTTTCACTCCTCCCTCACTTCCCATGCTCAATCACTTCTCCCAGTTGGGATCCGGTCTCCAGCTCGGGTGGTGTCTCTGCAGAGGGATGGAGATGGTCTCTGCAGAAATCTTTTGCACACAGAAGCAAGCACTCCTGCTAACACTCTTGCAGGCTGATTTAGTGCAATACACGGGTCTGCAGGGCAATATAATATCGGATGCAGCAGACAGGAACAGCATAGAGCTTTTTAGCCACACACAACTGCATTCCTATCTGGAAACAACCTAGAGGTTTGTCTCTGTGCTAGTCTGAGTTACATTCTTGTTTGCATCACATGTAGTTGGGCTGTAAAGAGTAGAGCCATTATCTGTCCAGACTATGGTCATGCAGGAAAGCAAGAATTTGTAGCAGTTCATGTAGCACTTTTTTCTTTCTCTCATTTTGTTTCTACTTTTAGCTTTGAGTCAGCAGCACACAGAAAATCGAGAAAATTCTCTAGATTTAGGATTCACACAAAGATTAATTTACTAGCTTTGTTAATATTAATTTTTTTTCAGAGGCAAAAAAAAAAAACCCAACAGATTGCTATCCTGTTCTTTAAAAACAAGCACAGAATTTTCAATGACAATAATTCTGAACTATTAGCATATGCACAATCTTAAACTGAAAAGATGTAATCAGAAGACAAGAATTATCTACCTCTGTACAGAAGCTTCTCATCTGTTCCTATTCAAAGCACACTGATGCCTGTCTCTGACCTAAGATGAAGTAATTCTTGGACTCCTTCTAAGATGAATTAATGTGTTGCCCCTTGTTTTCTGTTGGCCTGTAGCCATGGCTGACAAGGATTGGGATTCTTCTCTAGGACAGTATGTTTGATGATTTTCAGCAAGGTCCCTTGTTTTTTCAAGTAGAGTTGATTTAAAGGCAACTGCAGCTATGAAAATTAGAAAATTTGACTGCCAACTATTTAGACTGACAGAACCACTCTCCAGTTAGGAGACCCTGAATAAAGACCATATGCAAACCCTTAGCATTGAATGGCAAAAACACCAGTGGGTTTTTTGAGTGTTTGCCAGTTTTGTTTAAGATTAATTACATAATGTTTTCAGGGTCTGTGGGAATCTTGTGATTCTTTACAATTCAGTTAATCAAATAGTGACATTTTTAACTTCAGTGTATCTATCTAAAGCAGCTTTCGCAAGCCACAGCCATAGAGTTCTTCAGTCTTCATCTATGTTATAAAGTATCCTTCCAAGATCAGAGTAGATTTCTAGTGAATTATTTAGCTCTTCTCCTGCTACCTGTTACCATGTTTTATTAGTTTTAAAATAAGGTGGGTTTTTCCTTCTGAAAGAACTTAAGATTTTCTTTGATTGCAGAGAGTATCTATGTGATTTGGCAACACTGTTAGGTAGAACAAAGTCTTTTTACAAAACTATACAGATAGTTAGCTACTCCGAAAAATTTTTTTCAGTATTTCTTCATAATTTGAAGTAGGGTTTGTAAAAAAAAACAAACAAAAAAAAGCAATATTCATAATTCATGTATTAACAGTATTTGTGATCTTTGCAGTGATCTTCACATTTTCAGGAAGGCAGTGCCTGAGGATTAAGTTCTGCCCTGCTCTGCAGAAACTGGGGAGCTTTGTTTAACTTATGCATGTTTTAGACTGTTATTAAGAGCTCTGATCAGCACATTAAAGTTTTTTTTTCCCGTTCCTTAAAACATGTTTGTACAGATAAGCTGAGGCTGAATTTGCATTTAAACTAAACCTCTCTAGCAAGTAATTTTCTTCAATGTAGCTCCTTCCAAAAGTTTCCACAGCAATTTTTTTTAAGTAGCCATGATGTTGTCACCAGACAGATGGCTTATTATTCACATTAGGAATAGAAATCAAAAGAGATTTTTGACTGAATTCTCTAATGGAGATTTTTGTGAATGAGAATATGGGTATCATATTGTTGAAAGAGCTCCTAAGAATTCTCAGTTCCTCAAAGCAGTGACCATTTTTCTCTATTTTTCGGTAACTGTGTCTGCTGTCAAGAAATGGCTTGTACTGTGTATTGAAAATGAGTTGATGTGATCATCTAGTTAAACATATGTGCTGAATACTCCATTAGCTAGTTTTCACAATTAAACGAAAAATGCTTTAAGGCATCTTTTTCCTTTCTCACTGTGCAGTGTTCTTTAGTACAGGTTAGCCTTTATCCCCTATCATGAAAACTTATCATCTCAGCAAAGGAAGCTTCAAGTTCTCTCTCAGTGGTAAAGTAGTTTAGCTCTATGCCAAACTGGAAAATTTCACCCTTGCCCAGAGGTAAATAAAAATCCCTATAAGCAAGAGTTCAAGCTCAGCAAGTTCTTCACTAGTTACTCTTTCCATGAGTCATGCTTCTTTTCTGCTAAATCTGTTCAGCACCTTATCTCAGCAATATAAGAGTAACCCAAATTATTCTTTATATTTTAAAATAATACTAACAAGAACCCTCTGCAGTTACAAACTAAAACTTTTTGCATCCTTTCCTTCTGAAGTCTTCCTCACTTTCCCATTCCTTTTACTAGGAATCTTCCTAGTGAGATTTTCCTAGATGTAGCTCTAATCAAAACAACATGCTTATCTTTCTAGGTTTCTCATATTTGTTATTTTTCTAAAGTAGTGACCAGTCTTCCTAATGTTTTTCAGTCAGGCAGATGCTCTTCATTTCTTATATTATCTGACTGCATGTGCATCAGGAAATTATGTTGTTCACATGTAATCATTCTTTTCAGTACTCTGGTGCATAAGGCTTTTAAGCTGGAATCAGCAGCAGTGCAAGGGTAGACACTGAGCCTGGGTTCAAGGCCTAGCATGGCCTTTGAATATGTAATAAGATTCTTACCTTTGAAAAAACAAATGTTCTTTGAGCATACTGGCTAATCCTGTAATAACCTTGCCCAGTATTGTAACTATCCTATACAATCCAGGTTTCCATGGGTTAATTCCAAAAAACCAGAAACAGTGTATCAGAGGATAACTTCTTTTATCCAAACAGGAAACTATAGTGCTGTGATTAGCATCTTCCAGAACTAGGTGTTATGGCCTGGTATATCAGAAACCTCTCTTGGAAAGTAAGAATATGAGACATATGAAAGAACAGCAAATGCTTATAATGAGAATGTAGATGGGGAGCCATGAGTTAGTTTTTGCCACTGACAGTGCTGATTCCACATATTACCACTCCATCTGAAATACTGTGCATAGCAAGCAGAGTGGTCCCGAGGGGAAGCTTTGATTTTTATTGGGTATTATGGCAATATGTGCACAAAGGTCTGTGTATTGTCCAAGAGGATCTTGTCATAGACAATAATCCCACTGAAGCCCTTGGAATGTTTTCACAGTTTCATTTTCCAGGATATGTCCAGAAGTGTAGCTGATGATGTCTAGGCATTGTGGAAGGTGAATTATATTCTCCTGACCTTCAGTAGCAGGTTAAACCACTAGGTAGCCTGTTGAATCCAAAAGGAGTTCCACTAATATTCTGGTTGCCTAAACTTGTACTTTAAACATGTTTAGAGTCACAAGTTTATGAGTATACTGGAGTAACACAAACTATAGCACAAACCACTTTCAATTGCAGGCAATGAATTATTCTTTGTTTTTCTGTAATTCTTTTACTAGGTTTCTTGGTTTCTGCCTACAGGTTTTACGGTATACAGGAATAAACATCATTAGGATTTAAATATAACAAACGCCAGCCTACTCAGAGGAAAAACCCAAGCCTCACAAAAGGTTTCACTTTGTGTTAAAAGCACAATGGTGTGGAAAATGAACACATGTTTTAAGTTCCCTTTTATTGCTTTCGAGTGTTGTCTGGCTTTTCCAAATGGTATACATAAGATACATAGATACATACATATGCCTATGGGACCTGGAGATAGGAGAGCACTTGTTTAAACATGCACATGCCCACAGTACTGTAATTTACTGGTTGGCACCATGTTCTGACACAGAAATTCAGGGTTGCACCACATGTACAAATGTTCACTAGAGAACAATTGCTCTAATGTTTCAAATACAATGGGTACACTGTTTTTTCCCAGGTTCTTTAGGAAAAATCAGTACAGATTCTTTGGTATGGATATTACCTCTGTAGATACTGTTGAAAAGTATCTACTATGTTATTTTGGAATATAGCTGTATCTTACAATACTGTAGAAAAAATGTATCTTCAAATTAAAGGTTAGGCATAACTTACCTACTGGCACTTGGGGCCAAAACTCTGAAATTCAGTGGAAACTCTGTGGTAGCCTATGAATTCAGAAGCTGCAGGTGGAACACTAAAACACAAACAAACAAATAAAGAGGCTTTCTCAAAAAATCTTCAACTTACAAATGCCAGTTTCACTGTTATAAATCACCAAGTCAAGCAAGCATTTTGTTTTATGAGGTGTCACAGAGTTAGAGGGAAAAAGAGTTGGTGGACTGTCAAAAAGTAACGTTGCAAGGTAGGGGAGGAAAAAACCCATATTTTCCCTGGGTGCAGCTGCAATATATGCTGTATAACCTCACATATCCTGATGCACCTCAGCCCAGAGAATTTCAATCAGAAAACCCCAAAGGTTTTCCCTCCATAACACTGCAGGGAACACAATTCAGCCACCTGTGCATATTCTTTAGCAACCGCCTTTAAGACAGAAGTGGTTTGATGATGTGTTCATTTTAAGATTACTTCTTGATGGGAAGTCCTGATGTCCAAAACTGGCTTTGTCATCTTGACTCAGGGAAAGCACCTGTGAGAGGCAATCACACTGAGCACAGAGTTGCCAGTAGTATTAAAGTACATACTACCCTGCCAGGAAATCTCTCTACAAGGCTCTAACAGGAGAAGAAAGCAGCTCAACAGTTCAAAATGACATTTTTTTGAAAAGACATGTTGAAAAATGTGAGCCCCAAAGTGTAGCTTTATAGGATCTCCATGGTTTCTCTTGCATTTGAGTGAGTTAGACAGAAGGCTTGAACAGAATTACAGGAATGCTACAGCAATTATTTTTTTCCTTACACTTTAGTAGTTCACAGCAAAAATTTCAGCTATCTGGGTTTACACTGACACTGCTGTAGCTCACTGTCTGCCTCACACTCGTTCCCAATGCTCTCTAGTTCTATTGAGCAACTAATAATACTCACACCTATGCAACACTTTTCATTTATAGACTTCAGCACCCTGGCACAGCTGCACCCCTGTTTTACACAGGGGAAAAGCCAAGGAGAGTGAGGCCAGTGCTGGACTTTCTAACACAGGCTGCAGTTTGGGTGGCAAGAAGCTGACAGATATTACTTGGGTTTTCTTCTCTTGTGTGCTGGAAAAGGGTTTAATTAGCCACAGAGGACTTCAAGCATGCAGCCTTGACAAGGCTGAAGGCCCTGCAGGGTTCCCCCACATCCTGAAGGCACAGCTGGTTGGTGTTTGGGTGCCCGTTCTCAGCCCAAAAAGCGGCAGCACCCTCCCGATGCAGCCCCGGGGCACAGCACATTTGTTACACTCAGCCTGCTCCTACTTTACAACAAAAAGCAGAAATAAAGCAGAGGGAGATATGCTGCCTTGGAGAAGTCAGTGCATGGGGTCAGAGGGAAGGTGAAGGGGAGAGAGACACATTACAGAAATCTCCATGATGGTAGAGAAAACGCATTCAGGGAAGAAGGAGAGTGGGCACACCCTCCACCTCATACACTCAGGTTGATCCATCAAAAAACCTGAGCATTGCTTAAGTCTTCTTTGGATTTGGGAAGCTGGAATTCAAATGAGGTGCAGCATGCACCTGCAGCAGACAAGATGTGAATTAAGGGTATGCTGGCAGATTTAAGCCTGGCGTTTACTATTCTGAGTGCCTGAATTTGCAGTCCTAACATTTTTCCATAGACATGTGTCCATGTTACTGCCCTGTACTGGAAACATTAACAGATTAGTCCAGTTGTCTTGATTACCATGCCCAGGTACATGAAAGCGTAACACAACAGGCAGCCAAGCCCCTACCATTACACTAGAACAAAGTGAACCATAATGAAAGATCCCAGGGTTAGATGGGTGAACAGTGCAGACCTCGTTGTTAGGAGCAACCCCATCACTCATGGTGCAGAGGTGTATCAAGCTTCCATTGCCTGTAAAGTTTTTGCTTTGCTGCTTGTTTGTAAGGCTGACATCCTCTTTTAATTTCTAGCACCATTTTACCCATCACTGCTTTATACTGACTCCCTACTTTTTGAGCAAGAATTTTGTTTCACTCTTAACAAAGTTCAGGGCTTTTCCTGAGTGGATAACAGGTACGTTGAGTTAACTGCAAGTCTATTGGCATATCATCTATGGATTAATAACTACTGCTATGTTAATACAGGACTCTGTATTAGAAGTTCCCATTTCTGAATGTAAGAGAAAGACTATACATCCAGTGTACTTCCTAACACCTTGCAACTCTTAATATAAAACATTCATTTCCTTTACAGAGGTGTAAACAACATTCTTGACTTAAACCACTAACAAGCATGTGAAGTTTGAGAATTATTAAGCAGACTCATAGATTTATCAGTTTAGTAACTAAGCTTTAGCCTTAAAACATTCAAACTCAAAAAACCTTAAAATATTGGAGGCATATGGTTATTTGACAATTAATCTCGTTGTGACTCGTGTAGACCAAGAAATATACACTGGGCCCCCCTCTGTTGAGTTACACAATACCTTTTATGTGGTTTAAGGAATATTAACATTTACTTGTTAAATTGCTAGCTCAAAAAACAAGCAAACAAGCAAAAAAAGATGGATGAACAAAAAGTATATTCTAAGAATAGACTACCAATTTTTATAGCATATACATCCAAATACTCAGGAAAAAAAACCCAACATAATCTGACTTTTTCTACAACAGTTTAAAGAAAGTCACCAACAGCTGCTGGGTTTTGATTTTCTTTCAAAATTAGATTATTAATTTAGGTGCAACTAGAAGGTAAATTTGGCCATCTCATTTTAAATCTCAGCCTTTGTATAATGTTCCCTATTTTGTAACACTGCGGTATTTACAAAGAAATTCTGAGTTGCTGGAAAGCTGTGCCTTCAAACAGCTGGCATAGCCAATCAAAAATAGCATTTTCTTTCTAAAGTTAATATTGCCATTCACAGCCTTGGGTTGTGTGTAGCTCTAACCCAGCTGTTCAGGATAACAAGGGAGCAAACAAAGGCATGTTTCATCCTTTCAGACCTTGCTGCACTGCTGCTTAGCTTTGGCTTTGGAAAATGGAGAACACGGGCTGCTGTCTGGAGGCTATCACTGAGAGCTTATGGGGCAGATATCTGAGCTCCTTCCCACCCATCCACATGGGCACAGATCAGGACAGAAGCACAATGTGGGGCAGAGATGCCAAAGCTGCAGACCAGTGCCTGCTGTATAAGGAAATAGTCCAAGCTGGAGTGGGCTCCTCTAAGGGCTCCCCTCCTTACCAGGGCTGCTTCTGTAGACAGAACATTCAGCCTAACTTATTACAACCAGAGAGCATACTTCTGCCTAGCAGCTGGGAAGGGGAAAACCAAAAGCAGGCATCCCCCATCACTTTGAATCTTTGGTCACGTTGAGTGAGGGAACGTAAACAACTGCGCTGTGTTACCTCGGTGTGCACGGGAAAGCAGGCAGAAGGCAGGGCTGGGACATGCAGATGAGAGGTATGCACAAAACCCTAAGAATAAGAGGCTATATATGTACAGCAGAATGAAAAGTAAGTGAAGTGTTTTCAGAAAATCCTAAAGGGAAGAGTGGAAGAAAAGCAGACAAGCCCTCTGGGAACTCTGCTTTCCTAAGTCATAAAGCCCTCTGTTTTCCCTGTCTGGAAAAGTTGTAGACAATGCTGGGAACAATACGTTTTTATTTTTAGTCTTTTACACCAAATAAACATGAAAAATAAAGTAATCAGTGTCAACTGCTCTGAGTGGGCAGAAGTACCATCTTGAGAGACGTATGTTTTTAAAAGCTGGAGTTTGAGACATGAAAGTGAAATTGCGGAACAAAGTTAACAAGTAAACTTAGTATTTCAGAAACATGTTTATGTGCTTAACTGAAACATGTTTTCCAAATTGCTGCAGGTTTTTTGTGCCATATGTAAAAATATTTTACCTTTTTCACTCATGAAATTCACAGTAATCTTGAATCTCAAAAAGTTTTAAAAATGGACATGCCAAATGTGTTGTTAATAAACAACAACAACAACAAGCCACATTTTATTGAATGAAATGGCTTGAAAACAAGCCAGACTTTCAAAATGAAAAGGAAGATACATTTTTTCCTTCTTTTTCTGAAGGCATCCAACTGTGCAGGAATGCTTTGTTGAAAATTTAAAGATGGACAAATAATCAAAAACTTGGTGGAGCATGGAGCAGCAGACTGTATTAATTAAACCACAATTATCTTTGTGGCACTATTTGGTTTTGCGTGGTCACACAGTATATTCATGCATATTGTATCTAATCCTGCTATCACTAGCTAGACAAAACTCCAGACATCAGGAATTTGGTTTGGCTAGGTCAAGAATGGTGACTTATTTCAGATACTGATATCTGTTTCTTAAAAGAAGCAGTTACTTTTTCTTGTATATTTTATAGCCACACTGATTGAGGCTCAGACCACCTGGGCATGCTCAAAGGGAAACCTTCAGACAACACTCAGATGTTGCAGAAATTTATAAAGCTGTTAATGAGGCCCTGCCTGGGTGTGTTCCTGGATCTGCAGCTGAATTGGGTCAGAAACAGAAGCTCCTGGGCACCCTCCCAGCTGCTCACTATTGCGTTTTCTTTTTTCCCCTGCCAGAGGTTAACCCTCCTCTTAGATCTGCCTCTGTCACTGCATGCTTAAGTGGACATTGTGAAATTATGTAGTTGTCATTGTCGTGATTGCTTTATAATTGATTCTCCTTAATAGGTACTCGCTATACAGATCAGATCACACATGTATCTCTCAGAGATAATCACTGGCTTTTTAGTTGGGCGCTAACTAAACGGAGTAAGCTTGGTCAGTGGCCTTGCTGATGCTTGCACCCACTGGTGTGGCTAAAGCTGCTACAGGAGTTGAGAGTTTATAGCAGCAGAAAGTGATCAGAGGCACTTCTTACCTCGAAGGGTTTGAGAGCCCCTCTGGATACATGAGCCCCTCTTGAGTAGCCCTCCTGAGAAACAGAAACCTCAGCTCCAGTGCTCTGAGCTAGCCCTCACTCTCACACTGCTGTGCCATAAATGCAGACTCCCTCAGATACCAAAGGCATATTTTAGACTCAATTTGGCACACCACAGGTTATGGATTAAGGAAGAGATCCAGGCAGGGTTTTGCTGCATCAACTCACGTGGCAGGGTTCCCCAGAAATCTAACAAATGATAAGCAGGGGACAAAATGATAACAGGTCAGGGAGTTTTGGCAGCCTGCCACCTCCACATGCCCCTGTTTGCTACATGCATTGTGGGCAGATCCTGTGCAAAGGTCACAACAAGCTAAACATTACAAATCCTGAAAGGTCCTTGCACAATTAACATTTAAAAAATATATATATACTACATAAACTGCTGTGTTTTAAAGAGGCCAGGAACAGGAGGAGGTAGCCTGCAGCCAGGAATGTGCTAATTAAAGTATACAATGAGATATTAACCAAATGACCTTAGGGCTGAGAAGGAGGCAGGGGGAAGAGGGAAGACAATTCCCACAGTACCATTTTAGATTCTAGTGCCCTGGACAGGCAGAGAGGAAGAGAACATCCTGCCATCCAGGCTGGGAAAAACCATTTCCACCAAGGCAGCAGTCCTGCCTGGGCCTAAAAGCCACATAAAACATCTCTGAGCACCCACCAGTGCACACTAGGGCTCGGGTACACAGTGGCCTGCAGCCTTAGGAGCCCATGGAGACCTTAAAGAGGGTGCTTGCCCAAATGTACTTTTAGTAGTGGGGTTTGTTTTAACTTCTCCTACCCTTGTATTATACAGACCAATAGTTTGAAATAAGACTTTTAACCTGAGTTTCAGGGAAAATCTGACAGTAAGTAACCTTGCACAATAAAGCACTCTGTTCCTTCAAGCATGGCAATGTTTAAAGCTTTTCCTTCAACCACCATCTCTATCTGTATTTTTTAGGATATGGTAACGATAATACAATCAGCCTCCTCTTAGTCACACAGGCTGTTTGGAAGATGGTATCTTCAGGTCTGAGGTGAGGGAGTGTCTGCCAGCTAACTGCTTCAGCCAGGAAAATCCTCTGGCACACAGGGTGAGCCAGGAGCCTAAGTACAGCACACTAAGAGGGAGTTTGTAATGAAGAAAGGAAGCCTGCACATGCTTCTTTGCCTATGTTTTCTTGCTGCTACAAGGCAGCATCCTTACATTATGGCCCAGCTCTCCTGACTTGTTTTGTTTAGATCTACCAGCTCATCTTCCTTCTCTGTCATCAGATGATTTTGCAGGTAAACTGCGCTCTTTCTGTTGCAAATCCTGTTTGTCTCTGTTCCCTCTTCTTCAGCATTACCCTTGTGTGTGGCTGTGAAATTCCTCACTTAGTTCTTTCTGTCCTGTGATAATGACCCGATGTCTTTATCAGCCTCTGACTTTCAGGCTGTTGGATGTGCAGCAAACAGCAGCTTGGGGCTTAGTTTCCCTGGTAGGAGCCTGGGGAGCTGCCAGCAGCAGTCATGAGGAAGAAGGATAAAGAATCCTAGCCAGATTCTGTCACCTGAATATACTACTTTAGAGTAATTAAGGACCTCACAGCAGTTTGGATACACACGCCCTTTCATCTGCCCACAACATTGCTTGCACATTATATTTTTCTTTGCATTTTTCTACCATAACTTTTGAACAGCATTTTGGAGTGGCTCACAGTAGCAGGACGAAGGGGGTAGTCCTGCTTGATTCAAATTTGTAGCTTGTGCCAAGGGTAGGATTCAGGTATCAGCTCTTACTATTATAATTATATAAACTTTCTTGCATGCAAGCAAGCATCTAGTCAAAGGAATGCATGCCCATACCAAAAGTTCTTTCAATACCTTTGCTGGCATCTGTTGTATATTGCCTGAACAAAAAAAGAGAATGTGTCTTTTCAGCCATTTAGCAATTCATACCTAAGGTCTTTGTTTCTGGGGCACTGGAATGAAGCTGGTCCCAAGGGAAAAAAAAATGCTTAAAAAGACCTCAGTGCAATCTTGTTCCCCTTCATGATTAACTGCAGCTTGGGAATAAAGGGATCTCTTTCATGAGTTTTAGGTTGCTGGAAATATATTGGAGTCATGCTGCTTTGTCAGCTTCCAATGTGACACACTGCTAAAAGGGACAATGGTGCTCATGGACTCACAAGCATACACTCAAGGGTATACCAAGCAGGATGGCTGCCTTGCGTCTCCATGCAGCCCTGACCACTTCCTGATCACAGCTTAGTGCCTGCAGTTTGAAAGGGATGATGATTAATTATAGAAAGTTCAGAAAAAAGTCACAACAGTGATTAATACGGGCATGACCAATCTTCCTTGTCTTGCAAGCCCTGAACCCAAATCTTTGATCAAAAGCCAGGAAAGGGGAACTCCAGGAATGATCAATAGAAGACAATACTGGTCCTGCAGGAGGCAAACCATTCACTGCACGAAAGATGAGACAAGGCCATGGTAGAAGATGGACTGGTGACTCACCTTCCATAACCATACCACGGTCCTGGACCAAGACTGCACCACAACTGCTTGCATGTTTATGTAGCTCAAGTCCAGCTAGTTAGCCATCTGGAAAATAAATGTCATATATGAGAAAGACCATGAATTTAGACTACTTAGCTCATCAAAAAGAAAGTTAAGGACTAACATGTTCAGAGACTGATACATGAGTAACAAGATTTTGGTGGCTACTGTTCAACGCACCAAAACGAAAAGGACTCTGAAGGTTGTTTTACGAATAGTATCTTCGTTTCTTAAGGTGAACTCTTTTTTAATATAATCTAGCATTTTAAAAGCTCAAGGCAGCCATAAACTCCTTTTCATCCCTCTTAAAGCCATTCACCTCTGCACAACCCTGTGCACAAGTATTTCTTACATTCACAGGGTGAACGGCTATAGCTGTAAAACTAAAAGAAATCTCAGAAAAATTATTCATTTTTTGCTATACTGAGAAGAAGCATAATCCTCATACCTATTCCTGTCTAGTTTGGAAATATCTATTTATGACATAGGAATTAATAAACTTGAATAATAAAAAAGTACACTAAGCTTTAAGCAGTCCAGCTACTTTGGCAGCTCACCTCTTTGCAGATGGTGGCTTATAGCTGCCAAAACTGTACACTTAGCAGCAAATCTTGCGAGCCTTCAGACTTAGTGAAGGAAAAAAAACTTTAAGAAACCCTTGGGCAGGATGACCCCTGCTAACAGAATTTTAAAATTTTACAGTGTATTATGGCACAGATCCATTTTTTGCAGGCCATGGGTATGCAGATGAGCTGCTAGGAGATGAAGCAAAGCAGGGGATTCTGGGAAACCAATGCTTTTAATTACAAACACTTAAATAACAGGATTTTATAAAACATCATATTCCCTCTTTCTCAGCTTCCTTAATAGGCTAATAAGAATCAAATGACAATAATGAGCACTTCACCAGCCATTATTGTGGCTAGTGGGGTTTTAAACCAACAATGGAATTATAGTATGTTACTATTAAATGCTCTTCGTCACCATTGATAGAACTGTTCTATCGTTCTTCAGTGAATAAACACATTGGTGAATTACTTTTTCTCTTGGTCAGCTGTTGTGTTGACAGGACTCTTTTATCCTTTCAGTGGTGGATGGTATGTGTTGCTGCTGGGAGGCAGCAGACAGAAAGTCGAGGGCTTAGGGAACAAGCTAAGAAATGCCAATGGAAGCTTGTGCAATGTGTGAGCATCAGCCAGATTCAAAAGGGAAGGAAAACAAATCCTCAGCTAGTGACTGTGAAACTGATTTTGAAGGGACAGCCATCTAGATTATCTTTTGATGACACAGCTAATAGCTGCTTTTAAAGACACCATAGTGATTTCAAGCATTGTTTGGTCTTCCCAGTATTTTTTCAAAACCATCTCAACCTCCAGGAAATCAGACACTGTTGAAATAATTTGCCAGAGAGGACAACACCAAACATCTTCATAACAGCAAAGGGAAATGCCATTTTCACACACAAACATATTAGGGGGAAAAGAAAAGTGATCAGGAGAGTGTCCCTATAAATTTAAGAGTTGCACATCAGTCCTCTGTGTGACTTCCCAGGTCTTTTTGTTATCAAGGGCCCAACTCCACCAAACTAAAAGGGAGCCATAGAAAACAGCAGATCAACCTATACTTGTTTCCTGTACCCCTATATGACACATCCAGTAGCCTTGTGGTTTCCAGTGATCAGTGAAAGAGCAGCCTGTGACATTAGGCAGGTATTTTTTTTAGAAGTACGAGTTTGTTTCCTGTTTCTCCCTGACGTTCTGTCCTGTTTCCAACAGCAGCCAGGTCGTGGCATCCCAAGCACCGCCCCTGCTCCCAGGGGCCAGGCGGGCAGGGAGAATCGCAGCAATGAACTTCACAGCTTCTCTGCGTCTGCACCGTCAGTGTCATCGACCGCATTCCTGGGACCTGACACACACTGGAACACCTCTCCTACGCATTTTTTTTCCTCCAATTTTGGCTCATTCCAGCGGTTTTCTTAGAAAAATGAACTAACTTTGGTCACATGACTTTAAAACATAAAGCAGACATTGGCCCCTCAGCAACACCGGGTTCAGAATGAAATCCCGTAGAAACGTAGAGATGCTGTTTTGACCACCAGAGGGGGCCTGCATTGTCCCAGATTCACAGATAAAACAGAAAATCATGTTATAGGAGAGGAAGAAAAAGGCAAGTATCTATTCGTACTAGGGTAGTACCTGATGATCAGCTGACTGAAACACACAGACAAGAGATGAAGGGAAAACAAGTTTGTCTGGAGTGAGGAAGAACGCTGCCTGGTACCCACTCTGCCAGCAGTGCCCAGGAGGCATCCTACAGAGGCAGTTCCTCAGGAATAATGGGAGTTTTCCTGTGAAACTGGATGTGATATGTGATGAGATTATTTTGGCTGCTGTATCTAACCACCGCCTCCACCCATGTTCACTTCAGGAAAAGTAATGCTGTAGATGCAAGTCAAGTTTTCAAAACGTTTATCACATGTCATCACAGCACTAAGATCTCTGTTTTAATTTCAAATGGGATATTTTTCAATAGTCAATGTTTTATCAACATTTTGCATAGATCTAGGGCGGGGTTAGGCATCCTAGCTACAGTACAAAGAATACACTTCAGAAATACAGTTTCCGGTTAATTTTTTCTATTTATAGTGAGAAATCCCGGCACAAAGTTTAACATGTAAGAGTGAAAAAGTCTGAAGGAAAAAAAAAAAGCTTTTCCCATATAGGAAAATGAACTAATAAACAAGAGAGATATCACTTGTCATCAATACCTACTTAATGAACTGTAAATATCAAAAATATTTGTTTTTCCTTTGCTTGCACTTTGCTCTTTTCATCTGTGTAAAGTGAACACAAAGCATGTGTAATACCATACCCCACACTTGCATTCTAAAGCAACTTGTAACAAGCATCCACATATAATCACATAAATAGCAAGGCAGCAGTAGAATCCAGCGTTTAATGTAAAAAAATCTTGTTTATGTTCTGTGACTTTTACAGCATTTTTTTTTCAAAACAATGGTGTTACTACCACCGAATAGAATTTTAAAAAATAGTTATGTTACTGCTGCTTGAACATCAATTGACAATCTTGCATTTCCTTGCTTGGAAACACTGTACACATAGAAAACAAATCTTCAGCTGAAAGCCTCATTCCTAGAGTCACCAAATAATACATAAATAGGACCACTTAGGCACACAGCATTTGTCCCCCACCCTGACTTATTCATTTATTTGTAGCGGATATGAAAGCTTGTGGGTGGCCTGACATGGCCCTCATTCAATTTTATTTAATTACTCACTTGATTTCACTTGAAAGACTATTAAAATGGCATCTTAATTGCTCAGCATTATCCAGAACCTCTTTCAAAGCCCATAAACTGTCAAGGATTAAAAATTATGTCACTTTTCTGAATCCCCTGTTCAGAGAGGGAAAAAAAAAAAAAAGAACATCCAAGCCAAAATAAATACACAAACACATAAAAATACACAACCCCTGAGGAGGGGGTTAACTCTCCCCCTCCCTCTGTGCTGCACTTCTGCTCTAAGCAGGATCTGAGGAAAACAGATGGAAGATGAAGCACTACAGCTATAAAAGCTTTAGGTGGGAGGGGAAAGCCATGCTTAGGATCTTCAGACCTGGAAAGATGGAGGTTCATAGGCACACCCCACCCCAACCCCCAAATGCACAGGTCAGACGAAGGACCCATCCAGCCCAATATCCTGCCTTTGGCAAATGCTTAGGAAAAGGATGTAACAACAGGGTGTGTGCAGAGTGATGCCCTCTCCCCCTCCCTCTCAGATATCCTCCCTGTTTCCGACAATCAGCAGTTCAGAGATTTCCTGAGCTAGATGCTGCAACTGGACCACAGCTTTTAATAGGCAAGTAGAAATTTATACCCCTTTCTACCAAGAAAAAGATACAGGGTCTTGGCTCTAACTGCTGTCACTAATGCAGGAGCAGCAGCAGAGAGTGGCTTTATTGCTCCTCTGAATTCAGAGGTTTTGACTTTCACATATAAAAATGCCATAAATTCAGGATTAGCACTAAGGGAAATTAATAGCCATTGAGCTTTATAAAGCTAGATTATGGCATCAGTAGTGTTATTAAGCAGTCTATTAGCTGTGTGGAAACCCCTGTTTTGATATGCATAAATATGCAATATACATCTGCAAGCAGATGTTAGCCCCTTAACAAACGATGTATCAGAAAAGTTTGGCTGGATTTTTTATTCAAATGCACTTTAATCTAGCTGGGAACTGGGAAAAAAAAAAAAAAAATATAAGGTGTTGGTGTAGAAGCATGGGACATTAGAGCAGTTGGCAATAAATTCCTCTGAAGAGCTGCAGATTCCTTGTGCAGCAGACCTCCCATACACAGCTATAAACACAAGCTTTCATAGATCCAGAAATCAGATTGATTTTTGGAAAAGGAAGTGAAAAGAGAAGACTTTCTTTGGGAAATCAGATTTTCCTGTACTTGATCTCCATGCATAGCCTTTTCTTTCTTCTATTACCAAGGAAAACTATCTTTTATTTCTGCTTTAAATAAAAATCATCACCCCTTCTCCTGATCAACTGCCACCCACTTCCTTTTTTTTTGAGTTTTATTTTTATTGAGTTAACTCAAAAATAACTGAACTCTGAAACCCAGCATTCAGATAATTCTAATCTTAGTGTACACACATGTTCAAGCTTGAGTACAAACTGAGTAAGATAAAAATAAAGGTGTTGGCAATTCCAAATATGTCTGCTTGGCATTTGCTAAGACCTTTAGAATGTCATGATTAAACTCCCCCACATTTTCTGGGTTGACAGTTATACCTGCATGATCTGGATACTCAGAAGGGTCTGCAGAGGTAGCATAGAATGAAGGAGAAAGATACCTCACACTTAACCATAGCAGAACCTTGCAGAGGGTGACAGGAAAGGAATAAGAAATGGCTTAAACACAGAAACACTGGGGAGTGTTTTCTTCCAAGAACTGCAGCTCCCAAATACTTTCATTGCGTGCTGCTACTTTAAGCTCTGCATTTATTAAGCACTTGACTCTAAGTGGTTCCAGTCCATGAGTTACTCAGTGTATAGTAATATACATTGAACTGGTAGCACCATATTCCAATACAGTGAAACAAGAGCATCACTGACTGATTTTGTGACAATTTAGCTCCTGATTAATCAGTGCTTAGGTACATTTTCATCTTCAAGGATGTGGCATATCACTCAAATACCCAAGCAATTTACTCAGTTGAAGTTTACTTAGTTTGGAGATTAACTACTCCAAAACTCAAAGGCCACAAAAAAATTAATGAGTTCCCAGCACCTTTAAGCTGCCCAAAGGGGACTCAAAATTGACACATCCCTCAAGATCAAGGTCAGACCTCCTATTAGGTAGGGTCTTCTCTATTTCTCCTTTTCTCTCTCAGGAGCCTTTAAAGAAGTCAAACACCTTCAAGAAGCTGGACATGCAGACAGTGGAAATAACGCTCAGTTTCCTTCAATTCCCACCCCACTTCTTTTGCCCTTCTGCCCAAACCTCCCTGCACTCTACCCTGCAGTCAACCAATGTGGCTGCCATCCCCATGCAGCCACGGAAGAAAGACAGAAGAAGAGAGTCTGTGCAGGGCTGAAAAGGAAGACAGGGCAGATGGAGAAATGAAATTATCCCTTTTTGTAGAGGTCCTTCAAGGGCATATGCAGGAGAAAATCTTGTCCGTAGCATTTGGAAATAATATTACATTTAAAATGCTATTAATTGGTCTTCATGTTGTCAGAAAGTTCTTTTAAAATCCCAAGAAAGTATTGCTATGTAAAGAGAAATTGTCAGTCATTTTACACACTGATACAGTGAATTAGGATTGTCAGAAATATCCACCTACATGTCACAGTCAGTGACTCCTCTTAGAAAGAGCAGTGTCACTGCAGAGTGTTACCTCACACATGGGTATGCACATCACTCACGAGAGTGTCCAGCCTGAGCCATGCCACACCCATGCTTGGCTTAAAGTTAAACATTAATTCACTGAAAAGCAGGGAACGTATAGTTCTAGGTACCAGTAGGGAAAACACATGTAAATAAATTGATACTCGCAATCTTTGAGGTCTGCAAGATGCAACAAATCACCCATCTGAGAAACCTTTTATGTCATGTGAGAAAACACAGTATCACTGAATTTTCTGAGCATGAACCATGGACATAATGTCAGAAAATGTTACAAGTATGGAAAAATTTCAAAGTATGTTTTAACTCAAAGTTGGGTTTCTCATCAAGAAATGAAGTACAAGAGACATTGCTAGCATACCAAAACAAAATATACATTGTTACATTTGTGTCTATTTTATACATTAGAATTTGTCTTCTTATAAGTCATCAAGCATGACTTATAACCTGAAGAAATGGATCAGATTCCTCTGTGCCTGTGTATACATGAACAGACCTACATAAAAGAACAGCATTCAGAACAGTTATGAACATCAGTCTCAAGAAACAAATGTTTCTTCTGCCTATTATCTGATTTACATTGTATGTCAGTTAAAATCCAAGAATTAATTTAACTTTACATCTCCTAGTGGTGTATGCTGACTGCAAATGGGAAGTCACACAGTCCTGCAAGCACTGCTCGTCAGGTTTAAGAACTCAGTTTTCCAAAATGCAGTAACGAGAATTCAGTTCAAATGAGACAGTCCAGTATCTTTAGCTACACCATAACCAGAACTGTCAGTGGAAGCAGCATATTTTCTGATCAAGAATCTTGCTATACAAAATAAGGGGGGGGGGGGACTAATGAAAATGTGCTTTGGAATATTTTTTTTAAACTGTTTTTTCCCCGTTAGCTGCTTGCCAGGTGGTAATAGGATTGCTGGTGCATTTGCACAGGTGATGATCTTTGTGGCGAAGTTTATATGAGACATATAAAATACATCTCCTATTCTCAAATACAATTTATTATTTTTAATTGCTTCAAGTGAAAGCAATAAAATTCCCTGCTTGTCACTTGAGGAATGAGTATCTGACAAAGAATGCAGTAGATTTGCCCCCAAATAACTTTGCCCTGACCCACCAAACACAGGGATAAAAGAAATGAGACAGTTTTTTGCTCCCCTCCTCCTTTTCTGAGAAGTCAGCATTCTCCACTGAAAATAAAACCAGTGTCAGTAAGTAACAATTCTGGAATTCTCCTTGGGAGTTAAATCTCAGCTGAGACACTAAATCACTTCATGAGAATGTGTCCTATTGCAAAACATTTGTATTGGGGTCCCATTGCACTGTCCTTGGGTGCATTCTTTTTTTAAAATAAAGCAGAAATTTTATTCCACTGGGACACATTATAAAATTGCCACCAAATAATATTTCATGTGGTGACTCTGTAATAATCAGAGAGCCATGCCGGGTGCATTATTCTAAATGTTAGCCCTACTCCTTCAGGCAAATACTAATGGTTAGTAGCAATTTGTGTAGCTTCTAGAGCACAAAAAAGAACTTTTAAAAATATCTAATGCTTAAAAAGCAAACAAACAAACACACACAATAGTTTGCTTGGCAGAACACAAACAACTTCCCCACAAAATATCTGAGAAAGGATGAAATGGAAAAAGTTTTAACAAATCCAGTTTAGTGATTGTGTGTGGGTCCCTGCCTTCATTAGAAGATGTTAATTCTTTCCTATTTTATACTGTCATGAATGCAGCTGCACTAGCGAAGCAACAAAGGAATCAGCAATAGGCACAAGAGGAAGTAAATTCTGCAAACTGAAAAATACTACCAGGTTCTCTGCTGCAGGACAGTGGATACCATAGCTATCAGTAGACCAAAAATAGGAAAAATGATTGTACAGACACCAGATGTGTAAGGAACAATGCAGATACACATATAAAGTCCAAGTCCCCAAGAAAACAGGCCCATTTCCACTAGAAAAATAATGATGCCATGCTATGTGTGATAACTTTGTAAGAGACAGAACCCCCTGACTTCAATCCTCATGGTTATGATTCAAACTTGTTACCTTCAAATTTCTCCAGACTTCCAATGAAAATGGAAGAACACACAGTCTTTGAATCACTGAACAATTTTAAAGTGCCATTTTCTAACAGAGTGGCTGAAAACAACAAGCAGATTGACTCACATATCCAATAAAATTATAATTATCCCATTTTTCACTATGTTCTCTCTCTTCCTCATTTTCAAATGTTCAAACTGCACAACGTGACCTCTCCTTTTTGAAATTAGGAGCTTTGAGGCTTGAGAGCAGCAGCTTTTCCTGCTGCCCTCATGTTCATACCTTGGAAAGAAAGGTACTCCAGCTAACATGTCCCCAGCCGACCGCAGAGGTCCAGACAGTGATTCAGAGCTGCCCCATGCAACCAAGACACTAGGACAGATACTGAGCTCAGCATTTTTTGATCTGGCCTCTTCAGAGCCACATGTCCCATGGCATGTTACAGCCATGTAACATGGCTCCCAGAGAGGACACATATAATTTGAATATTCTAACTTGAAAACTGTCATTTCTTCAGCCATTATTATACACTTCAGTTCATGAGATGAAATAAGCCTGAACATGGAACACTGTTTATAAGTCAACATCCATGCTCAGAGCAGCTTAACATCTCTGTGAGTGTTTGGATAGAAACTGTCAAACTGCATTTAGGGAGGAGAATCTGCTTTTTTTTCCTAAACTTTCAAAATCAATATATTACTATAACAATTTCTTAAATAGTTTTCTGCCTGTTCCCTCTGTCTCTAGATGGAGAATTTCCATCAAAATCCGTTTCTCATATTTATGCTGATTCTGTGTGCTAGAAGGCAGAAAAGAAACATCAAACATGTTTTTCAAAACGTATTGCCAAACACAGAAGAGGCAAAATCAAGTTAGTTACCTTCATGATCACTTAGTGAATACAAATCAGCTCCCTCTGATGTGGCTGACTGACGTTAGACCTATTCAGTTACATAATGTTGAAAGTAGATAGACCATCCAAACTCATTTCCCCTTTGACTTCCTACAAGCTAAATAACTTAATGCATCTCTTTTTTCATCACCTGTCTTTCATACTGGGGAAAGTGGAAGACAGAGATCTGTCCTACTAAGGAATCTGCAGACAACCAACTTTCCAGCAAACCTATATAATGTGTAATTCACTTTCAAAGTGAGTTCTTGCCAAACCTGGGAGTTTGTGTGCAAAAATATCCTGATGTGATCCAATATTTTATTCAACAATCTGGTATCATTGTTATTCTTGTCCTAGTTTCTTAAGATATTAAAAATGCCTAATTATGGTATGTGTCTTCCCTTAATAACTTCTAAGCACACTGCCAATTTCAGTCACATTTTATGAGGAATACAGATGTGAAATATATTCAGTTCCTAATAGGTTGTTAAATGGAAGTGAGTAGAAGCTTCTATTACTGCTCCACTGAAAAATTACAACAGTAGTAGACATCATGAATGCAACACTCAATACCCACACATCGTGGGTATCCCAGCAATAGCAACAGGTGTGGTTGGCTTTTGCACTGGAGATCACACAAGATCTATTCATAAGACTGAAAGCCATATATTTGATACTGTAGCTTTGCTGCTGACAGAACTAATTTCTCTACAATGATTGATAGGTAAATTTTTAAGACAAATGTTTTTCTATAGTCCAAATCTGCTGCACAAGGGCTGCCTGTGTTTGCCATCCAGGCTGCAGGCTAAACACAGGCTGCCACAGCCTCCCAGGAACCACTGCTGCTATTCCCTGCTATTCTCCCACCAATGCAGATGAAGACCTGAAGTCCTTCGACTTATCCAGGAACTTCAACCTAGGAGTCATCCCCCGTACGTGGCAGGTTTCAATTAGCCTCCAGCCCTCCCTCCTAAGAAGGGCTGGACAGCTAAGTATGCAATTCACAAAATCTTAGGCAGTAATTTCATCACAATAATACTTGTGTTATTTCATTACATTGTTATGGCTTTGGTTTTCTGTTGGTCTTCTGTGTTTCTACCTTTTCACCTGCAAGCTAAATGGTATAGAATTATGCTGTATCTAGAAGGACAAAAAAAAAACATTATAAACCCACTGAATTGAAAATTCAGCCAGCCTCTGTATCAGGATTTTTCTTGGAACTGATAAATACTAGATAGACTACAAGAAAAATTGAAAATAAACTTGACAATTTGACTATGATAGGTAATCAATTGGGACACACCTATGGAAAATTAGAAAATCAAGTTCAAGCCATAGAGATTTAAAATAAAAAGGCAGAAATATCAGTCTTAAACTTCATAAAAACAGGCAACAAACTATTTGTTTGAGTGAAAGAACTCCCTATGTATATATATATTTTAATGTTTACTTACACATTAAATATTTGTATGTATAAGAAAAATTTGATCTTTATACTCTGACATCACCTATTCCATTTCTCTGATGAAAACAAATCGTACTATATGCCATACATATTTTGTCACTGTAAGTTCAGATACAAAAACAAATGCCTAAAAATTTTATTTTTCAGTTCCTGGAAGAATTCTGGTTTTCATTAAAACAAAACCTAGATTTAAAAGCTGTTTTCAAAGACCATGTATGGTACCACAGACTGACATTAGGTACCTAAAAAGAAGCTCATGGTAAGAGTAAATCATGGCAGATTTGCATCATCGATCACTTGTCATTTGCAAGTAATTGCTATGGAAGTAAAGGCTCTGACAGTATCTACAGTGTGGACAGTCAAAGCATTATAATATCACTTTTCCTGTGTTTTTAATTAGTTAAGATAGGAGTGGCTATTTCTGGCATTGCAAAGCACCATGTGAAGCCAAGCCCCAGCTCTTCTGGTCCTGAGCAGGAGTGGGGCTTATTGGCTAAGAAACTTCTAAGAAACTAAGATAATCTTCTACAGTAAATAAAAGTGTGGTAGTTTTTATGTAAAGATTTAATTTTTTTTAACATACAAAGAGCCTGATCTTACAACAAATCAGTTTGTTGCTTCAGGAACTTTGCCATTGACTTAACTGGACACAGTCTGGATGTGACAAATCATTTGAGATGCAATAGCAGAGCATTTGCCTATGCTGAGTAAAACTGTGCTGCTACTGTTTCTCTAGCCTTCCCTTTCACACACTGTCTGAACAAAACTCCTTGCTCTACACAGTATGCCTTTCTTTTACTGTCCTGTTATAGGAAGACAGTCCTGACAGGACAGCACAGATCTCTTGCAGTGCAGAGTATTAATTGTAATGAAGAATTTACTCAAGCATTTTTATCTCATTTTTGGAAAGCACAACCTATCAAGAGATGCATTAGTCAGGGTTGTGAACCCAAATATTTGCTCTGTCTACTGTTTGAAAAATTAAATATTTCATGCTTATTATCATCTGAAAGGTAGATTTTATTGAAAAGTAAATATATACAGCTGTTCCTTAAATTATAAAAGGTTGGAAAAAATACACTTTTCCTATGATACAAGGAAGAAAAAAACACCTTGCTTCTCACTGCACAGCTAGGAATGTCTGCTCCATTAGATCTGGCATCTATATGATTTTTATTCTGCAACATGTAGGTGGTTGTGCTGGGTGATAAGAAACCCACCATCAGTAACAGAAAAAAAATATCAGTTCTGATTGTATTCACTCTCCCCAAACACATATCCAAGGGTCATGAAATTCTCCTCCTTTTCAGATTTAAATTATTAGTTTACTCTACTCTCTGGGTCAGTTTTATACAACCAGTTTTACTACAAGCAGCAACCAGGCCAGTCATTTGGTTCTTGTCCTCCTGAGTGGTAAGAACCTGCTATGTAATGTTTAGTGACTTTAGCTTCTGTTGGTCTCCAGGCAGCTGAGTGCCCTCACCATTTCAGAGATGAGGAGGCCTTGCATTCACAGCTTCAGATGTGGTCACAATGTAGCTATGAGATGCTTTTAAGGTAGTTTTCTGCCTTTTTAAGAAATCACAGCTTTTTTTTTTTTTTTTTAGTCCAACAGAATTCTTTTGTATCTGCTTCCAAAACTGGATTAACAAGAACCAGAGCTTCTCTATGCTAAGTAGAGCCCTGAAGTGGGAAAAAGCCTGCTTCTCAGATAAGCTGAGAGGATTAAAGAGACAGAGCCACAGCCTACACACCTCCTGTAAGGGGGCCAAGAGGGCAAAGAGCCTTCTAGGCACCTACAGCTCAGGTGAATCTTGTTTTCTAACCAGCCCCAAGACAGCTGGAATCCTTCCAGGAAGGGTCATAGAATCATAGAATTGGCTGGGTTGGAAGGGACCTCAGAGATCAAGTCCAACCCTTGATCCAATACTGCTGCAGTTACTAGACCATGGCACTGAGTGCCACACCCCAATCTCTTTTTAAATATCTCCAGGGATGGAGAATCCACCACTTCCCTGGGCAGCCCATTCCAATGCCTGATCACCCTCTCGGTAAAGAAATTCTTTCTAATGTCCAACCTAAACCTCCCCCAGCACAACTTAAGACCATGCCCTCTTGTCTTGCTGAGGGTTGCCTGGGAAAAGAGACCAACCCCCACCTGGCTACAATCTCCTTTCAGGTAGTTGTAGAGAGTGCTGAGGTCTCCTCTGAGCCTCCTTTTCTTCCTACTGGCCAGCTAATGTCCTAACTCTCATTCAGCTCTGCAGGAACCACATTCTATTGAGCCAAGTCAGTTTAAGAAAAGCAGGCATGTGAATTATTAGAGCTTCAAAAGATGCAACTTCCAGTGGGATGGATTCCAGAGCTCTGAATGAAATGAAAACATCATCTCTATCTCCCTTGGCCCATACTGTGGGTTGTTAGTGAAATAAAAAATTAATTAAAAAAAATCAGAGTACACACAGAAGATGGTTTACCAGCACATAAGAACAGTAGGTTTAGGCACATGGGATCACTTTAAAGCAAAAGCTGTTGGGCTGTGTTCCTTACACAGGCTTACTCGTGACTGCTGTGAAGAAAATTCAACAAGATACCAGTGCATGTTTACACTGTTCTCCTTTAGACAGATGTGAGTACATCTTACCCCTCTCTACAGTCTGGAGTTCACACCTCAGTTTCTGTGCTGTGACCATGCTATGTAATGGGTGCCATAGAGTTTCTGAAGGCCTAAAGCAAAAGGGATAATTTCAAAATATTTCAGAACTGCATTCCTCTATTGGTGATTTCCTATCTTTCTCTACAGTAGCTTCTTGCTCTCTCTGCCCTTCTGCAGGACAGTATGTAAAGCTATTATTCAGCTGCTTGCCTCCCTGTCTGTCTGACAAATTGTGAGAGATAAGCAAGAAAAACAGATGTTTTCATCCTCTGGCTACTGCAAAGTTGTGAATATATGCTGTGGAGGTAGGAAGGGTACCTTCAATATTTTTCCACCTCTAGCTACTCAGAAGTTCAAATTTGATCCGTCCTGCGCAGGTTCCTACTCTGACAGACACGGACAAAATAAGCTAATTTAGATTATGATGAAGCATCAAATGCTTCATCTGGTAAAAAAACTGGATCAGAACGCATCTAAAGAAATAGGAGATGTCTGTACAGAAGGAAAGATAATTCTCTCATGAGAGCTTGAGAGCTCAGGCACCACCAAAGCTGAATACTGTAGAAAATAATAGAACTGGATTCTGTACCCAAAAAAAGTATTTTTCCATTGAGTGAAAGAGCAAATCATGTGATGACTGACTCAGCCATGGGGACATGCCTCCTCTCTCATCCAGGCAAAGACATAAGCTTCTCCTTGCTAGCCCACTGGTGCAAGCTGACTCAATGTCAGAAGGTGCAAATCTTCACCTTTTCCTGCTTGTTAGACCCTCAGTTTGTTTTGTGAACCACAGAAGTTAAATAACTGCTATTCCTAAAACTTAAAATTTCTACTATTCACTGCTAGCATGGGACATGTCTCCTCCTCTCATAATGGCTGCAGCTGGTGTCTGAATGGACTTGGCACAACTTAAAAGCCAGAGCTCCTAACTCTAGTTTTGTTTCTTTCTTGATGGATGGTGTGGGGCAAGTTACTTCCATCTTCTGTGCCTCATGTTTCCCCACATGTGAAACAAACCCAGTGATAAGTCTCTAACACGTCTCAAAATGGATGACCAAAAAGTTCTGGATACTGTTACTAGTTTATTCCCCAGCAGTTCTTAAAATTGCAACCAACCCTCTCAGAAAAATACAGGTAATTTTTAAGAAGTCAGGAAATTTCCCATGGTTCAGACTCTAAGCAGAATAAATAAGGTCCAAACTCAACAATGTGTATAGTGAGAAGATGGAGTTTCTCATTTAACTGAAATACAGACAGCTAACTCTTACTCCACTTCTTACCTCACTGATGATGACTAATTCACACCATAGCAGGGTTTGCTATGAGTGGACAAAAGAAGTTAGAGGGAGGTCTCTCTGGGACCTATGAAAAACATGGATATTATGCTCTTGACATGTTCCAAAACCATCAATGATGAAAAACTGCATTTCAATATAGCCAAGAGTGCAAGTACTATAAAAGGAGCATTAAAATCTACATTTGTATTGCATCACTGAGGCAAAGCATCAAAGGATACACACTAGAGTTTTACTTCACTGACTTTCATATAGGCATTGCTATGTCCTGGCTGTGCTAGGACTATCTCCTTATGAGTTTACCTTTACTATCCAAATATATTCATGAAGTGCTAGAACTTGTTTCAGACTGCACAAAAGAACAGCATTCTTACAAAATCAGAAGTGGGGTGGTAATTACCTATGCAATTACAAACAGAGTTTTGAAAACTAAAAAAAAATCAGGCTTAACATTAACCAGTGCAGACTTCTATAGTAGGGCCAAAATGGAGATCTTCTGTTCCAAAATGCAAATCTATGCAGACTGGATTAAACAGCATGGTTAATCAACAGCTGATTGAGGTAGTTACACGAACACACCAAAAGAAAAGCACCATTTTGGAAACATACTACACATCTGCTGTTCTGCACATAACATTGAAAATCAGGAAATAAACCATCAAATCTGCCTTTTCTTATGGGAAAACGTGTAAACCAGGGTTTTTCAACCTCACAAACTATCTTTGACATCCACTGCAGTACTCTATCTTGAAACCCTCAAGTTATTTTCAGCAGAATTTCCTACAAAATTAGAATCTGTGATCATTCTTTTTGTGTTCACCTGTGTATTCATTCCAAGACTTTCTTAGCCATATTTCCAACCAGCTTCTAACATCAGTAGAACTGTGAAAGATAGCTGAATTCTTTCTCCTTTTTTTTCCTGAAAAGAGACAGATGGGTAGAGATGCTATCAGAGTCCTGGCTCTGAGAAAACTTTGAGTTGTGAGTTCAAGATATGAGAGAAGCCTCATGGGAGAAAGCCTTTATATAAACACCCCAATGATGGGAAAAGCTTTGCCTGGGGCTCACATCCTCTTAGATAGTGAAAGTCAATCACCCATGAGACAAAAAACCATAGGAAACCATGCTTCATTAGTTCTGCTGCCACAAAATTTCTTGTTTAACAAAATGGGAATTCCAGAACCTTGAAGAAAAGCACTGTACTGTAGGCATGTACAAATCTGGATTTTTTTTTTTTCACTGAGGGCTTTTCCTTATTAAACTATTAATTGTGTACCTAACTCACCAAGAAACACAGTCTCACTGCTGTAAATAGGAAGACAAATAAAATAAGTTATGAAGCACATGTGGTTCATATGTTATGAGTCCAGTGAATGTTTGCAGAACCAAACCATGACACAAGTCTACCGAGAACAACACAGAATGAACAATTTAAACTACTTGCCTACTTTGCCAACAGCTGATTCCTGATTTTTAGAGACCAAATTTCTAATGGAACATGGAGAATGAGGGAAAAAAAGCACCAAAAATCAAGCTATTCAGAATTTTGTTTTCAGCAGTATATTGTGTTCTAAATCTTTAGTAGTGATTTTGCATGCCAAAACATCTGAAACAAGATTTATTATTAGAGAATGAATTTTGAAAATACAGTGAAAAACCCAAGTCTATTTTGACATCTCATAGCTGGTAAACTTGGAAATTATGACTACAAAATCTCTAGTGATTTTATTTTTAATCATGGGTTGCATGTATACTGTTTTGCTTCTTGGAGTTCTCACTGTTTAGAAGAGGAGGAAATTTTATCACAGAAGTCTCTCTGTATTCTTGACAGTAGGCACTCCTCTAACACTGAAGCAAGTTATAAAAGTGTAATAATCTGCCCATCAGTTCAGTATTTCACATATCCACACACACACAAAATACCCTCAGCACCCTGGAAACTTTTTGCTCCTGATTGCACAAGCTCTCACAAAAAGAACCTAGATTCCTTGGTCAGGGTCAAGGAACTGAATCTTCTGGGTTCCCCAGTATCACCAAACTGAAAAGGTAACGCTCAGCAGCTTTCTTCCCTGGTGGTCTTAGTGTGGATTCATACTGGTTTACATTTTTCAGGTCTGCCTCAGGAAGCAGGCTACAGGCTTTAAAAAAAAAACAAAACAGCCCAAGTTCACCTCAAATCAAGTAGCCAACAACCATAAGCCTCACTGGGTTCTTGCTCAAAAGCCTCAGAAAACAGGGGGGGTAAAGGTGGCAGCAGTCCCAGGTATGAAATATGCACATGATACGGACAAAGAGCCACGCACTGCTCTGGAAAGCAGTTGCTTGAAGGATTTATTCTCTTGTGCCTCTCGTGGTTGCTTTCACGTTTATTTATTCATACTGTCTTGGCAAAGAAAATATAGTTTATGCAAATGGCTGCAGTCATGCAGTCCTCAGTTTAGTCCCTTATATGTCTTGTCACAACTTCTTCATATATGACTGAAGCAACAACAGAATGCAGGATGCAACTGAGCATCAAGCTGGAGACAGGAGAAACACTGATGCTGGGAAGACAATGAGCATCCTCTGAAGAAATAAATATCCAATTATTGGTTTTAGTTTGACATGCTGTAACTATTCTATGCCTCACACAATGCTCTGCCTGGGAGCAAGTTTCCATCCCTTGTGCAGCACTGACCGGTAGCACTCCAATTAAATACAATTTTGCATTTAGTAGAGATTCTTAGACAGGGGATTTTAACCTGGGTCTCTTGAATCCCAGACAATTACTGATTCTTAGATGATATATACATACCTCTCTTCAGTGTTTACGGATCATTCATCAAGCCATTTTGTAATTATTTTACATTCTTTCTTATTTTAGCACCTTTGTTGAATGTCACTGAAAATTTCCCTAATCAGTCTTTGGAACTCAATAGTTGAGTCACCATCCCTGGGGGTATTTAAAAGACATGCAGATGTGGCACTTAAGTTCCTGGTGGACTTGGCTAGGTTAACAGTTGGATCAATTATCTTAAGGATCTTTTCCAACCTAAATGATTCTGTGATTCTATGATCCTAAATGGCTAATTAACACCAGAATCTTAACCAGCTAAACTCTGTGGCATCTAAGCTTCATCACTTTTAAGTCCTTCCACTATTTTTTAAACCATGCTGATACATACTTCCGAGCTGATTTCAAAATTTGTATATTGCATATTCCATGGTCCTCCACTGATTTAGTCATTATAAAAATACAACAGCCAAATGTGATAAGGTCTGTTAGTGACATAAACAAGAACTGGGACTGGAATGGAAATCACTATATGTAGGCACATGTTCATTGAGAAGAGAAGAGTCAGGCATCCCAGGAAACATTAATTAAGGGGTTAGTACTCCAATGAAGATATCTGATCCTACGCATTCCAGGCTATCTGGGACCTTGATCCTCTGATTCCTGCCCCTCCTCCTCAGCCTGTATCTGTAAATAATATTTCTGAATATGAACCACCCTGCATCTGGCACAGGACTGCTTATGCCAAGCTGACTGCACCCTTCCCCTGAGGCATAAGGTCAAGAATCATGATAAACACAGCAGCATAGGAATTGCACACCTTATAAAACGATTGTTTAAAAGTAATAGCAGTCATTACTCCAAAAACATTGTGGATAAGAGAAAAAAGTTAATTAGAAATGCAGACACAATAATCAGGCCAAAGCCACAACCAGTTATCTCTTTACCCAGCAGGCTGTCTTCCTTTATTTTTCTGCTGCATTTTCTACAAGGAAGCTTAACCCCTGCAATCCTACCGAGAAGAAAAACATCATTTCAGTACACTGTTCCTGCAGCACAAACCCCCAGTTCAGTTCCTTTCCTGGCTCCCTGAGAATTAAAAAATCCAAGAGGGTTCCTTGTGGGTTACATTCATTTTGCTTCCTAGCTTGAGACTAGTCAGACTTGGATACTATCCAAACTATTCAGTCTCGTAGCCCACCCTTATGCAATTGCTCTAAGCATAATCCTACTGGGAGCAGGCTGTCAGAATACAACCAGCATTTGTGAGCCTGTGTGTCCTTTGGATGTGTGGCATGGGTGGCCAGCCACTCAGAAACACCAGAGACACTGTCTGGTAAGACGTGAAGAGCAGCTCCCCCAGCCCCCTGTTCCAGCTGACTAGAGAGATCAAGGGCAGAAGACCTGCAGCACACACAAGTAGCTGCTGCTCAGTCACACTTCCAGTCTGGAGCTGCCACTTTCCATCTGAGATGAACAGACCCTGGTCTGACCAAAAACCTGCTCTAGCTTGCATAGGCTATGTTTCTTTCTACTCTAGTTTAGTTGCAAGTAAATAAAAAACGTTGCAAGTGAATCAAGAGTTGGACTTGATGATCTCAGAGGTCCTTTCCAACCCAGCTGATTATATGGGGAAAAAAAAAAAAAAGTACCATAATACTTCAGTGGGAAGCCAACCATTGTCTGTCTCCCCACAGAGCTGATGTGTGATTCACCCCTGATGTGTGACTGCAAATAACATACACAGATTCCTTGTAGGCCTGCAAGGTGTGTGCACTACACAAAGACGTACAGCACTTCTCACTGCTATCTCAACCCTCTATGCAATCAGCTGTACAGCACTGGACAGAGTAGGTTCTACATGCCTCAAACAAATCTTTTTCTCTCACTCAGTCTTTTGGCAACAAAGATTACTTATGGGCTCAGGCTTTCTACATTTAGAAAATTCTCTTTAAAGTTGGAAACTCCACACAGGGACTTTCCAAACCCTTCAGAGCTATTTGAAACAGCAACAGCATGTGTCCTCCTCCTCTCTCAGTAGTGAGATATTTAGGAAGTCCTTTGGGCTCATCTTAAAAATACCCAGAGCACAAAAGTAAGTCCTGCCTGAAGGTCACTTAAAATGAAAACTTCCAAATAGTGTTGAAAGAAACACAGTAAATGCAGCTGAGAGTAGGGACTGTGATTTACTTCCCAACACTTTCCATATAGTTCAGTCAGTACTTCTGCTGATGGCAAGGGGGTGCCAGGGAAAGATTCCAGAGGGTCAAATAATCTCTTCCTTTCTGTGTAGCAATGTGGACAGATTCACTGAAATCATCACAGTGTGCCTAAGAAAACAAGGTTCAGCTCCATGACCAGAAATCCATAAAACAGTTACAGAAAACAACAGATACACCTTCCCTTGCCATTCAGCCACAGAATGGGTCCAGTTGCTGTTGAATTTACAGGTTCTCTGCAAGGAAGACTGCCATAGCTGGCCCACTGGTGCTGTCATCTATAGACAGAATATAGCACATGGGGGACTGCAGGCATTCATTAATTTCAGGTTTCTATTTATTCCTATAAATTAAACTGTTTTACAGTTATATTCCTCTAAAGATATTCTGGACATTAGTATTTGTTCTGTGCAGCTGTGAGGCCTCTGACTTCATATATACATCTGCTATATTCACCATCTGCTGTATTCACAGGAAAGTGTAATATAAATATAACATTAAGGTGGAGACAGGAGCTAACTAAATGAAAGCAGATTAAAATCCTTGTTCTGGGGCAGAAGAAAGTAATTTTAGTGGTTGTTGGTCACTAGCAAATTTGATTAGTTTATGGTTCAATTATACTCCCTTATCTGTCATTTAGAGACTAAGAACTTTCAAGACTATTAATTCGGTCTTGTCCTCTTTTATGTTATCTTGTCAAGACTGCTGTTATCTACTTCTTCCATCTGTGGCTAATTTGTCTGCCAAAGCAACAAGATTCTCTCCCCAAGGTCACCTCTGGGACATCTTCTGGATGTGTAACTATATGCAAACCCAATGCCTTAGAAGGTCACCTGCAAAGCCCTTTGCCTTTTACAAGGCTTTACCTCGCATCTCCTCTACCCACTCACAGAAAAACACAGTAACTTCAAAATAAATGAATTTGCTAAAAACTGATGTTCTCATTCCTCCACCAGTATTTGGGCTATAGCTTTCCTGGAGAATGAACTGTAGCAAGAATGCTTGTGCATGTCCTCTGCTGTCAACAACACACACAGCTGGATGCCCTTCTTGGGCCAAGCATCAAGTTCTGGAAGGCAAAGGAAAAGACCAGTTTCTGGTAGAGTGGTCATCTTGGAGGTTTTGCCAATACTTTGTTTTAAAGCCACTAAACCCAAGAAGAGTGTGTGTATATTGTTATATAAATTTTGGTTTTAAATGAGGAAAAATTATAAGGGTAATTCAAATCTCTCTTAACTAGCATTCCTAGTTAAAGCATTGCTGCGGCATCCCTGGCACAGACTTGAGCTCTGACATTTTCTAAACACCATTTCTTAAGCCTTCCCATCTCATGGCTGCAACACAGTCAATATTTAGGACAGAGATTTACAAAACAGCATTTAGATCCCTGCCATCATTCTGCCAGAATTAAAAACTATTTCCAGAGTCATGCTGAGATCACTGATGGTATCAAATGCAAACAGGACAGTAAATTATACAGCTGCATTTGCATCTTTCACCTCTAAAAAGCAGAAAAACGCAGACGTACATGCACTCACCCATATGCCATTTTACCAAGCATTAAGGTCATTTTTAAGCTCTTGTCAAATAGATGCATGTCTGCTGTGAGGATGTTTATACATTTTAAATGTCTAACATTATTTTATGTATTTTGCTCTTACATCTCTACTTTTTAATTATTTTTCCAAGTAGGTTTTGAATATTTACAATGGCTAAATGTATGTATGTTTGCAAAAAGGCACATTTAAGGTTTGATAACACTGTGGTAAGCTTGAAGAACCACTATATTTCCAGGGGTGCTGCTCTTACTACTGTGCTGGGATTCAACCTGATAAGTCACCCACACACGAGTAACTTTCCTCCACTGCATCCAACAAGAATATTCAAAAAAGTCAGGGTCATGAGCAGAACAAGTTGTGAGGGCTACTGAAGTGAGTACAAAGGCTGTTTCACTGGGTTTCTCAGGGGAAGTTCATGGCCTCTGCATTTGACAGATCAGAGTAACACTGCTGTTCCATTCCTGAAGTGCTGATGCAATATTTTCACTAGAACTCTCAGAGAAAGTCCAAAGGAAAAAACAACCCTGGATTAAATTTCAGTGACAATAAATCAAAGCATGAATGCTTAAAACCACTCAAATGCAATTGCTTTTCTGCACAGATATTACGTTGCTGTCCCATAGTACAAAACCCATTTATTTTCACTGATGCAGAACCTTGTTGCAGGAATGTCATTACAGCAAGAAGTAGCATCATCAAGGAGGATATCAGGTTTTCCTTTGGATTTATGTCTTGGAAAGTGGACATATCTTCAGTGATCCAAAACACAAGCATGCAATGTGTGGCAACATTATCTTAGTTGTGCTCACTGCTGTCACAGGAAGCTACCTTCACTGCCTTTCCAATTCTCTCACAAGGAAATAGGCCCGTATTAAAAAAACACATTTGCAATGTGCAAAATAACATACACTATGAATGTGTGAGAAAATGTCCAGTGAAGTTCTAAATACACAATTAGTTTTAAGGGACAAACTTTTCATCTCCTTCCAAGGCTCCTTGGCCCAGCTTTGTAAGCCTCCATATTCAACATCAAACTGACCTCTCAGCTGAAAGCATTGCCAGTGAAACTACATACAGCTCAAGAGCTATTAAAAAAAAATTGCAAATCTTTTTCTCTTAAAAACAAACGAGGAAGCCCAACCGCCTTCACCATGGTAAGAGTGATATTCACAAAACTGACATGTTTTTCACTCAGTTAAACCCTGTGGAAATAAAGAAACCTTAACCAGAAACTCACATTTTGCCTTAAGCAGAATGGTTGAAAGAGCAGAAATCCCAAGATCCTGTGATATCCAGAAGAGATTTATTATAGTGACTGATTTTATGCAGCAGACACTCAAACACTACAGTAGTGGGTAAACAACTGAGAAACAAAAGTCCCAGCTATGTTACCTTGTGCAGCAGAACACCCCAGACTGCTTTGCTTTGAGGTGGAAAGAGGACCACTACAAGCAAGAGAAGTGTGTGTGTGCGCGTGTGTGTGCATTGGTGTGTCCTTTCACCCATATATGCAGGAGTGGTCTGCAACATCTGCACCAAGTTAGGCAGTTGGTGTCACCCAATCGAAGCTCAAATCTCTTGGTATTATCCAAGAGAGTGAGGCACCCATGAGAGTGTAACAGACACAGGATGCCAAGGGACAGGATAAGCAAAGGCTTATCCTCAGGAGATTGAATCTTTCTCCAGGATGTTCAGGAAACCTGGAAAAATCCTGCTGACCTCAGTGTTATCCCTCCTGAATGGTTTGCCAAAAGTTTGTTGTATTTGACAACTGTTTCTACAGTAAAACAGCATGTGCAGACAGAAGTATCTTGCTGCCTGTGACATCTCTGAATGGTGTCACAACACTGCCTCTCAGTACTATCACTGTTTAAATTCATTTTATGGACCTCACTTCTTGTTTCCATAGGCCCTTTCCTTTTTTTCCTCCCCGTTAATTTATACAGGACTCAATTTTCAGCTCTATGTGAAACTGCGTAAGTTACTCTACATCAATTCTTTTGAACTTGCTTTGCTTGCCCAAATTTCTTAGAAACTACTGCAGCAGAAAATGCCCTTGTGGGGTACA
Source organism: Heliangelus exortis (assembly GCF_036169615.1). NCBI lineage: Eukaryota > Metazoa > Chordata > Aves > Apodiformes > Trochilidae > Heliangelus > Heliangelus exortis. Next base: position 12,349,305 of record NC_092424.1, on the reverse strand, counting down.
CACCAAATGCAAGACTTCTGCTACAAAAAAACCCTTAGCATGACAGTTCTACAGTCACAGATTACAAAAATTATCTGGTTTCAGTAGCTTGTCAAGCTTACCAACTACTTGCCTGAATTCTCTTGCAAAGAGAAAATGCAGGCTGGTTGAGGCTGTGTTCACTATGCTTGGTTTTAGGACTGCAAAGAATTTACAGTCTAATTACAAGACTCTAAAAATAGGAGATGACAGCACTGACAATAGCAAAACCTAAGCCATGAAAGATGAACTGCTACGAATAAAACAAATAAAAAAATCGCAGGTATGGCTGGAGCGTTCTCAGACACAATCCCTTAGACCACATGGGCTGCTAAAAGCCTAAAATACTCTGGCATTGGTGCCTTAAGTTTGGTTCTTTTAATTCTGGGCCACTGCAAAGCTGTGACTTACCTTTTCAGTCCTTCAGGTAGCTCTCATCTCACTACAAATTAAATTTCTCATGTTGCTGCTAGCTACTGTCTCCACTAATTGCAACCGTAAGGTCATTCCTTGCATCTTTTCTATCAAGAACTCATGGAGAAACCTTGAAGAAGTAGGGTAGTGACAGGGAAAGAAGGAAGGGGCACTAATAGTTCAAAGGGACAAAATGAAATTGCTGTGGGGCAGAAGCACACAAACAACTATAAAAATCAGGAGTGCTCTTACAAGGACCAAAGGTCATAAAACTCACAGAGAGATGAGAGATCACATAAAGATGGGCAAACCAACTCTGTACCAGAGAAGCTGGAGAGGAACACAGAAGTGTTTTCCATGATTACAGGATCACCCTTCCAGTGATCAGAAACTGAAAATCAAGCAGGACAAGAAGCCTGGAGGTATAAGAAATTATTACACTCAACAAGGAAAGACTATGATGCTCATTTGGAGATGCCAGCGGAAAAAAAAAGCTGCATTGTAGGGGCTAACTTGTAAACGTGACTTGCAAAATTACCTGCTCACTTCAACAGTGATGTCACTAATAGGCTAAGCAGCAGTTTTGATGAATTTCATGCTGTTAACAGCAGTTTTCCAGTGGTTCATTACACTGACTTTTGGCCAAGAACTTGTTAACTCACAGGGCACTGAAGTTTAAAGTGAACAGGAAAAAAAAATGGAGAAGAAGAGATATTTGACACCACTGATGATGAAATGGTTCTTGGTGTATTCTGAGAAAACATTTGAGTCAGAGCAAACAGGGAACAGAAAAATTACTTTCATACTTATGTCAGCCTAGAAAACAGTTCTACAGAGAAGGCAGAGTCAATTAGCATAGGATTTTGATCCCAAACCACATTCTGCTTGCAGAGACCCAATTTAGGTTTAGATCACTATTACTCTATTACAGTTGTAACAGGTCTTTTATCTACCCCAGCACAGAGGGGGCAGTGATGAGCTTAATTGTCTTGTCCTTACCTTGCATCTGTGTCTTGCCAATGAAGCCAGCTTGAATCCAGACTTACTTTTCTTGCCTTAAGAATGAAATCAAAAGTAAGAAAGGAGTGACTGAAATGGCAAAAGCTATAAAAAGAGTAAAACAACAACAACAAAGGCTGTTAACCCATCAAGGCTCTGATTATCTCTAGGGTTTTTGTTTGCTTAGAACTGCGGACACAAATCTAACATACAATATATAGTACAAGCTGCTCCTAAGAGTAAGGGTGCCTCCATTAGAGACATCCTTAAAATGCTACCAAGGGTTATCAATTTTCAATTTGCTGAAAACCATATTGAATCACTAATAATGATTAGACCTTGGTCTTTGAAGGAGGTTAACAGTTAAAAAAAGAACCCTCTGCCACTACATTCAGCCTGTGATTACTCTTTTTATTAGTGTAGTTGAGGGATTAGTAGAAATGTTTGTCTAATGAATGCAGCTGCTATATATAAGCACATGCATGAGTAAGCCACTTGTCGACTGAAACCTATTTAGAAGTACTTCTGAATGGTGCACAACCTATCTGTACTGCAGTACTGCAATGGATTTTGCAATAACATTAAATATTTTTTGCTGTTCACATTGTGAAATTCACCTCATTTGCCAGTTTTACTCATGTAACATATTGTGTAGGAGATACAGGATGGACTTTCCTATACCTTGTCTGATTTGTTTATGACTTTTTTGAGTTCAAAAAAGAGTTACTAGTTTGGAAGTTCTCAACAGGTGACAGGAACACGTTTTATAAGCACTTGTGTACATAAATCAACTTCAGAAATGCAAATTAAAGCACTAAAAGTGCTATCTGTGTCTGTCTTAATTCCAATGCTTTGCAATACAATTAATTTTTAAAATTCATCTCTGCTCATTCTCCAGCATATTACAGAGTAAACTGTACTACTAATCAAACAGCAATTTAAAATCCTTCATAGGTGGATGAGACCAAAGTTTTATAATAGCAGACATCAATGGAAATCTCTTCTATGAATAAAAAAATGAAAACAACATGTTAAAATATATCTGTTCATGTATTTTAAACCAAATCAGTAAACCAGTAACAAAAACCTCTCTGGAAAACCTCTCTGGTTGAAACAAAGAGAGCATGAAGTTCAAAGTCAAGGTGGATGGTGTTTAAGCTATTTAATTATGAAAGAAAAGCTTTTCTTCCCCCTGAACTACAATGAAAATTCAGTCTCTGGTTACTGCCTGTTAACTTTAGATGATCCATGTTAAGGCTGATATTTAGGCCTGACTTTGTCATATCTGAGTAAGACTTTGAAAATAGGGACTTCAAAGGTGTAATGTAGGAGAGAGGGAAAGACTCTCTGGTTTTCTAAGAGTGCTTAGCACACTCATTTCTGAAGTCAGGCGTCTTCAACTTCTCAACAGTATCCCTGAAACAACGAGGCATTTCCAAAAAGGAAGACTCAGTCCTGTAGTCAGCACTTACATTATTGAGAAGATGGTTAGAAACGCAGGACAGGAGGCTGACTTATGTCCCCAGTCTCTCCAATGCATTATTGCTTTCATGAGGTGTACCTTCCTGTAACTGTACCTCTTACACCTTCATAGCTAACAATTCTTTGTATGACACACACATGAATGTATATTATGTGCATGTTCATACAGGCATACATGTATATATATATATAAGCACATATCTATACACAATTTTTCTAAACAAAAAGAATTAACCAGAAATAACTTTTGAAATACAAAGCACTTAGTTTGAGTAACACTGCAAACCCTCCATACAGCTGATGGTAATTTTTTTCCTCTTTAGAATACGATTTTCCTATGAAATTCCCTAATTTTTTTTTTTAGAGAACCAAGTTTTACACTACCAGCTGTTGCCTTTTTCCTATTTTGTACACCTCTGCTACAGAATTCTACATGAATGCAGATGAAGAAAAGTCAAATACTTGTATGTTATTTTCATTTGCATTACTCGTTATAGCTTAATTTTTTTTAGCTTCCTTTTATCACCTGAAATACACAACGTCCATCTGTACTGTCATTCATACAGTCACCAATATTGAGACAGAAGTACTAAGTCAAAATAATTGCAAAGTCACTTTACACCTTGGCCAGTAGTGCTCCAAAGCAGGATAAAATAAATTCCCCTTTTCTTCTGCTTTATTTTGAAAATAATCAGAGGTTTAGCTTTAATCAAAGTATGCATATATCTGAAAGCTAACCCTGTAAATATATCCTCCATCTTTGTATATAAGCCACACACAATTTTTAGATCTGAAAAATTATTCCAAGATTTATTCATCCCCAAGGCCTTTTTGATACAGATCTGTGCATGAATGATGGGATGAGAGCTACCTGCCTTTCTGAATGTACCAGTCAGGGTGGTGGAAGGCACATTGAGGATGAAGTGACATGGAACACACTTCCTGAGTCACTGTTGCATCGCTGTCCCTAAGAACACTTCTGTTCATGAGTAATTTCCCAGGAAAACCATTTAGCACCACACCCAGCTGTGTATGCTTCCTCTGTGTAGACAGAGCCCTTCAGGTGAGTCAGGAGATTTTCCCTGCATTCCAACCGCCACTGGCTGAGCACACATTATAGGCTGAACCACATTAGGTCAAACACATATAAACAAATCCTTTTAGGTCACGAAAACAAATTGGTTTTCATACACTGTACTTCCTTCAGCCTTTAATGGCTTTAAACTCCTCTTCAGATCCCTGAGAAAGTTGCCTTCCCTGTCTGGGTTAGATAAAAGTTGTAAAAATTTAGACTTATCCTCCTCCCTTTCTGAGCCACTTCAATGAAGAAGTGTTTTGGAGCCAGTCCTCTTTCACTACCAGGTAAACCCATTGCTAAGATAATTTTTGTGGTAACCTAATGTTAAAATACTGACAGCAAGCAATTCATTCTCCATTCTAAGAAGCCTTACAAAGACACAAAGTTTTATAAAGGAGTCAAGCTGGCTTCCCCCTTCACACACCAAAATAACATGCTTTTAAATGCTCCTTCAAATCCTATTGTTTGGTTTCCTTTTACCTTCTGACTCTCTTCAGAGATGAGTATTCTTTGTGACTTAGTAACAGTATAGTTTTAATGACTGTACCATAGGTGGTACATACTCAGAATACAGGTAACCATATTTTTGGAGACTGTATTATTTTAATACAGAAGAGCAAGGCAAAATCATGATAAGTGAGGAAACTATTTTGCACAGGTTTCTTGAAAACCCTGAAAAACATCCTATTTTGAGAAGAGCTGTAACAAAAATGCTTCAAAATGAAACTATATTAAATAGTTTATATGAAAGTAACTTGTTCAGGCCCAGTCAGATGCATTTTAGATTAGATTGCAGTTTTATTGCTGCCTCAGTGAGGAGAAATCCCTATGCCTGTAAAAGGCACAAACGACGTGCTAGTCTGTTGCCAATGGGACACAGGTTATTTATTTTTGGATAAAATAATACTGCTTTAAGTAATAACTGCTTATAAACCCTAATGAAGCAAATATCCTGCTACTTGGATTGCATTACAAGAATAACAAAACCAAAACAGACTAAATTCTTACTCTTGGGATCCCACTCCTACTCCTCTGTAAGCAATTAACACAAAATTAAAAATGGAAAGTGCTTGACTACCTGGAGAGCCACTCAGGCCCCAGCCTGCCAGCAGCCCCCTGATTGCCTCAGCGCCCCCGCCATGACAGCTTCCCTCGCCTCAGGGCTCCAGCACTGCCACGGAAGTAACAGCCCTTCTGATTGGCCAGCGGCACACAGACACCCCCTCCGATTGGCTGTGCCCAGCTCCCGCCTCTGCGTGTCCCTCTCGCCTCCCGCCATGGCGCCTCTCCTGTCCCCCGCAGCAGGCTCAGGTGGGGATTCCCGCCGAGGACGGGCGCCGGGGGGTGAAGCAGTCAGGCAGAGCTAATCCTCAGTAATCGCCTTCTACATACAAGCAGCTCTGTTCCAGAAAAGCTGGTGCCGAGCAACCAAAACATACACCTTTGTAAGACAGCTAGAGCAGATAATCTTAAAAAGCAGCCTGAACTCTGAAGAAAGCTGACCACAAGAACAGCACTGTACACAACAATTGTTTATTGAGAGGGTTGTTGCATTAGAATTGTTCCCATTTCATCAACAAAAGCTGTGGCAGAAGCAGGATGACGCTACTGTCGTTCTGTCAGGAAATCCAGTTCGAGTGTCAGCACTGGTCTCTCAGCTGGTTGCTCAGTTCTTGGAGTTTGGCAATCATGTTGTCCATGGCAGTCAGCTCATCAGCTATCTCGCTGTGAACCTCATTATTTGTTACATCTACAAAAAGTTGCTGCATGACAAAACAAAACCAAAACAAAACAAAACCACAATCAAAAACCAACATTATTTTAAAATATACATACAGTTTCTCTTTCAGCATAGAGATAGAATACAAAAAGCTCATCACCACTACCCAGCATTCCATCTTTCTGATACCTGTGTGATTTCTCTTTAAAAAGTCAATTTTGTGGCTCATTAACAAAAGATGCATGTATGTTTTTAAAACACTGGATACAAACAGCTATAAACATGGTCAATATATGATACACATGATACTTTGCCGAAGGGGCTGAATCCTCCTGTGGGTGTTGGGTTTCTGCTCTGACTCGACTGCCTAAGCTGACTCCTGATCCCATCAAAAGTGAAGAACTTTACCACACAAGTCAAAATAGAAGAGCATCTCACACACTGCACTTATGTTTACAAACCCACCAGCTGATAAATTAGTACTTGTGAATTTAATGGCCATTTTCCTAGTGTCATTTTGTTTTTTTATTTTCTCAAAAACCCCAAATAAACATATTATAATGTTTGGTGTCAAGACTTGGGTGGGTGGAGATATCAATCTGTGTGTAATTAAGTTATACAAGAGAAAACAAAACACTATAAAGTAATAAAACCAGTTTGTTCTTTAAGACTTTCAGAAATTAACAAAAATCCAAAAGAGCTCACAGAAGCAATCACAAGCTTCACTTATTTACACGAAAGCCAAGGGAGAGGAATGTTAAATGACCTGTCTAAAGCCTTGAGATCCCCAAGCTCTGACAGGAGCTCTATGCATGCTGCACCACAACATTGTCATTGCAAGACCAGGACCTGTCGTTTGACTCAAGTAATACGGAGGCTGTGTGAGGTACCACTCCATAAAAATATGGTGGTGGTGGTGGTGGACCCAAACATATGTTTTCCCTTTATTATGTAAAGGGAGAGTGAGTCACACTGTGTTTGACACAAACAAAAAGCCTACATTTAGAGACAAAAACAAACCAAAGTTTCTCTGGAGTACATCTGTGCACCATTATAACATCAAAACATAAAGTGAAATAAAGATACGTATATAAACAAAAATGTACTTAAAAGGCCCGAACTAATGTCTCAGAATAGTGTTGTCATAGAACAAAGGAACATTTTATACAAAAATGGGAACATGTCCCTGCTACAAGTAGAGAAACATTTCTGACTTTCAGCCCCAAAACCCCACACTGGGAATGTGACAGAAAGTTTGGTTCTTTCTGTCTAGGTCAGCTACATAAATAAGGATAATATAATTATTTTATTCCCCCCTCCCCAACCTAGTTAGAGAGTTCAACTAGATACAGCCTGGAGAAGTTTCATGTACCATTGTTCTTTGGGCTTTGTGTTCTTTGGGCTTTCATGCATTTATGATACAGTTCAATGACCTTTCTTATTTTTGGAGATCTAACCTATCAGATCTGAATGATCCATGGAGGGATAAAAGGAGCAGAAGAGAGCCCACTGTGCTATCTGCCCAAGTGTGCAACTGCCCAGAAGGCTCTGTAGAGAAAGGAGCCCATTAACAACACAATTTCTAGCTGCAGCCTTAAGCAGAGGGTGGGTGCATCACCCACAACAAAAGAACTGGGATGTCCCAGGAAGGCAGGAAAGGTAAGAAGCCTGGGAAGAGACATTGTTTCACCTGTACAAATATTACTGATTTGTTTCAGTTGCATGTCCTGATTCTAAATTTCAGAAATTTATCTTGTAAGTGACTTTCACTGTTTCTTTATTTCTTCTGAAATTTTAACTGCTAAGTCTTCTTAGCCCATTTTTTTTTAAAGTTCTCTTCTCTGTTGAAAGAGAAAAAAAACCCAAACAAACAAGCAACCCACACTAATATTGACTCAGAAGGCAGCAAAAGGAGGTGCTGCTGTCAAGCTTGGACAGGCATAAACAGAGCTAAACTGTGCATAGGATCTTACAGATGATGACTTAGTTTTTAAACCACAACACTTTGGAAATTCAATACAACTTCAAATTAAAAATAAGATGACATCTTGGAAAGAATACAAAAATGGTGAGGTCACACCAATAGCTGTATCTCTAACATGTGAGTTTTTTCAGAAGTGCTATGAAACTCAGAGGCACCATTACCTGCCAATAAGATGTTAATTTCATTAGTGCCTTCAGGAATTAGGAATCCAATTTACCAGATTCACCTATTCTTAATCTTTCAAATACTGCATGATCTTGCAGTATTTGTATTTATAGCACAGAATCACAGAAAGGCAGGGATTGGAAGGGACCTCAAAAGATCATTGAGTCCAACCTCCCTGCCAGAGCAGGGTCACCTGCAGGAGGTCACATAGGAACATGTCCCAGTGTCCGGGCATCATTTATGTCAAGTAGTTTTGCATCCTCTACACTCATACCTCATCCTACAAACTTATTTTTTTTTCCCCACAACATTCTGAGCTACAACATATGCTAGCGTTTAAAAGCACAATTGCAGAGCCAGCATGTGTATGCTTACACAACTTCCCTAGGTTTTTATCCTTAAAATTATAGAACTTGAAAGAAACTGAGCCAAGTTTTGCACACTGATGACAAATCAACACTTTGTAACACAAACACATGTTATAAAGCTTGTGCTCTGTAATTCACATTTACTAAACCCCATACACAGCCAGGAAGAATACTCCTTTAACACATTAAGTGTATTTTGAACAGAAACGTATTCCAGGTTAGCCCCTCAGTTAAACAGTGGCTGTTTCTTATGTTATATAAGATGAAGGGTAAAATTACGATAATAATGGTGCAAAACCAGGCTTGTTTCTTTGGTTTTTGGTGCTTACCCTTCATAGTCAGGCACCCAAGCATATGATTAAAATACTATATTTTCCAGTGAATTAATCTCTGAATTGCTATCCATAAAAACATTAAAAGTTCTGTCTTTTAATAAATAACTTTGGTTTTAAATCATCTTAAGATGTGAGGTAGTCCTGACATGTTTTGGTCATTTCTGCATGTTTACATCCTTTCTCTCTGAGACTGCCCTGCTTTGCCCTTGAGTACTCACATAAAGAACAGGTTTTTGAACTGACTGATTTCTTCCAAACATTTGAGACTGTTTGCCCAACATTTTTAATAAAATTCTAACTTGGTCTAAGAGATACCATTGACGTTTTAGATTAGTAGGTATATTTCAGTCAAAGCCTGACAGGAAGAAGGAAATAAATGTTTACTTAAAATGCAATCCTTTACAGAGTAGAGGTGAATAACCACCTGATGATGCACTGGGATAGGCAAGTATTATTTGATCTTCAAATGACCCAAAACAGAGAAATGGTTTCTGGCAAAAGAACAAAGATTTCTAGCTTTAAAACAAAAATTCCTTCCTTTCAAACATTCCTACCTTTGCTTTGGATGACAAGCCACGTAAGTTGAGCCGAGCTGAAGAAAGTATCTGCAGAGCTTCCTGATGATTAAGTTTGTTTTTGCTACATTTTATAGACACTAGAATGCAAGCACAGAAGAAAATGACACAAAAGCAAACAAGCATTGCCTCTATAGCAGCAATCTTTAAACAACAATATTTAGTTAAAAATCTTGATACCTTCCATTGGCAATTATTAAATGTAACATCAAAAAAAAAAAACCAACCCAAAAAAACACCAACAACCAAAAGCCCCAAAAAACAAAAACCAAAACAAGCTACAAAGAGGCAGATTGCCAAGTAATTTTCAGAAGATAACTCTAAACTGAACAGGTATACCTTTCTTCCATAAACATAAGCATCACAAAATAGTGAATAGTCTTTACAGGGTCTAAGTTTTGTCCATCTCCTGACTGGTACAGTCAGTCATAATTATGTGATGATTTGAGGACATAGATAAACTATAGATACATTTTCACTTGCATTCTGAACTTGCTAACTATGAAATTATCTGATCTCTTGTTTACCAGTTGTATATTTACTGACTCACACAGAACAACTTATGACTAATTCCAAGTTTTTTTTGTATGCACTATCAGGATAATTCCCTCTGCTAGAGGACTCCCAAAAATAGGAGTAAAGATAATCGGTAAAATACATTATTTTGTTACTAAGTTTATGAAATATTTGCTAAACTCTTCATGAATAATACAAGTTCTTTTCAGATAGGACATACCATGTGCAATCTCTATAGCTCCTTTCACCACTTCCTTAAAAGAAGAAACATTTTTCTCCCAATCACTTGATTGAATTTCACATTTATGTGCCTTAGTGAGGCACTGCAGTGACTGCAAGGAGGAAAAAAAAAATCAAAATGTGAGAAAACAAAATAGGAGACTAATTTAATTTTAAGCATCTATTAAATAAACATTCAATACAGAATATGAATGTATCTTTCCTATGCTTGGTTTCCTGTGAGTTGAAGTAGTGTCCTCCTCTGCAACAGTAAGCACCAGCTGTAACACAGATGTTCTTCGCCAATATTGCATCTCAACTATGAAAGGCATATAAAGTAACATATGTTTAATTTTTATCTTTTAAAAATCTGTCTAGACTGATGGATGTGACCCATGTTTGCCAAGTCATCATAATTAAATGCACATGAAAACGGGAAAAGTACTTACACTTTGAACAGCAGTTTTGTACCAAAAATATATAACTGAATATCTCAAAGCTTTCTTTTTGTATATGTATTCATGACAAATAATGTATTTAACAGATGCAGCTATTAACTGCCATAGGGCTTTGGTTCTCAGTGTGAATAGGAAGAATAAATGTAAACAAGGGGTCGCATTAAGAAAAACATATGAAGAATTTAAGCAGAAGAAACAAATTTTTGCTACTAAGTTTTTTTTATTTCTACAGCATCAAAATTATGAACCAAATACATGCCAGAAGTTATGTGGCTTGAGGGTTTGGTGACAACTCCTCAAATATCTTTTTGAAGAGTTTAAATGTTATATAAAGGAATAAAACACTTTCAGTGCAGCACATGCACATGAGTGCAATCAAGATTTCTGATTGCTGAACAAATGCAGATTAAATTTGGGGGTCATTTCCCCAGAAGCTTCTATATTCTCTCCCCCACCAGAGTTCCAGTTGCTATGGGACAGGGTGACTGAACTGCTCATGTCTTCTGTAAATTGCAGTAAGGGCTTATTAAGTCAAACCAGAGCTAATTAATATTTTCCTTAACAACTCAGGTTTTAACTGGTAGTAGTTCAGGCCAGCAGAGGTAAGAACTTCCAAGAGAAGGACCAACAATTTTTACAGCAGTCTGATTTCAATCTGCACGTGACTGAGTCAGAGGCAGCAAATTAGGGTTTTTTTGCTGACAGATGTCAAGGAGGGGGAAAAAATACAAAGTCTTGTGGGCTGTTTGTTTGGACTTTGGGAACCTGGATTTATCCTGGAAGGAAACAGTTATGAGGTGGGGAAAGTTTAAGGAACAGAAGAGTTTAATAGCCTGGGTATGGATCAGCAGGAAACCTGAAGGAAGGCTGGAAAGATTGCCTGGTGGGAAAGGGGTGGACTGGATTGCTTTCAGTGCAGGAAAGAGTGAAGTACTGAATGAGGTGGAAGGTCAGATACATAAAAATGTAAGAGCTTTACAGTAAACATATGCTAAAAAAAAAAAAAAAAAGAAAAGAAATACACCACAACACTTCAATAGTTTTACATTCCTAACTTGTAAACCTGCTTTGAATTCAATTTACAAATCACTGCTGTGAAATGTAACTGTAGACTTCAGTAATTCATGGCATCAGATACAGCAGCAGAACAGAAAGGTAAAAAAAAACAACAAAATCAACAGCCAACCCACTCTTTACAATAGCCAGGCATACAAGGTTGGTCTTTCAAATGCAACAATAGGAAAAAAAATGGTTAAATATAATTAAATCTGCACTAAGCAAGGTATTGCATTGTGGAATAAAGGTCAAACCCTACAGTTTTAAGGAGGTAGATGATGCTATGATAGATCTGTTGTCATTTCTTTGTCCTATGATGCCACAATACGGTAAATAATACCCTTTCAGAATTTATAATAAATTTAATAATAAACTTGGGTGGAAAACTATAACAATAGATCTGAAATTTTCCTAGAGATATTAATATTCACTTAATATCTGACTAACACGTGATAGTGTTCATGGCAGTGAAACCAATGAATCCTGTTTCAGTATTTTTATGTTGTATATGCTTTATAATATGTTACCAGGAAGCTAGGAGTGACTATCTAGTGTACTGTAAATTAATTTTTACACTGTAGCTATAGGCAGTTTTGACCTTTCAAGATCATGATGGCACCTATGTTACCATCATGTCAGGATACTTGGATACACACGTAAGCATACCTGGAAGTATATATAAACATGATTCCATTTTTCAGGGCAAGCTAGACTGTAAACATGTTCCAAAGCAACTCTGAATAGGAAAGTTAAAAGTTCTGCCTGTACTACAAATTGAAACCATGTTTTAACTTGCTTAGTGATGTAACCAGATTCTGAAACCATTACATTTATAATATAGTCAGGGCCTCTGTTACTTTGCATGTCTGAGTAAGAATTTGAGGATATATTACAGGATATTGCCATGTCTGTATTTCAGAATTCTAAATAGGCCAAATGCCTTTTATTATGCAGCTGTAAAGAAAAATAGGGAATAAAAAAAGGCAGGAATTGGAGGTATAATGGGCACAGGCAGAGACCAAACAAGGCATTTCAGAGGGCACAGCATAAAGAGGAAGGCAGTGAGCAAGGCTGAAATAATTAGAAGTGTAATCTCACAGGCTACAACTGTAGGCCCAACCATATGTCTAATATGCTTGACATCAAGCCACAAGCAATCCTCCAGACTGATATTTTTGCCCAGGCCAAAGGCATACTCCCTTTAGGAAACACATATGCTGACCTTGTGTATTTTCAACTTCAGTGAAGATCTGATAACTCATAAGTATTTTTGGAGTATGCAAGGCTATTTAGATTTTGGAAATTTAATACCAAGTGCAAATCACACTCCAGCATACAACAAAGTAAACACTTCTAGCAGCACAGAGTGGTTATTTTGGAAATGCAATCAATTCTATTATCTGGAAAGTGATAGGAACAAGACATTGAAGTTAATGTAACAAAGCCAGGTATGATTGAAGAGACACCAATGGCTCAACAGATTAAGAACTTAACAGCATTATTTAATTCCATTTTAAGCTAAGTAAGGACAAAGCACTTTTACTCTGTGAGCTCGAACTGTTGTGTAGACTATCTTAAATACATTTTTCCTTAGCAACTGGGAAGAATATAGATGGCTTACGATGCCACTGTATCATGCCAGTAAGATCCACTTTTTCCCAGAAGCTGCAATATCTTGTCCTCAGAATCAAAGATCTTAATTTAAAAAAACCCAAACCACTATTTGATTATAGACATGATATTGCTGCCAAGAAAAGTTTCAGAATTCAAATCCAAGACAATGCACATATGCTGTAAAAGATGTTTTGAAATTAAATATTGATAAAAGAGATGAATTCTTTAAAAAAACACAAAAAATAATGTAAGACATCTTTTTCCTATTAGATAATAAAAATGTGTGCCAAAGGAACACGAAGCAGAAAACAAGCTCATAGAAACACTAAAGCAAAACACACCTGGAGCAAGGGCCCTTCTTGCTATAGCAGTATAGCTTGTTAGAGAACAGTGGTTTGTACCATAAGTGTGTACCCATAAAACAGTACACCTCAACAGCCCATTCACCTTTTCAATATCTTCACTGCTGTCATTCTGTCCATTTCCATAAAGTCGGGCATAAAGTCTCCAGATCTCCCTGTCATTTGTCACTCGTGAAGTCACTCTGCCAAAGAGCTCTTGCAATTTCCCCTTCAATCCACTCGCTGCCTCTCCAGCACGGTCTGCCATACCATCCACTACTGCTCTGACCAGAACAGTCAGCACCTTCAAAAAGCAGCAGAACAGAGCTTTTATTTCAACTTGAATCAACATCAACATATATGTTGTTACCAGTAATATTTGGTCTCTATCAGTGATTCAGTAAAGTACAAATACAGTACAATAAGAAGCACAGAATTCACTAAGAAATACAGTATTGGGGGAGTAATTCAACTAATTTCAACCTCAACTGTAAGGTTGGTGAAGATAAAGAAGCCAAAGAGCTAAGACAGAAATTTGTGCTACTGAGATAGGGAAGGGAAAAAAAGAATGGTAAAGGAAACAGTGGCAATATGCTAAAGATATTTCCACCTTAAACTGCTGCTATAAAATATCTGTAAATGGGCTGAACCAGATTAATTCAGGTAATGGAAGATACGTATTTAGGAGACTCTATTTAACTACCTGCTGAAGCTGAAAGATGTATAGTGGATGAAATGGAAACTGGAAGGCAGCTGAATAGCACCTTGGGAATCTCTGTGTTTAATGCACTTCTGGTGAATTACTGGTCAAGTCAGTTCAATCAAGCTTTTTACAAGTGTGCATTTTATGGCATTACTTTCTGAGTCCCTGGCTTCAGAATGTGGGATTGGACCTGCAGAAATGCTGAGCACATGCAGCTGCTGGTGAACATAATGGGAGCTGGGCCTTGCATCTGTGAAATGCTACATAATACCAAATGTCCCTGAAAAAAACAGGGAGTCTTTGTGTCCCAAACTGGACAATGAAAATAGAGAACAGTTTTACTGTGCCTCAATTTTACTGTTCCTTCTCAGTAAAATGAGAAATAACAAATGTAAATTAAGGCATTGGATCATATGGTGAATGAGAAGAAACTAAAACCCAGAAGAAACTAAAACCCAGAAAAGCTGTGGCTTATTATGTAGGAACGTGTTCTGTGTGGTGCATGAGACACAGAGACTGGGGAAGAAATAGTGATAAAACCAAACAGAAGTCTCCTAAGCCTTACATTTGGACAGGGTAAAGGGCATACAAACACCTTCATGGTAGCACTTCCTACCCTGGGAAGGTGTCATTTGTCTCCAGTGGAGTTTTAATGACAATGCCTGTGTGATAGTAAGACTTACAACATAATCACATTAATAGCAATATTGGTAACAAGACAATAATAAAACAAATCTCAAAACCTAAGTATGAAAACCCCGAAACCACATAAATATACCACCACTATAGTAAAAGTAGGACATGGGTGCATCCTCACAGACTAAGATGCAGTTCACTAGCAGAAAGCAATGCAAAAATTGACAGCATCAAAGTATATTACACTTAAAATAAAAACCATATGGAGTTTAATATTTGTTTTTTTCCAAAACATTTTCCTAAACCAAGTTTTCTTGTACAGACTGACTCCATTAACATGCATACCAAGAACCAATTACTGAGTTTTATCACTATAGGAAATCATCGACAAAACAACACAAATAAATCAAAATGACCGATGATGTTAGGAAATAAATCTCTGTAACAAAAAAGTGGGGAAAAATAGATCTCCCTGTTACCTTTTCAGAATCAATATGAAATCATAGTAGCAGCTGAACATTGGCTAAACAGTTCCCTTCTCCTCCCCCCTGTTTAGCATAGCCCTTATGAAACTGTAAATACAAGAAATTGGCTGCTCTTTCTTTTCTTGCTGTTAAAGAGCTCAGATTTTCACTTGAGATAATAGAAAATATGATAAATTACTAATAGTCCCAAACTTCTGAAAGTCATATTACATTCATGATTTGGAATCTAAGGTTCTAAAACTCATCATTAAATGAATCATGTCTTCTATAATAATCTGCTAGAAAAATACCAGCAAACACCATCCATTGATATTTTTAACTACAGCATTGTAATAAAAAAACTTAAGAGGTGTAAAAAGATATATTAAACTATGTTCTCTTTTGAAAAGGAACTAGAACTGGTCCCGAAGATTCATATATACATATGACTTCTCAATCACTTTCTTAGTTTAAAAAACTGTTATTCAAAATTCAAAAAGTTAGTTCACATTAATATCATGTTATCAAGAGTTTTAAAGCCAATTGCATTTTGCTTGCACCTTAAAAAAAAAGCTTCTCAGTTCCTAGGATTTAGCAACTGAAAAGTTATCTATATTCCCATAGTGTTCAGGCTTTGCTTAAGCTTTCATCATAGTAATCTATCTCCTTTTTTAAATTAATCACGTACGCTTTAGCACTACAGCAGTTAAAATTAAACTAGTGTGAAGGCCCAGATTAAAGGGTCCATTAATCAGTAACGAATCATTAACACAACTTGGCAGTGCCCAGTTGTTCAATAAAGCTATTTCAAATTGTGAGTGAATTTGCTAATAATCAAAAAGCATTAGCAGTGTAAGAGAGCTTTCCACGCATTTTAGAAGTTTGTCTTAATTGTTACCTTTCAACTTATGTCTTTAAGAGAATTTAAACTATCACACATATTAAGCTATTAAAGCAATGCTCTGCTGCCCAGGATCCCACACAAGCAGTACAGGTTTTGGTTTTTTTATGTCTCTTCTAATCAACTGGGTTCCCCATGACCACTGTGCACTATGTGCTCAGTATGACATCACACCATCTGCATTCCTCCTTCTCCTCTGCTTGAGTGAATAATCTGTGTTTACTAAAAAGTGAACAAAACCCCCCATGGGACAAAACCTTAGAAACAAAACCAGTAATTTTAAAATGCTGTGACTGCTATTAGTTAACCTTATTTCACAATTGTGATTGAAACAGCTCCTTTCATGTAAAAATTCACTTGATCAAACAATTTTTAGAAGCTTCACCAATATTAATCAAACTTGACAGTGGTACAACACATCTGCAGTATATAAGCAGATATGCCCCTGTGCCCCTCCCAAATTAAAGCTTTATTATAAAGACAATTATAGCTTGTGAACTACTTAAACAGAGCTCTAGAAATGATAAATTCCTAGCCTTGCTCCTCAAAATACCCATTCTTGCAGCCTTTTATTAGAAACAGTCTTGAAATACAAACCACTGATATGAGTATGATTTTTGATGGAGAGGGTAGCAGAAAACATTTGTTACCCTATCTTTGTGTAAGAACACAGAACTGCAGAGAGGAACCATTTGTTCATATGTATGAATTCATATTCTTTGACAGCACAAAACAAAGATCTTGTTTATGGAAGTAATGTAGCATACAGGTTTTTTACCCACTAAACAATTATATTATTCACCAGACCGCAAGTTTCCAAGTAAAAAAGACTGCTTGCCTCCACAAACATACATGTGGTACAAAGAAATATGATGAGCAGTTGCAGAAATCTTTCAGGTGCACTTACCAGTTCAGACTAGTAATTCAGAGGTTAAATTGCTGATTACAACAGGTAAGGCTTTCTTGGCCAATTTTTAGTGACTGATCTACTAAATGAAACTGCAGATAACTGAGTGAGCCTTTATTTTTTATTACATAGCATCTACATTTAAGGTTTTCAAGTTCATGAACATTAAAAGGAGTACAGAAATTTAAAGAATTTTAAGAACTAGTAAAGAAGATAAAACATGCTTGTAAAATATAAGAGGAATCCTAGGAAACTAGGACTTTTGAAAGTGGCCTTTGCTGTAATTTTTTATTGCATTGCTGCTCATTTATAAAGAGCCCTCCCAATTTTTCTTGTTATGTCTGCAGAATCTTTACATACATATCTTCAAGCCTCATGATATCCAGATCTCAGAATCTTTGCAGCAAGAATGGCATAATTAAATAACTTGAATAGCTTAGAAGCAAAATTTCCCAAAGCTGTATTCTGTACTCAGAAGTCTGTCACAGAAAGACAGGAATGGCCTAACAGAAATCACAGCCTTACTGTTATTCAAATAAATTTGTGATTTACTAATATCACTTTATAATATGACTTTATACTGTGCCCAAATAAAACCAAAAAAAAAATGTATGTAACTGCAGAAACCAAGGACATTTCAAATTCCATATTCAGTTGCATATTCCTAACTGATGAATTCAGTCTCACAAGGGTTTTTTTGCAACAATGATTATGCTAAAAGTGATTGCTGACTGACTGTTTTAACAAAGAACTGGAATCAATGACTTTGTTTTTCCAGTGCCATACATATCTATTTTTCTGTATTTTTAAATTCCTACTTTCTTTCTCAGCACTATGTCATTTAGCTTAGTGATGTGTCAATTAAAATCTATGATGACTACAAATACTAAATATAACCTGAGAGATCATACTGTGTTTCATGAGAACAGAGGTGTATGCTTCCACTTATTCATGTTGCTTTAATTTACTTTGTTAAAATACAATTGCACAACAGGGTTAGAGAGCATTTCAATTTAAAACAAGCCAGTTGGCAAAAGGGAGATGCTCAGAAATTAATAATGAACCTTGTAAACAATCTAAGCAAAAGCTTTTAGTTTTATCTGCTTTTTTTTTTTTGCTTTTTTTTTTTTTAATTTTGTTTTGCCAAGGAAATATTCTTTTCTTGTTTGTAAGAATATATTTTTCTTGGCCAACTAATAAACTCCTTCCAATTGAGAAGACTATTTCAAGTTATGACAAAACCCATAAAGTACTTTATGTTTCAGAAAACAGAGTTAAAATTAGATTATAAAACAAAACCAAAACTTCTGCAAAAATTTTAACAGTTGTATAAAAACAAGATGAAAAAATATTTACAAAAGAAAAGTAGAAATTTAGTGCAAGCAGTATCTCAATATTTTAATAAAATACTCCATGTGAAGTTTGACAAAACACACTAATTTATATGATCTCAAAACATTTAAAATTGATAAAGACATGTAGAAAGCTTGATTCCTGGTCAGTTGTCCATCTGATTAAAATAATACAGTAGATCACCCCTAAAAAAGCTATTTAAAATAACAATTGAGAAAAAAAATGTACTTGAAAAAGCCAGTCATCTACAAAGTGTTCCATGAATAACCACACAGGCCCCACCAGTACCACAGTACTGTAGCTGCCAAACACACAAAACTTTACCACATCTTTTCCATTGACACTTTTTAGTGCAAAGGAGTCTGAGACCTTCTTATGTTCAGTCAAATCAAACCCAAAATATTTTTCTTCATACACAAGGTTATCCTGTGCATGTTGGGCTTTATAGCAGTAAGCACTGTGCTCACATAAAATATCTGACTAAAAAGTAATCTGAAACAGTTTTTAACAACCCTTCCCCCCACTAACAAATAAGATGTTTCCACAACCATAATTAATTCTATCTGTTCTCTCTACTTGTCACTGAACTCAAATTCTCAAGATTCAGGAAGGCTTCTTTTCATCATTTTATGGGATAAGAAAAGAAACATAACCCTGGGATCAGTCAGCAGCAGCAGCTGGGTCCTCTTACATTGGTACTACACACAAACTCCTTAAGAGCTCATCAGATCTTCAACAATATCCATTAATTTTGCAAAGGCTTTTGGCGCTGTTTCGCTTCCCTTCTTAAGGGGTTCTCTGGCTTGCCTTTCAGATTCACCCTGTTATTTTAACTGAGTGTACAGAGCTCTGCTTGGATCAGGACCCGGTTTTAGGCAAGGTAACATCCCAACTGAAGCTGTTAAAATGGGCTCTCTGGATTTTGTCCAGAGCATACATTTACAGAGAAGTTAACTGAACTACAGTGAAAGGTGAGAAAAATACCTCCTCTATTGTTTGTTTCAATTAAGAATCAATATTCTGACTGTAATGCATTCAATCTATGAAAACTAATTCACTTTCAAAGTGGCTGATTTGTGGAATTTTCAAACACATGGGAAAAGCTTACTTTTCTTTAAACTTTATATTATTTATATTATTTCCTACGCTAAAACTTACAAGAACAGTACAGAAAGACGGGATTACACATTGTGTTTTATTTAAGAATAAATCCTAAAACTGCAAGGCTCGTATTTGTCCTTCCACAAAGTTTGAGGCAACCTGGATATAGTGGTTTTCCTTTCTGTACATTTTCATTTTAAATACTCAATCTTAAATCCAGATCTCAAAAAATTAAATGGCTTGCCTGCATAACTTCACTGGTATGTATACTATCATTACTGATACCGTATCAGCAGGAATCTCTCTATCTCACAAGAAAAATTAATGAAAATATGGAACAACGTAACATGAAAACTTCCCCACCTGTGTATCCTTGTACTTTTCTCTTAAGTCCATGAGCCGGTGATAAGCTTTAATTGCTTCTGAAAACTCTCCAACATCTGTACTTGTGAGAAGATAGTTCTCCCATATTTGCCAGTGCTCATAGTTGCACTTAAGGGCTTCTTGGAGGGTCCGAAATGCTTTGATTCTAATCAATAATAAAAAAGAATAGAAATGAAGATTCTATATTAAAGATTTAATACAGAAGATTACGGCATTAAAAAACACTTGGCCTTGTATCAACTAAAAGCTGATGCTTTAAAAAAAAAACAGGTTTAGAAAACAGTGTAATGTGAAAGTTATTGTTTATAGTTTACAATATTCATAACTCATAGAATGGTTTGGGTTGGAAGGAACATTAAAGATGATCTAGTACAAACCCGCATGCATGGAGAGGGACACCTCCTAGCAGATCAGGTTGCTCTTTTAATCTCTCTTGCCAACTCTTTTATCAGTTAACTCTACAGTACCCTCTGTACATTCTGAACCAGGGAATTTATGTGTTAGCTCTCAATTACATTTTGACCAAAATTCATTATAAATGTCAGTATTTTCTTTTCTGAATTTTCAACGGGAACCATGAGAAAATTTTACTCATGCTACAGTTGTAACATTGAAAATTAAAAATCACTGAGTTCATGGCAGATGCAGAATGATACCAACTCATTTCATCACACAAAGGAAGATTACTTAACAATAACAGCTTTTTGTGATTTATTTTAAACATTTGCATGTGGTAAATGTGCATACTCATTGCACAGAAGCCCATCAGTTTCAGCTATTTTTTCTTATGTCAGCTGGAAGCTCTGCTGACACTGTTCCCTGATGCTGTGCTGCTCAATGCAAACACACCAGAGTGGCCCCAAACACTATTAGGGATAACGTAGCTGCCCTACACTTTACAGAGGTATGACCTTCTGCACAACATGCAACAAATGGTGCCAGAGAAGGTGCAGAAGGATTAAGAAGTCTTAATAGGATCTGAAGCATGTTAGTAAGGTCTGGGTGCCTACTATTTAAAGCTTTAAAAGTACTACCCAAAGTTTCAGTAAATTTGAAATTTAAAAAAGGATTTGCTAGAGAATCAGATTATATGATTCTTAGGACTTCAAGAGACTTAATCTTACTCTCAGCTGGACAGTCATGGCATGTATAAAAACCAAAAATTTTAAATGAAAACTTGAAACAGTTTTCAGATTAGAATAGAACTTATCTGGGGAGGCATGACAATGTATGTCTTCCTAATAAAGATCATCTGAAGATCACAGTGGATCAGGCCATTAGAAGTCTGGAATGGCAGTGTCAGGGTAAAATGTAAATAACTGCCCATCTAAGCCCAGAGTATCACAAGATTTATCGACTACACACTAAGACAGCTGACTGAGAGAGAAAAATTATTGAAGGGAAACAGGTCATTTGGCATAAATATGGCAGTTGTCCACAAGCAGCATCTTCCCAGGTACACTCCCCTTTTTCTCTCTCTTCTGATATACTGATACACATGATGCCAAGTAAATGCACTAACACTTGGGTCTGCTCCACTGTTAATCATCTTAGTGAGGAATTTCAGATCTTGGTTTTGATAAATTATATTAGAAAACAGAGACCTGCTCCTTCCTCTGGACTTTGCTAAAATGGAAGCTAGGCTCTGGCACGCAGCCTGGCAGGCTGGAAGATACTCTGGCTGACTGATTTACCCCAGTCACTTTGAGAAACTGTTTCTAAAACTGCTATTCAACATCTATAGGATTAGCCTGTATGATCTCCACCATCCTCTCAAAAAAGTTTAAGTTACCAGGACGACAGATGGAACTGTGAAATGTAGACAAGAGGGAAGGGATGGAAATTGCATTTCTCAAGTCATCACTCTTGCTATGCTAATAAAGTCCTCTAGGTTCTCAAAATAAATTTCTTGTGTATTTAATACATCATATAATGATGAAGTATTCTTAACCAGGGCAACAGGTAAAGCAATTTGTATTAAAAGTGGAAACAGTACCAGTGCATCATCCTGCCTCAGAAACCAAGAATCTCTCACCCAAAGAACAGAGGTGCAGTCCCAGTTTGTTCTGAGAAACATGATCTAGATTTCAAAGGCCTCCTGGAACCCAGAGATGTTTTTCTGGTAAACTGAAGAGTATAGCCTGTTTTCATCACAATTCTAATTTTTCAGAAGGAAATTCAGAATGCACAAAACGTGTGGACTCTTAAAAATAAAACAAACCCAAAAACCAAGAAAACCCCTTTAATTTGTGTTAGCAAGTTATCTGCATACATTTTTCAAAAACTTACATATTTTATAGTTGCCTGCTGCATGAGAGTCTGCTAAGCTTTACTCAAATGCACAATCCGTGAGTGGGACTGATTAAAGAGCCTGGTGGGAGTAACGCTTGATTTTGCTGAGAGCAAAAGAAAACAAGTAAATTTCTTATTTTTGTTTTCCTTTTTAAAAATCCTCCCTCTACAATTTTCTTTGGATAGCAGGCTTAAAAAATTCCACTACTGCTTGCTCGCCATCCCCAAAATAAATCATATTGAAGTGCACTACTACAGGTATCCTCTGTGTTGAGAGTGGCTTAAAGTAACTCCCACACAGTCTTGATCCATAACAGGCTACACAAATAATCAAAAGAAGTTACTATTCCACAGCAAATACAGGCCACAACTATCTATCAGCATGTAATACTGTGTTCAGATTTACTGTGCAGATATTCCACTCCCATGTGATTGTTGGGAAAAAAAGCTCAGAAACATATACTCTTTTATTGCTTTTGATGCAGTATCAACCAGGTCACAAGTTATGTATATATTTATCATTTTAAATCACAAGGCTAACAAAATTAAATCAATACAGTGAAACTAATCACTCAGTTGTTTCTCAGCCTTGTAACAGATGAACAGACAAAAAAATTATTTTAAGGACACTTGTATGAAACAAGCATAAGCCAGTACACTGAGCATCTGACATACCCTTATGAACTCCAGGTAGAAGGAGCAATCCATCACATGCAGCCTAAGACAATAAATTGGGCATTCTCAAGGCACTGCTGAAGATGAAAGGAACTACTTACAAGTTAAAACAAGCTCTTGTTTCCTATTAGATTTTAGTCTTGAGTTGTTGTTCTTATGTTCATTTTCTCCTCCTTCCTGTTCCCATTAACACATCAAACCACCTCTTGAATTAATTTATGACATTACTTCCAACATTTCCTTCTTATGTTTGTCAATTAATCCTTTTATGTAAATTTACTATTTTTTTCTCTTATAGTTGCCAGATCTGAGACACAAATTTTGAGTAAAGTTTTGAAAAGTTTATCTTATTCTTTTATTTCTTCTTTGGTGCAAGTTATAATGTGAAAATTCTTCTTAAATATTAAGTTCTTTCAGGTATTCTGTGTCTACAAGTAGCATTTATTACATTGAGTCGAAACACAAAATGCAAAATGCAGTTCATTCAGGTCAGAGCTAATAGTTAATCTGGGGGAAAAGGAAGAAGTGAGCTACTATGTGTGCAGATCTACATCTGCTTTTTGTAACATTAAAAAACCCTGCATGTTTTTCCCTTAGGTCTCCTAAGGGAATGAGAATAATACAGTATGAATTGACATAGGTCAATTGACATAGGTCAGAATGTACAGTTTGCTCAAAATGGACATATATTTTAACTTCATAGTCAAATTAGTTTGCAGCTTTAATATTAATGTTTTCCACTGGTTGTAATTATTACATCATAAATACCCTTTAGAAGAAAAATGTGTGGAGTGAGAGGTTGCTAATTTTATAAAGGTTATGAAACTCTATTTCCTGCAAAACTAAATGATCCAGCCAGGGAACTGAAGGGATAAGAACTACAAAATGTCAGGTAAACATAAAAAAAACATCAAAGGGAATTCTAATTATTTATTATGGAAGCACTATTCTTTAATCCTTTTTAAGTACTTACTTCTGTTTTAATCTGATGTAAGCAGTTGATAAATTGTTCCAGGCCTCAGCATTCTGTAATGATAAGAGAAGTCCCCACAAAATTAGTCACATATATTATGTGTACTTGATAAAAATATGTAAGTGAAAGTACTGTGAAATATCATTGATTTTGCTAGTCACACATACTAACGTATTTTCTACAAGGCAGTAAAACTATTACATTGAAATAGAAAAAATATATTTAAAAAAAAAATTACTGATTACAGCAACAATCCTGTATATATATATATATATATATATATATATATATTAATGAAGAGCCCTCTGGCTGGAATACACTAAGGCAGCTCTTGCCTTCAGTTTAAACTATAAGCAGGCATCCTCTTCTGGTTCTAACTGGGTTGTGCATATTTTGCTAAGTATTTTTTTTAATTAATAAGAATTTAAGAAAAATTTTATTAATTTTTATTAGCTAAGAGAAAGATTACCTTGTCACCTCTCTCAGTCTTCCCCAAGAGAAAGCAATGAATAACAGCTTATTTCAAGCAGGTAGCGTTAGCTCCAAGTGAGCAACATACTGCCAGTCAGGCCTCTTGACCAAAGTATTGCCAGAGCACTCCTGAGACCTAATGCAGCTGACACTTCCATGCCAACTCAGTGCAGTCACACTCAAACAGCAATTTCATACCCATGCTTGCCTGTGCATCCTGAAAAGCTGGCTAAAAAGCTCCATTCCCCCTGTGCTCATGAACTAGATAGCTTACCTGTCATACAACTACTTATTTGACTTTTTTTCAGGAGAATTTGATTACTTTGAGGACTAAATATTTTAAATATTTTGTTTTATCTCTCTTTTCAGTCTACTCAGTCTACTCATTCTCTTTTCTGTTTTAGCAATGTATGCAAGCATAGAGGAATTTCTGCTCAAAAAAATTTTATCATTCATACACACATACTTGGATGAAGTTAAGTATATTGATGATGCCTCATGACAAAAATATATCCTTCACGCATGAGTTAATTTTATTCAAAGAGCTAAGGTTTAAACAAGTTTTTCATTCTTGCTTTGCTTGCTTATAATGAAAACATTCTTATTTCTTTTAGATAAGCCATCTGAATAGCTTGTTGGAAAGTACATACATCTGGTTCCAGTGTCACACAGCGCTGAAATGCTTTGGCAGCACCTTCGTAGCCTTCTAAAGCAAGGTATGCACAGCCCAAGGAAAACCATACACCTAACTGGAGAGAAAAAATGGATTATTACATTTATATGTACAAAAGAGCCAATTTTACTTGGATGCTCAAAAACACACCACTCATTGATTTTAACTGGTTTTCAGGTATCATAACAGTATTGTATTGGAATAAATCATATTCAGTATGCAGAATATAGGAAAACTTCAGGTTCAAAGTTTTCATAAGTGTGGATAAACGAAGGTTTTCACTATATAAAGACTACATAACTGTATGTGAAGTGCTCTTTAACAATGCATCTTAATTCATCTTAATTCAGAGAAGAAACTGGTAGCTATCTAGAAGCATGCATATTTTGCTTTACTTTGGGAGAAATCCAGATTCACTTTATAGTATTACAATTAGTTCAAATGGTAAATATTAGGACAAATATTTCAAGGAAATCACATTTTGCAAGAAACATTTCTAATGACTGAACATGAACCCTTCAAAATTGTAGCTCTTTCTACTTGTCAGAGTATGTCTTCTTTAGTTTCTAATGCAATGTTTACATGTAGAAATGTACTTCAATAGTGCCTTGCATAGAGAACAGAACTTCACCCATTCAAAAATCTTGCATTGTAAGTCTATAGTTGTTACAATCAAATCTCCCTCTCAACCACACAGATTCAACCACAAATTGACTCCCTCTCCATTCCCCTCCTCAGGAAGCTGCAGAGAGCCATAAGGTCACCCCTCAGCTTTCTTTTCTCCAAACAAGACAAGTTTAAAGTCCTTAGCTGCTCCCCATAGGACTCTCCTTCCAGCCTGTTCACCAGCTTTGTTGCCCTCCTCTGAACGTGCCCAAGTGCCTCCTCTCCCTCCTTAAATTGCACACGAGCATTCAATGAGAAGCTGCATCAATGCTGAAAAGAGTAGGGTGCAACCTCTTTTCATCAGCTGCTTATACTGTGTTTGGTGCACTCCATGATGTGGTTTGCCCTCTTGGATGCCCTGGCACTGCTGACTCACACTGAGCTTTCTGTACAGTGCTGGGATGCATGGGAATGGTTCTGAGTTGTGCCAGAAAAGGTTTAGGCAGAAAATTAAGAAGCATTTCTTTACCAAAAGGGTGGTCTAACACTGCAACAGGCTTCCTAGAGCAGTGATTTATGCTCCAATCCTGTCAGTGTTTAAGAAGCATTAGGATGATGCACTTATTAACTTGCTTTAGCTTTAGATCAGCTCTGAATTGCTCAGACAGTTCAGATGATCCCTGTAGGTATCTTACAACTGAAGTAATCTATTCTATTCTAAATAGTACCAGATACAGGCACAAATTACATCAAATTAAATATGTATTTTCATGGCTCTTCAACAACAAGTTCTTGATTTGCCACATGGCTAATTCTCAAAGAGCTGCAAGTTAAGTAGTACCACCTTTTTTGTAAAGCTTTGTAATTCAGGAAAGTATCAAATCCCAAGTACATGAACAGAGCATTTTCTGACAACATTATGCCTTTTAAATGTATGAAGTTTAAATTAAACAGAACATTTTATAATGTGCTATAAAATCATTCCAGGCAGTATTGCCTACTGCAAAAAAGGTTGGGAAGATGAAGATGGAAAACCAAGTTAAATTAACTCTAATTTATATTGAACAACATACTAATTCCACAATGTCTGGTTAATGTTTTTAACCTCTTGTGTTTTGGGTACTAGTTCTGAAGCAAGAAATTTTAATAACTCAGGCTCTTTGTAGGAAACTATAATGGCTACTTAAACACAAAAACAATACCTTAAGAAACATTTGCAAATCATTTTACAGAGGATAAAGCTGTCGTATGTAAGGAGCTTCTGCCTCTACAGATTAATTGTAAATTCTGTAACAGGTATTTTTGCAGTTCTCTCCAGATCAGACTCATTTTTCTGTCTCTGAGACCCACCATAAAAATCAGTAACAAGATACTTACTCCTGACTTATCTGCTATAAACTTCATGGTTAATATGCTCCAAAACTTAGATCCCAGAATACAAATGTATGACATGAATCCATGTCAGATCTGGCACTGTGGTGAGCAGGCCTTGTGATACCAAGAAAGGAACTGAACAAGCTTAGCAATAAAGATACCCTTTGCATTTGGGGGATGTACATCGGATGGCTCATCCTCAAGAGAATATGGATGAATATGTGAAGACAAAATTGCTAATTATATCTGACCTGGGAAAATACAAAAATCTACTCTTCAGCATTGTTAGCCTGTCACTTTCCATAAGCCTTTAAACTCATTATTCAAAGAAGAAACTGCACAGGAGAAAAAAAACCCCAGTGTTTTCCATATCTCAGAGTATAATTAATAGGAAATAAACATTCACTAAATCTCATTTTTTAAGCCTCTTTTAACCATCAAGTTTACAGACCTCCAGCACTTCCACATGGCAGATATCTCATTAAATCCCCTTTCTTTTCTTTCTATATCAATAACTTCTGGACATGAAAAGCGGGGAGTAGAGACAGGACCAATCAAGTATGAAATTGAAGGCTAGCTCCGAGTCTAGAGATTAGGATACAGGTTAAATAATGCTTCTGTAAAGGGTGAGGGAAAAACAATTTTTTATGATTCTAACATGAAGCAGCAGCACTCACTTCTGAGCTTGTGCTGCCAGTATCTAATTTGACTAAAATTTCCACCGTTGTAATTTTTGAGGCTGATGGTGAACAGCTACAACTCTCATGAACTGGCTTAGCAATGTTTAAGCTAGTCAGCTCCTTTCTCAAGGAAAAATTATAGCATGAGGAGAAAGTAAAATGATTCTTTACTTCTGTGGAGAAAAGCTGTATGAGCAGGGATCTTGTAAATACCATAGTGACTGCAAAAATGATAAATAATTTTCTTCTCTTAATGATACGACATGATATTTTGGATAGAAGTAGCTATGTATGATGGTTTCAACTGACTGGAAAAGTGAGAATGGGACATGGTAGAGAAAGCTGGGAAGAACCTAGTCAGAGGACATTACTTAGCTTGATCTTGATTAGTATGAATAATCAGGCTCAAAATGTTACCCCACAAAAGATACTTGGTAATGTATCTGTACTCACCAGTCCTTCAAGAACAAAGGCAACTAATTTAATATGGAAGATGCTAAATTTAGGAACTACTTAAATGAAAAAGTTATGTAAAAAGCTAAAAGGGGTAGCTGAAAGAATAAGGGTCTGGAGAAAACCTGAACCATTTCAAGACAAGGCATTTCAAGACTTGAAACAACTGCATATTGCCATTCAGAAAGTCTCTAAAAAGACTGGAAAATTGTATCAGAAACAAAATAAAGTATTAAGAAGGCATATTTTAAAAACAGGTGTTCCAGACAAATGATAAAGCTCAAGGAGAACAAGTCCGATAGGTTAAATGAAAAAAACATGGTAGCTGTGTAAAAAAAAAACCCAAATAAAAGCCAAGGTTCATTGCCTTCATCTACTACAGCAATGAAATGGTATTTCATCATCCCTTAGACATCTGGAAAAGGACCATTAATTTTTTTCCACAATACAAGTAGTACAATGACTCTTTGATAATACATTCAGGATACAATTTAAGAATGGACTTTAGCCATTTTTTGTGGACAGAATGATAAGAATTCCCTTTTTATTGGGAAGGGTACAAAATCTGCTGATCTCACTGGCTGATGTAAGAACTGCTCTGAGGACAGTGACTGACTGAGAGATACTGAAATACAATCTTCATCCAAAGTTCAACACTTTTGTCAAAGGTTGTTGAACTTGCTTTTTTGTAAACAAAAAAAAAAGTGAACTGGCTAGAGTTTCAAATGTTGCTATTGACTTGAAAAACACATGAAAGTGAGTTAGAAATTTTTTAATTTTAAAAACCACAGAGAGTGACCACCAGAGGAAGATAATTTAGGCCTGGGAATCTTCGTTAAAACCTGCCAGGTATGACAGGCGAGACTTCAAGAAGTTTAAATGATTGTGAAAGACTTTAAGAAAGTTTAAATAGTTACAATATAGCTGAATACTTACAGAAACAACAACAAACCCCCAAAAATGAAAAAAACCCCTAAATGTATCTGAAGAAACTTTTTTGCATTTTTAAAGCAATTTCTACTTAGTTGCATATCGTTAACACAAACTCCAGTATACTCTTTAGTGAAATACTGTTAGGAATACAGCAGTGTTAGTTTAGAAATAATCTATATTCTCTAGAGCAAAACTAGACTCTGGAGTTAGTAATTATAATAAACTTTAAAGAGCTCTAGTGGAGTCAAATCCTCACTGACTAGCTTTTTAATAACTGACATAATTTATTATTGTAATTCAATTTCTTTTGAATGTAACAAGGTGACAGAACATACTATAGTGTTAAGTAAGTATAGGGACTTTTATCAAAATTTAAAATGAGAGACTAGCTCAGCTCTGGTTAAAGTTACTTTTACTATTAGAAGATGAATGAGAAGCTGAATTGCTGAGAAGGCAGCTCTAATTGCAAGACTTTACTTTCCAGATGTAGTTGACAGCAAGCTGACTTTTAATGTGTGACTATTTTCCCATATTGAAGAGAAATCACTTGTCTTGCTTCACGCCCGGGGAAATTAATCTGAGAAGTTATGAACCAAATAGTCTAGCAAAAAACAGGATTATTCCTTTGCAGACTGTGACATGGTAGAGAATGTTGTGGGCATAAAAAAGGTGCTATGAACACTTTTGGAAAATTTAAATGTGAAACAACTGGATATAGAGAACTATATCCTGTTCAGGACAAGAACTAACAAACTTAACAAGCCATAAGTATTGTTCCACAAACTTTCCCCACTGGAGAACTGACTCCATGAGCTCTTTGATTTCTGGATTGTCTCAGTCCAGCCTTGCAAGATACCCACAGTGGAAGTGAGAGAAAAATGCATCTGACATCCAGTAGACATATAGTAGAACAAGTAATTCTGTGAGCAGTGGTGCTAATGAAGATGAGTCACAGGTATATTTGAACTTTCAATCCTTTGTGGATCCTCCAAAGCCTAGTGTGGTGGTTGGCTCATACTGCAAAGAGACCTGAACCAAATTTGGTGAGCTGGTCAAAGAACAGACCTAAGATTAAAGGAAAGTGGACAGAGAATGGTTTTATCTGTTCGATACTTTGAGGAATCACTTGCTGCAGTCTAAAAATCTCTCCCTCTAAAAAGGTTTCTGACAACCACAAATGACAGGAAAAAAAATTTCTTTCTAATAGGGAGTCCTTGTTTACTGATAAATTATCCATAATTCTGACAACAAATCATTAATAAACATCTGCCTTGTTCTGAAATCCTTGCATCTAGAACCACCTTACTCTGTGCTCTCCATCCACAAGAACAGGAAATAATAGGAATAGGAAACAATTAATTTCTATTGTGACAGAATCACAGGTAGACTTTAGAAGACACTGACATGTCAACCTACACTATTCATTTGTTCCATCTATTTGTTTGGAACGATTCATGAGTCTTAAATAAAGATTCCTGAGCAACAAGATGAGGAAATGTTTGCTTTCCTATATTGTCTGGCCTATTTTTTCTTGGACTGCCTTATTGGAAGGTTCCTTTCAGAATAGGTCACAAAATTAAAAAAAAAAGAATCTCAGAAGATGACTTCTCAGTTTTGAGCCCTATAAGCCATATTCTGTAGTTCCATATTATCTGGGAGTCCTCTTGATTTCTGAGGTAGTATGTAGTATGTATTTTGTTGGCATTTCCTGAGTGAATAACAGACATGAAACACACGGAAAGAATTTTTCTTCATTTTGCTTTCCATTCTAAAGGTGTTTATAAGTAATCTGGCATTCACTTGGATAGGAATAGGACCCTATATTCACTGGAATAATGTATGACATTGAAATACAAAAAAAGCTTCAGGATAAATGCTCTGAATGGCTAGAGGTCTTTAATTTTTTCCTAAAGCAGAAGTCCAGCTAGTTTTGTGGAACTCAAAACAGTAGCTTCAGCAGTATTCTTTGGAAGTTCATGGATGACAGATGAATAGCCTATTTTGCATGTACCTGGAGATGGCTATGAAGAACACAATATATATCCATAAATTACTACAAAGCTACAAATTTTCAAGACCTTTCCTAGGATAGATTTTATATTAGGATGCAATCTACTGGCTGAGAAACTGAAACAAGATTACCAGCACTGAAGAACACCTTACATGGGATCTATCAAAATAGCCAGCTTCATCAAGAGAATTCTTTTGACTGGTTTCAGGTTTGATGCATTACTGTAGCAAAAGCTATTTTCAGCACAAGTGTAACACAATGCTTCTCAGTGACTCCACAGCAGGACAGACTAAAACACATGAAAAATAATTCTCTGAAATACAGAGCTTTTAACTTAAAGCCAGCGGACAAGGCAAAAGGATTTCACTAAAATCTGTACACCATTTTTGTAGCTGTTCTGCTTTACACTTGTTCATGATTTATTTGATGATAATGAATAATTTTCCATAGCTTGATTTCTTTGAAATAGAAGAGCAGTACAGGCAAAGAGCTAGCTGCATTCAAGGATCTGAATGCAAAACCATATCTTCATTTCATTGTGCTACTGGTTTTAGCCAGGCTTCCAAGTACTTGGTGAAAAATTTGCTAAAAATAGTAATATGTTGTTACTTTGAAAATTGTGCATAGAATTGCCTTTGAAAAACGTGTGCGATCATTCAACAGTGAGCACATCAACTAAAATAAAACCATAGGTTTAACATTTCCCAACCTGCATAGGGTTGATCTGCACTGAACGTTCAAAGCACTCTACACATTCCCTGAATTCCCGGTTGCGGAGATGGAGGAGGCCTTTGGAACGCTGGGCACGGGCGCTGCGGTGCCTGGAGAGCTCCCAGGCCTTGTCATAATACTGGTGGTCTTTAAGAACATCACCAAGCAAACAATATAATCCTGGTGTTTCCTTTTTCTCTAACTCCCGCCTAAGTATTTCTTCTGCCTGTGAAGAAAAAAAAAAAAAAAAAAGAAAAGAAAAATCAATACATAATGAGGGAATTTATTTTCAGTTAATCACCTACCTGAATAAATACTGCTTTAGCACCTTGCAGTCATTAATTGAAGGAGAAGAAGTAGGTAGGGATAGTATGGAAAGAGTCTCTTGATCCAACACAGCATGAAAGATAAAGTCTAGAGAGACTTTAGTTCCACACTTTTTTAAAATACACTTCAACATCACCATAACGTGGTGACTTCAGATTTTTACACACCAAGGAAAAAGGTACCCAGGAAAACAAGAAGCTGCTAGCTACTTATTTTATATCTTAGGTGTATATTCTGTCCTAAGAACAAATCATAGTCCTGTCCATCAGATCTGTAGTTTTTATATAGCCTAGTAAGTGCCTTTGAAACGACTATAATTTCCTTTTTTCTAATTGCTCTTTTCTGAAAATAGTTATTTCCATTGTATTGTGTCTGAAGACACATTCACTTCCATACTCGTTTTGGGAAATGCTACTCTTCTACATAATATGCAGAAGCTCTAAATTTAGATCTAAATGTCTGAGATAAAATACGTTCAGTATATATATATGCCCCATTATGGAAAAGAAGACATAAGCTGTGTCTCACAGACATCTATTATGGGCCGTAATAAATTTTCAAAAGCTCTTTATCTCAGGGTCACTATCTTGCTTTAACAATTAAATTATTGTTTCTTTCTTAAACAAGAGATAGTCTTCTTTCTGTGGCTTTATGAAAAGATAAATATACTGTACAGATCACCATTCTTCAGACCAAACTCTTACTTCAGTCCCCTGCTGCAAAAATGTAACATACATAATTCAGCTTAGTATAATTTTTCTATTAGAAAAGATGTATTTGAACCATCTGAACCAAAAAGATCCAACAAAGTCTGCCACAGAATTGGTCTGCCATGGTAACATCATTCTTCTATCATAGCTAGTTTATCTAAAAGGAAAGCTGAGTTCTTGTTACCTAACAAGAAAAAAATTGAAGCTATGTAGCCTTTGCTGACTGGAACAGGTGTAGCTATTACAACACTGCTTTTCACAGAATGGTCTACAGCAGACTGGATGGAATTCTAAAGTGCAAAAGTCAGGTAATTTAAACACAAGAAGGATGTAGGCTATTACATTACTTTCTGGACTACTATGTGTGATAAGGAATTAAACAGACAATGTTTAATAGAAGCCCTCAGTCGGCACAGAAGGTTCTGTTTTAAATAAAAGGTGATGCACCTTTTTGTTACTCATTACAAGGACTCCTGGAAACCAAGTTCAATATTCATTCTGCATTTAGCTTCTGTCAATCCACATGTTCCCATACTTTTTTTTCTTTAAAGACTCTCTCAGCCTCTATTAGCCTCACTCTTCACAGGTAAACCAGTCCTATTCTTCAGCAATTAATTCCTTTGCTTTCATCTCTTCTGCCCATACATTATTTGCTAGGCTACCAGAGAAAGCAGCATGAAGAAGCAGAACAGATCAGCGAGGAAAGAGGTCGCAGGAAATAAAGGAAAGCTTCGAAGATTTCATTTCATCTTCCCTGTGACTACATGCATGACCTTGGGCAAGACATTTACTCCTCTTTCTCAATTTTGTAGCTACATACAGGAGTGCCTACATGCTTTCTATATCTGTTTTATGTAGTGGAAAGCATCAGGTTCTTGAATGAGCTCAAGCACTGATCAGTCTAGTACTAATTGACTTTGCATCTGGGAAACATTTCCTTCTGAGATCTTAGCATAATTGTGTTTTCTCATTCAAAGATTTTGAGATACCTGTGTCATTTAATGACAAGAAAAATAATTCTGTAGAATGTGGATTGCTGGGCACGTTGGTCTAAAACCAGACTGTGTACCACACTGTTTATTCTGAGATGACAGAACAGGGGTAGGTCTGAAAAGGGTGTTGCAAGATGGCAATACCAGGCTGATGCTAGAAAGTAAATGTCATGAATTTATGAAAGAGCATCAGCTACCATGCTCTAGAGTTCCTGCAAGGGATTAAGGCCTCATTTCAATTAGAAGAACTGAAAATTCACACACATCCTTTCTTTCTAATTTAGCAGGGAAATACTCAAGTTTTTGGTGTATTATCCATTTCTTGTGTGGTTGAAGAGACCTCTTACATCTTAAGCAAAGAAAGTTGCCCACTGTAAATAATATTTAAGAATGCTGGGTCCCCCTTACAGGAAGAGACACTTTTAAATAGTGGATCTCACTACACACGTGAAAATCACTGTCTCCTTTCACTGAGTCTGTTAAAGGAACACAATGAGTAAAAGATTGTAATGAGAAAACCACAGCATTTATCAATGTACTTGTATTCAGATTTTATAATAATTTGGGGGTTTTTTTGTTTGGATTTTTTGTTTGGTTTTTTTTTTTCTCTTCTGTGCCCTGTTTCACTCACCACTTGGCACTCTGTTACTCTTCTTTTGACTTATGATATGACACTAATTTCTATTAATTTTGTTCACATTATGAAATAAGTATAGAGCCATGTTTAATAACAGTATGTTACTATGTAT
Source organism: Heliangelus exortis (assembly GCF_036169615.1). Taxonomy (NCBI): domain Eukaryota; kingdom Metazoa; phylum Chordata; class Aves; order Apodiformes; family Trochilidae; genus Heliangelus; species Heliangelus exortis. Next base: position 12,314,884 of record NC_092424.1, on the reverse strand, counting down.
GTTACAGTAAGTTCCACTAAAACATTTGCAAAATCTTTCTCTGCAAAACTTGAACCACTACATGGCCTTGTTATAACTGAGTGGAATTAGGTATTTCCTAATTGCCTAACATGTAGCTTCACATAGCTTTATCTACATGGTCTGTTTTTATGTCAGCACATAATTCAAAAGTAGGAGGAGGGAACATATTACTTTGATGTGCAAGTACTCATCAAACGCATTGATATTCCTGATACATGACTGTTTTATTAGATTCTTCAGTATTTATATTCAGGTTTTCTATATAAAAGCATTTCTGGGGGAAAAAATGCAGAAGTTTATTAAATAGAGTTTTTTGTTTTGGGGACATTATGCTAAGTTGTTTACATACATCCACCAAACAACATATTGCTCAGGTATATTTTTGTGCATTTCTAAAAAAATAATTAACATCTTTAAAAATACTGTTTATAAATACAAACAGTTCATGCTCTGAAAACTTCCTGATAAGGAGCACAAATAGACAAAAACTTTGGTGCATAGCTAAATGTTTTTAATTTCCTGGCTTTTTTAAAATCTGAGACTGGCTTTTTTTTTTTTTCCAGCAGTATTGTTACTTAGTCCTTACATAGCATTTTCTGTTTTTCAAAGCACAGCACGAACCCTCATTCTGAAAGTATTTCTAGCAGTTTCCTGTGTCAGATATCCTGGCCTATTCTCCGAGTGCCATTTTCATAACTCCCTAAGGGCAGTTTGTGAATGTAACTAGGACAGAATGCATTTCCAGGAAATGGAAAATATTGACCTCTATTTCTCCACTGTACTGAAAAGATTGGGATATTAGCATACTATCCCCAAGGCATGCATAATGTGACACACCATTTGACAGCAAAACTTATCTGTTCGTTTATGATGACCAAAATGTAGGCATTGGTGCCTGACAGTAAGAAAAAATATGCAAGCATGAGAAATTCTGCATTTTTTCTATTAGTTATTGCTCTTTATTTGGTAAGCTGTGATTAGTTTAAGCATAGTCTTTTTGCTTATGGCATCATAAAGCACTCATACATTCATACATTTAATGCTAGCATACAACAAACAGAGGGAAAGAACAGGGAAGAAAAGGAAAAAACCCATATTTTTGTCTTAAAGTGAATATTTCTGAAAGCTACATAAATTCTGAAAAGACAGCAAGTGAAAACACACACAAGTAGCCACTGCTTCCAGCTATCATTTCCTAAAACCTTCCTACCATTGCTTTAACCATAACAGCAAAATAATCAACAATATGATTGCTGCTACAGCCTGCTACCAGCATTTTTAAACAATTCTGTCACCCATGCATAAAGTTAGGTGATGGCTTTAAATTGTCCTTTTCTGGATGTGATCACACAAATCTACAGCACTGTTACAGAAATGATGGAAAAAATTCAGGAAAACATTAACGTAGACTAAACAAAATAAAGGCTTTTGATCTCACACCAGTTCTTGTCTCAAATGTTTGATTTGTATTTGAATGCATTTTCAATATATTAACATCAGGTAGTTAAATAAGCAAAGTACTGATGTAGCTGTGTTTAGAGTGTTTTTAAAAACTACATTTAATAGTTTGAAATCAAGTGAGAAATAAAACATATCCCCTCCAGACAAAGCTCCAAGACTCCATCATGAATGAGTGCTTCAGCCTTCTTGAAATACCCACATTACACTTGCTGTGCTCCCAAAGCTGTAAACTTGATTTTCCTTTAATATTTTCAAGAATTACTGTCACAGTCTTCTTGCTCCTAAGTTACTTCTTATTTACCAAATTCTGTGTCATGTCATCATTACTTTACATATTTTTTATTTTTTTAAGCATTCACAAATTATGACAGAATCATACGTCACGTGTCCAGTTTTTCCTAAACAGAGTTTCCTCATGATACCCGTGTAGAAATGAGTGTCATTAGGAAACTGACAGCTCAAGGCAGAAAGTCCTTTACACCTCAGGTCCTATTTCAAGACAGGATTTCAGCTGTAAAAAGCCTTTTTCTTACCTTTCCATGCTGTCCTGCTCTTTCATAGCAGATTACTACATCTTCCCACATTTCCAGCTCCTCAAATATCTGTAAGGCAGAGTTGGTACATCCCAGCTCAAAGAGTAAGCTTGCAAGCTGACGCTGGAAAGAGAAGAAATTCCAAGTAAGTGGAAATTGGTAAATAAATGATATCTGCATTTTTTTAAAAGATGATGGGGGCATTTCAGATTTTTTTTCAGTTTTTGTTGATCCTGACTGGATCCTGACGTTCTCCACAGATGTCATGGGCTTCACGGACCTTTACTTGGGTTCAGTATCTGTTACAAATTCACCAAGTTACCATGGGGGAAGAGAGTAGCAGTAAAAAAAAGAACTGGCTAAAGCGCTTTGATATAAATATGTAGCAAACCGGCAATCTGTAACAAAGTAATTATTTCTTAGCTTGATATTCATCTCTGGCAAAAAACCCTACATTTGCCAGGGTATGGAACCGTTTCTCATTTATGTTTTATTAAATTTCTTCAGAGTCAAATTTGGGAAAATTTGTATAGGCAATGCCTCTAATTACTATGATGACAGCACTGCAGCCATTTTCCATTATAAATACCTAATTTTCTGTCTTTGGTTTGGAGAATAGGCTTAGAGTGAAAAGTGTCACTCAGACAACTGGAAATAAAAACCACATTTGCTAGTTCTATTGCAAGTGCCTCTTGGAAGGCTGACCAAAATTTGGGAAAGCGGGGACAAGATGTGATTGGTTAAAGCAACATGCACTGAGGTGGGACACTGAAAAGTAATAAAACACCGCTAAGAGTAAATAACACAAACAACTCTGGAAGTATGCAATGTAAATAGTGTTAAGTTTGTTCAACACAGCAGCATCAGATAAGACTTTTAATTTGTGGATTTCTGTTCTAGAAAGAGTTTATGATCAAGATAAACAGGGTAGCTTTGGAAAAAATAATCCTCTCAGCACGAAAGGGGCATGGCTTTTGAGTTCTACAGTGTATTCCTGACTCCTAATTTGGCTGCTTTGACCCTGATCCACTTCCTAAAAACAACCCAACCTGCACAGTCATTAAAAGATGAGAAAGATGAAAGTAATCATAGCATAAGTAAAACAGCAATAAATACTAAAACAGTGGCAAGATTCTTTTTACAGGAGGTAAGTTGGAAGCTAGTAAGTTTGGTCCATTTTTTATTGAAGAAAAAAGGACAATTAAGAAGAACTGCACTAAATGCAATTACTTCTGTCTATGACAGAACAAGACATCTGAAAGCAAAACACTGTAGAACTTGATTTCCTTCCAGAAAAAAGTACTGTGTTCTTAGATTACATCTTTATTACAATAGTGTTTTAACCCAAAATTATATCACACTCTCTTGATTCATGCAGTATCAAAAATATTACTAACTACAGACTTTTAAGTAACAGGATTGCTTCACACCTGAATGGCCCAGCGTGGGGGCACCTGACAACAGTAGAAAATCTTCATGCGTTCAGATACTGATGTATTTGCATCTTCAAATTGGTCTGCAAGTGCCTGTAAATGCAAAGTGTATTCTGATTTAGTATTTACTAAGGCTACAACAAACAAACCTACCTAAAAAACCCCAGTAATTCAAAGCATTCAGGATTTTAGGCATTCTTAAAATAATTTATATTAAAGATAACATTAGATGCCAGTAATCTTACACCATAATCTGCTGCACATTTTTTCATTATCCCAGGTAAGAAAGCGTATTAATCATTGACATTAAAATACATTATTACAGTTAATAATAAAGAAACAGGTTTAAAGACATTAAAATTTCAAAGTGCATATAGCAGGAATAATCATTGTATTTACAGTTCCAAAAAAATACTTGCAGAATAAAACTGTGTCAAATACTGAAGTGACCTTGCTTAATGCATTTCAATCTCTAATTAGTTTTTCCCTATGATAGCACTGATGTGGCTTAGGTATAAAATTTCTTTTTAAAAAGAGAAAGGCTAACATAATATAGTGGACTACGCTGCTGCAAAAAGTCCTAATATAGTGTAAATTATTGTGACTTGGAGTACAATTCAGGCTTTTGTTTGTTTGTTTGTTTTGGTGGAGCATTGGATTAATAATATGTCTTTGAAAGAGAACTTTAACTTCTGAACAGCAAAAATGTAGCAACTTCAGCTCTAATCCTTCCTCTGAAAATCCACTGTGAAGTTATTTAAATCAAAATTTAGCAGAAAAAACAGTAAAATATTAAAGGTGGCTATAAGCCAGAAAGTTGGCTAGAAGTTTTAGGACAATGCAGTCATCATTAGATTAGCAAATTTAAGGCCAGAGTTCTAAATTAGCGAATATTAAATTATGTGCCTTCATATGATTCATCTCTAAAAGTCTCACATATAATTCAACCAAATTTTTCTGAGCATGGAAAATTAATGCAGATTCCCAAACAAAAGGAAAAATTGAATAGGATCAATTCTTTCTCTCTCTTTCTATATCCAACTGTTGGCTCCTCGAATTATATGAATAATGCAAATAATAGATGTTTAATATTAAAATAATCAGCTACGTGATTGAAATTGCTAAGCATCTTGTAACTGCTACTGATAATTGGATTTATTAGGTGGTTTTATTCTTCTAACAAGAAGGGAATCACAACAGGCAGCACTAATTTAGGCTTTAAATCCACACTTAACCACCTAATTTTAAATACTCATATTTAAAATATTCAATCTTATTCACATTCTCTTTCATAAAGTTACCTCCATAGTCTTGTTCCTAAAAAATGTTCCCCCAAAAATGACTGAGGTGCATTTGTAGTGAGGAAAGGAAGAGGCTAATAAAATCACATCCTTTACACAATTCTGAGCAATCCAAAAGGAGTCAGATTAAAATAAAACCTTTAAAGCTACATTAATTAATTACAGAGTTTGCCTGACTACAAACTAAGTAACAAACTCTATTTCACAGTTTTAGTTCTGCAGAAATACTCTAATTCTGAAAAACTGTCCAGTTTCTTGGGTGATCATTTTACAAGAGCAGACAATGTAGTAAACTACAGTTTGAAATGTTTAATATAATAATCACTCTAAGCCTGAACAGAGACAGATAAATAAGTATGTCCTGTAAACTAGTTTGTTGAGAAGAACAGAAATCATAAAATGTTTTAATTTAATAAAAATGTTTTGTTCCTATTTTAGCTTTTTTTTTTTTTTCAAGAAAATTCTATCTTTTCAAAATAAGGACTGGAATTATAAGAAAAATAGTTTTTGAAAAGCAACACTATTGAAAGATTTGTGAGCATATCTTCTGCATAGCTCCTAAGCAGAAAAGCCTAATGTAAATTACATGTTGTAGGAGAAAATTTCTATCAGCAAGTACAATTCTCTGCCCTCACAAAACCAATACTGTCCTCTGTTCCAACAAAAACCAAAAATATAGGTAGAACACATGAATATTGCATATTCCCTAAAAAAAAGTAAATTCTAATGAACTTGTTATTAAAATCCATGGTTTATGTACTCTCTTATATGTTGAAAAAGTAAGCTCTGGTAGTTCTACCTGCTTGTGAAGTTTTGAAAATAAAATATTAAAAATTGCTGACAGCTGTGTTTCTGAATCATGCTTGAGGAAATAAAATTTGGGTTGTACAGTGGCAAGAAAATGAGAATCCTACCCTTAACGCACAGCCAGTATCTAATCACATAATGATAAATAAATAAAATGAACATGAGTACACTGCCAAGGGAGCATCTTTTTCATTAATAATCTTAAACCTAAATACTGTGCAAAAAAACCACCCAAAAACCTATGTGAAAGCAGAATATTTGCAGCACAGTCAAAACACATAAGATTTGAAGATTTGGTGTCTTAGCTTAACATGAGCCTCCAGTTCCTGCACTGGAAGTTGTTAAATACAACTACAGCAGAAACCAACTAAAATTCATAATTCTTAATGACATTTAAGTTCTTCCATATGTAGCATTTAAAAAGATCAACCCCACCACCACATAACACACCCTTTCTGCAGGGCTTGAGTGCCATAGGTAAGTTCTTAAGTCAAAAACCACACTACACAGAGATACATTACTCCAGTTTGGAAGCAACACAAACGTGGATAGTTTTGATGGAATTTTATGTAGTAAGTAAGACTATATTTCTGCCACATGAAAGCAGGAAAAGGCAGCTCTAGAAACTACAGTTTGTTCTTCCTATCTCATGTTGAAACCTCTAGTAAGAGATTGACATGGTGTACTTATCCCAAACACAGGCTACCTATTGTGATAATTTCAAATTAAGAAGTACATAAGAGCTTTTGTCACTTTATAAATTAATCTCAGTCTAATCAAATACAGCTGGTAGTCACCCATGACATGAGTACATGAAGTCTGTAAAGGATTTTTTCCCCTCTTGGATGTCATCTCCATGCATTCATTCCAGTTACAAATCCCAGCTTTGCTTCTGTGTTTACCATATGAATGACATCGCGATGGTCCTGATGATAAAATATCAACTTTGATTTTGAGCCTGCCTAAATTTCAGTCTCTTGATCCTCTCATCATTTTTACTGTTCTTTTCTTCTCTGGCTGACAGTTCCAGCTTTTTCTTTTTAGCCAGACCTTATCTCTGTACTTAATCTTTGGAAATACTATTACAGCCTTAGAGTTTCTTGTGAGATATGTCAGATTTTTTGCAACATAATGTTATCTGATTTCTCAAACTACTTATAGTACCACTTCTAAAACTGTTCTTCATCCAACTTGTCTCAAGTCCTTCCCTCAAAGTTTTGTTAAAATATAATCTTCAAGTAGCTTTCTGTATCTGAGATAAATAAATAACACATCTTCCCATCCTTCTTTCTATTCTTACACTCTTTATTCTAGATTAAATAGCTATGTAATTTCGCAAAAATGTGCCCCTTACTATCTAAAACTGTGACTATACACAAACAGTTTTCCTTCTATTTCATCTGAAGGATGCCCTGACGCAAGCTTACTTAGGAAAAAAAAAGTCCCACTAAAACCAAGGAAAAATGCCCCAACCCCCTGTCTTTTGAAGAGCAAGATCCTCATTACCTATCAAAAATTTCTTGAAAACAACATACTTTGTGCAGCAACTACTTAATTCCATCTAGATTTTTCCCTCAATAACACTGAAGATAGGCCTGTCCATATCCAAACCTAACTCTGCCCTGATGACACACCTGCCTGATAAGTCTTGACACACAGACAGCATTTTATCTGTGCTATTGCATCTCGCTTCTTCCCAGGTTTTCATATCAGTATACACAGTGTGACTGCACCACTTTTAGCTGTCTTTCTAATAGGAGCATTTCTAGTTTTAGTGTTCCACCATATATCTTTCAGCTACAGAAAATCTTGTTTCACAGACTGCATCAACAGCCATAGTTTGTTTCTCTTGTTTTCCTGCCTTCTCCTTACTGCTAACCAGGCATCCTGCTCTTTCCCACCAACCACACCCTGTTTCAAACATTAAGTTTCAGTACTTTTATACCTCATTACCTGATATGCATTTAATGGCACCACCATCTCTACCCTTGTTAGCATCTTATATTCCCCCTCATACCCTTTGATTTATCCTGGTACACTATTTATGATTTTGTAGGCAGGGAGATTAGGCAAGTTTTTTCTCATCTTCAACTTCTCAGTCTAGAGATTTGTCAGTCGGCCAGAACAAATCCTTAGTTAATGCCTCTGGGATTCCAGTGGTGACCTTCTACCCAACTCCTTTCTACAGTAATGCTCCCAACAGCCATAAACCACAATGTTTATCACCTAACCCTGACCAAAATATTGACTGTGTGATTATCTTATCCTGCTTTTGGCCTCCTTCTCCAACAACTCTAAGCTGTCACACTTCTTACAGGCTTCTATCCTTTACAGGAAAGAAAAGCAAAACCAAACCCTCCACTCATTTATTTTATCTTCTGCTTCTTTATGCTGCTTATAGTTTATTAAACAAAAAGTGGACATTTTTGTAAGCTTATGCAACAGTTTTTGTGGACCCTCTAATAACTACAGACTTCCATAAAACTTCCAGAGAGTCATTGTTAAATTTATTCAAACTTTCTGTAAACTTAAGACCTAATAATAAATACTTTACAGTCTTTAGGTGGAAGGATACTAAAATATCTGTCTAACAGAAAACCTACATAATTCTCAAACCTTAAAAACTTTAGGTGGCTTTGTATGCTTTTAACTGTCCTCTGCCAAATTACTTTTTCTAACAATAAAGCCTGAAAAACTGTGCACAAGAAAGAACTATAGTCCAGGTTGGCTTGGGATGTATGACAGTAATTGACACAGTCCTGTTGCACAGTAGTGTCCTCAGTAATACAGAATTACTAAGAAAAGCTGCATTTCCCATTAAGAAAACATATATTACTGGCATCTGAAATTCAGAAACTCTCTACATGTTAGAAAGCAAACAGCAAATACAGAGAATTACATATACAGAAAAATTAAAAGTTTTCCGAATTTTCCTTTCTGTGTATATTTATATAATATATATATATTTTATATATATTTAGCTATTCCAAGATTTCTACTGTACTATAGGTATTTTAAGTCCTTGTGGATAGAGAATTAGATCTTGAGCAACACTTTTGAGGTAAACTTACTTTTAAAAAACCCAAAACATAGCATTTACAATCCAACAGCTCTTTGTCAACCCAGGAGCTCCTGTAACCAAGACCACTGGTATAAACTGAGACATACCCAGACTTCTAAAATCCAATAGTCAAAATACTTAATTTTCCAGTGAAGCCATGCCAGAAATTGTGAAGCAATAAAAACAGTTTTAATATTTATGCAGTAAAAATTTCCTTAATGGGAGAGAATAATTTTTGATTGATAAATATTGATATAATATGAAGAAAAATGAAAATGGTTGAGATTAGTCTAAACTCCACAAGGGATATTATGATCAAATAGTGATTACTGTATTCATTGCCTATTTTATCATTGGATAAAAATACAAGTTCAGTACCTTTGGACTTGTTTTCAACCATTATTCAGAATAGCATTTTGACATTTAAGACAAAACTTTCTTGCTTAGAAGCTACAGTTACTTAAAACAAGTATTAAGCTATCCTTTTAAAAAAGTTCACAGATTATATATTTCTATTAAATGATGAAAAACCACGAACAGTCAAGAACTGGAGTAGACAAACACAAAACAAAAGCTATTACGCAAGGATGTATTTCAACATCAAGAAAGAAATGCTCCCTCCCCCTCATTTATCTGATTTTCAAAGGGGAATTATGACATTAAATACTTGAGGAAAATTTATTACAGTAATCACTATTACAATTTGTGGTTTATGATTCATGGAAACTCAGAAAGACCACTTCTTACTTTGTGCAAAGATGCCAAGATGAAGTACACTACTTATTGGAGAATTTATATTATTCACATTCTCAGGAGAATGAAAAGGTTCTGTGAGAATGCTGCAGAGGTATGAGAATGCTTAAAAAGGTAAAAATCTTACCCTCATCTTACAAGATTCATTAGAATCTTGTAGGTTTGAAGACTCCCATTTTTTGCTAACTTTACAAGCTCACCCTTTCAGTCATTCTTCCAATTAAATTATTGCTTGATAGGACTGACTTCAAATAGTGTGTATACTTCAACCAATTTTTACTTAAACAAAAGTTTTTATTTAAACAAAGTTTTTCTATGCATTTTATTTCAAATCAGTGTAATCTCTTATTAAACAGCAGACTAATTCCCCAACTACTGCTTTGCATTTTTTTTCCTCCCACCCTAGGCCGGACAGAAGTCTCCTTGACCTGTAAAGAAGAGAGGCCTTCTTGTACTGGATATTCAACAATATCTACCCCACAGTATTTTTCTAGTAGCTTGCTTTGATATATTTTTCAGTTAGAACACTGCCTCTTAAGAGCATAGGTACCTAAGTAGTATTGAGCATGTGATGTTTGTTTTGTGACTTCTCTATTATCTCCTATTTCCTTCTCCCCATGAACAGCTATAGAAACTCACCATCTGCTATCCCTTAGCAAATAATTACAGTTTTAAAATTACTGGGCTGAGAAGAATGCCAGTGGAGGCTTTTTCAGGACAGTCAACTCTGTGCTGTTTGCAAACAGGTTTAACCCTACTGGCACCACCTAACATCAACCTGAGATTCATGCAGCATCATCTGTGATAGATTAGGCCTAGGAAAGTTTCTAAAATGTTTCAAGTGTGATGTGTTTAAGGGTGTTATTCCCTTTAAAACCACAAGCAAGTAAACAGCTTCTTATACAAAGGCTGTGTCCATTCTTTGGCAAAGGAAGAACTTGCTTGTAACTTTTAATCTGACTGATCTTGTGCCAGAAGCCATCTATTCTGTTGTACTGTGATCTTTCCTCCCAGGCCCCATCAGGCATTACAATACACTGTTATATAGCATAATTTATGTCAAACATTTTTGTTTTGTAATATGTAACAGGTATATTCTTTGAGAGATGCAGCCATCCCTCAGAAAAGACACAAACAGAAGGGGATAGTCAAGTTGAACCCCTTAGTTTAATGACTTTTATATGCAGTATTTATTTGTTAGTTTAGGTAAGATATTAATAAACATCCGTGCCTCTTTATGATCCATTTAATCTACCATGTATTCCAACTGGAACACCCTGGTCAAGGAGAATAACCTACTGGAAACATCCTGTGCCTTTTATCATTGCTGACAGACTTGAGTTTACAACATACCTGCATTTTGCTTAGAGTAAATCCTATTACAGTATATACATGAGAAATAAAAAAGACAAGCTGACTATAATCAGCAGAAAAAAACTCATTCAAGCTCTATCACAAAACGTAAGTAAATGTACTATGAATAAGTATTCAAAATAAATGTGTATATAAGGCAAAAAATTAATTGCATCTTAGGAATTAGATGGTCATTTCTGAAGAATGTAAACAAAAAATACTTCAAATAAATCAAATCATTTCAGAGAAAAAGTTCTTAAGACCATGTTATTAACTGCAAGCCTGTAAACATTTTCAGCTTCCTCCCACCTAAGGTAGTGATTGGATGGTATTTTGTTACACAAATAGAAGACTCCAGGAAAAAAAAACCACAAAACAAAATGTCATATATTCAGGTAAGTCAGTCCACTTTTTTTACTGGCAATCATACCAAGCATAATTCTTGGAAAAAAAAATATTGTCTAGTCTAATCAAGATAGCTGAAACCATAGATTATCAATTGTTCTAATCACTATCAGTCCTTTTCTACAGTAGTAAAAATAGCCAGCTTGCCTTTTTTTTTTACATTAGCAAAGTACTGTTTTGCAACTATTATTCTTATTCAGTTGCAAATCACAGTAATGCTTTCAGTTATTTGTTGAAGGGGGGAGGAGTATGAGGAGAACAGACAGACACGTTCAGTCTGTTGTCCTGAATTTGACCAGAATGTCTCAGATAACGTCTTGGGACACCCACTGTTTTCCATACTTACAAAAAAAAAAAAAAAAAAAGAAAAAAGCCCACCTTTTTCCTAAAACTAGCTTCCCTATACAGTGAAACCTTGACTGATACCCAGTAGTTGCTGTTGAAAAATTACTTGGCAGGCAATACACATTCTTCCAGTAGCTGAGCCTGACCCAGCAACCATAGCGTATATGATGGTAAGTACATTAGAAATATGACACACAGGCAAAGTGTTTAAACTTTAGGTATCCCAAATAAAGGCAATCACATACAAGAAGTCTGTTTTCAATATATGTATTTTCTTGAAAGATATCCAGTCCAATTCCTCACATGTTCCTGGAAAGCTCTCTATACATCAGGGAGAAAAAAAATCAAGCCCTGCTATCTTTCTCTGTAAATGAACTATCTGCTGACCAAAGAGGAAAATAAGCATCTGCAGCAACAACTGGCTTGAAACCAATTCCATTTCCAGTAAAAACGAAAACACCTTAAATGCATAAAATATTCCATGCCTGATTGTACGGGATATTCAAACAGAAGCACATCAAGCTCCCCCGAAGACTCAGTTCTTTTATCAAAAAAGAAGGAATCCACAAAAATACAATTCTTTCCACAAGCATATAGCAATATTGGGCACAGTCTGTCTGGTACACAACTAATTATGAAACCAAACCAAAGCAAAATTTTCATTCAGCTGGGCAGTTGTATGGTCTGTGCTGGTCACTCAGATCAAAGAGGCAGAGGGACAGAGAGCAGACAACGCCAGATCTGCAACTTCACAGAAGGACAACTACAACTGAACAATGACCCAGGGTACCAAAAATCTTGCCCAACAAAACCGTGGGCTGTAGAAACAGAATGACAGTGTAACACATACACCCTTTAATATGTTAATAGCCTTCAATTACTTAACTGAGGACAATCAGCTGGAAGCTCTAATGGTACTGGTCTTGGACTCAAGGCAATTTTCTTGCAGATCTTCAGGAGGAGGTAGCACACTGCTGCCAGACGAACAGATGCACTTTGCTTTTAGCTATTTCCTTCCACTTGAGATACTCTAACCTTGGCCAGCGTGGAAGAACTGAAGGACAAATAAACTCCTCTACCAGCAGCTGCCGCTGCCTACTTACTGCTAGCATTTTTTCCAGAGGAGAAAAGAAAGAGAACTCTGGAGTATGCTGGGCCTCTCTGGCAGTTCATCCAACCTGAACCTGCACCTTTAATGGAGACTCAGAGGGAAGGCTGCAGATTTCAGACCAGAGGAACTGTCCAGGCAAGGTACAGCTTGAGATGTCCAGAAATAGTTGTAAGATTGCACTATAATTTGGCATTTTACAACTTTTAAGTGTCTGAACTTGCAACATTATTAATTACATGCATTTTACACAGGGGAAACTGGGAAAAAGCAGGAGATTCTGTGATAGAATCATTTACTGCATGTTTCTATTTCTAGGCAACTTCAATATTTGCACAGATCTGCATCTGGAAAAATGGGCAAGTATAGCACAGCAATGTGTGTAGTAGCTACAAGCAATATTTATGCTATTTAAAATCTAGTTCAGGCACAGTAGGTTGTAACACTTACAAATACATCTCCACATCTGTTAAAACACCCAAGTCTTATCACAAAATCACAGTGCTATAATTTACAATGATCAGACAGATAGCAATACTGCAATACTGTGAAGAAACTGGGCAAAAACTGGCTCTCTATAAACTGATCCAAATGGTTATTTGAATCAATGGTCCTTAAATCAGTTTGGAAAGTTTAGAACCCAAATAAATTCCTTAGTTCCCAACTGGAACAGGAACTAAATGAGTTCAGTTCAACCAGCAAGGAGTTCCCCGGTTAAAAGCTACATCCATCCCAAACTACTGCAAAGTTTGCCTAAGGTACAATAGTTTCCCATCAACTGATTCTTTACATACTAGATTGCCTCTGAACTACCTCGGAACATTTAGAAACCATGTCCAGTTACTGTATTAAGTAATTTTTTTAATAACCCGACCTTCTCTGTAACTTACTGGAGAGCTAGGCCCCTGGCATGATAGACATTCTTTTGGCAGAAATATCTACGTAAAAAATCAGTTCTCATTTCCCACTACAGCATGACAAACTCATTTCCAAGTATGAATATTTTCATTTTTGGAATTAGTTCTTGGTTTTGCAAATGATACTATCATTTAATCTAAAAAAACAAAAATAACATTTGCCTTCATTAAATAGAAAAGAATAGACTATTGTGTAATTAATCTTTTCCACAAGTATTTTTCTTCACCATTTCTAAATTTATCTCACAAAGACTCATCACCAGTTGCATGACCTTTTTCACAAATCCCTTCAACCCCTCTTCCTGTGAATCCATACTCTCTAGGTCAATTATTACAAATATCCACAGATTATACTTTTGCTGCAAAAACTGATCAGATGAAATCTTATTCCTAAATGGTGTTCACGAAACGAATTACATCAAGCATACTCCTTGATTACCCCTGGTGATGACTTACCTAATAAATGTAAAATGCTTCAGATGTAATGTTCTCAGACTCTACACTGATTTTGCTATACAAACCACTTTTTTGCCCCTACTTTAAAATTCAAGACTAATTTTTTTCAGTTTTTATAGGATTTCTTACTGACAATCTCCTTTGAGAGCAAGTGCATTAGCTTTTCCTAAAATGACAGCTTGTATGTTGACCTGAAGAAGGAAAATACTTTTTTTTTAATCAGGAGAAAAGAAAAGCCTTACTGACACACTGCTTATTCTTTCTTTCTTGAGTATGTAAGGACAAAGCTAAGGTCCACTAATTATGGGATTTACTAAGCAGGCTTTGACCTTTTACTTATTTCAACTTTTCCAAATATTAGAGCACCACTGTTTCCACATTCTTTCACTTTAAATACTTTAAAAACTAAACTCAGTCTCTAGTCTCTCATTTGCTTCAATGGTTAAGGCAGCACTAAGAAACCTTCTGATGGAAGAATTTTTCAGAACAATGCTGGATCACTTTCAAAATAGTAAAAAGCACACTGACACAAAAAACTTCTATCAGTAACATTTTTCTCATTGTTACTGTACTATTGCCCAGTAATTTGCTTTAGTACTTCTTAGCTTCATTTTAATAACTAAGAAAGCCCCATCTACTACATGCAAGCTATAAATTAGCCTTTCAAGACTAAATTTATCTTCCACACCTTGAGGGACAGTTTGTTATGGCCTTGGAACTTCTTGAACTACAACCATGTGCTTAATGCCTTCTCATTATTATGAAAAGCTCATTTATTTGACAGGCTTTGCAGGGGAAAATTGGGGGTATATTCTCAAGATAAAACTGTGAAAGGACAAAGAGAACTGCTTTGTTTTATGTAATTGATTTAATTCCTTCTAATAAAGTGATCAGCACTACTGTACTACAGCTGCAAAACTATCAACATCAGGGAATTTTATACTTGCTCTGCATATATTTTATTCATCTTTAAAACTATTAAACTCTCAAAAGAATGCAGAATTCATTGTCTTAATTTGTCTCTTAAAGAGACGTTTTATGGAGTAAGCAGTTTCCGTATTTTAATAGACCAGTACCCTAATCAACCAAAATATGCATACAATTTAAGTCACTGAAGACAGAGTGGATTTGAGCCAGAGAGAACTGGTATTTTATGCAATTTGAATTAGTAAACTTCAACATTATTTCAGTCAGCAGATCATCTATTTTGCTTTTGAGACTTCTTTTCCTTTAAATGATTAGTTTTCATCAGCAATGAGAATCAGGCTGTTCTTCAGTTATATAAAAAGCCTTATTTCTATCTGTTCCTATTTTAAACCTATTTTAAAGGAGGATCTAACATGAACGTGTTTAAAAGAACTGGATCTTTAGCATAAAAAAATCCTGTGTTTTTAAAATTTAAGTATTAGAGAATGATGAATGGCATTTGTCATCTCCTAAAGACATTTCTAGATGGAAACAGAGGTGTGATGAGCAAATAAAACAAATGTACCATATTATATAAATTAAATAAAATCATAAGCCTTGTAACCAGAAAGAGAACTATCAAAATGTGTTCTGCATTTACCTGAAATACTGGACTATCAATTAGATTTCATTTTTGCATAAGTCCAGGTGAACTTTTAATATGCAAGAAGGTGTTGATAGTTGTAAGGGGATGTATGCTGGGGCAGAAGTTATTGATTAGAGTGCTAGCACTGTTCTTGGATATTTTTTCTAAAATGAGTCATGTGTTAGATTCTTAATGAGAATGTTTTTGTTGTATCAGGCCCTGAAAATGTGTATTTCACTTTGAAAACAATACTAGCCAAGAAAAAAATATTTAGGCTATCAGTGCCATTTTACTAAAAAAAGCTTAAATTTGTTCATAATAGTGCTTTTGCAGCTGGGTGGGGAAGGAAAGCACAAAAGAGGAAATGACTCCAGCAATCCCAAATGAAATATAAAGAATTTTTATATCAAAATTAGCACAAAAAAGGTCAAGGTCATGAGCAGAAGATAGCTGGATTCATGAATGCCTGACATCATATTTCCTTTCCATTTGAAACCAAGAGCCAAGCAGTATACCAGGCAATTTAGAGCCTCTCCTATGCAACTGTCATTTGAAATGTTTTGTTATAGTTAAACACTACCACCTATCATGTTTTACCCTGCCTGGTAAAACAAAGGAAGCTTCTAATAGTACAATTGCATCAGAGCAAGATGAGCTTACTGTGTTCAAAAATATAGAGCCCAAAGTGCCACTGCTTAGGATATGGGTTTCAATGTTAAAGCCTGTTAATGACTGAAGCCTCAATACAAATTCACTTCTAGAGGACACAAAATCTTTCAAAAAGAAATAGGTATATATTTTTTTATATCTTTATGCCATTTATGTATAGATTTATTTTAGTGCTACTTGCATGAAATACAATTTTATAGTCATTACATTATCATCACCAAGCAAGTTTGCCTTCTTTAATGTTTTGTTTCTTGTCAATTATGTTATTAATTTATAATGATGTAGCAAAAGGTGTAGCCAGAACTTCCTCCTAAAGCCATCAGAAGACTTTAGATTTACAAGGTAACTTAAGAAGGATAGATTTCAAACCAGACCACTCATTTTCTCTCACAAAGAATACTGATATTATCCATCAATTCACCATGACAGTGACACATTTAAAATTAGTCCAAATACAGGCTGGATCATTTGGTGTTTGGGCAAGAACATGCATCTCCATACATGCATGAGAGGTGAATGTTACATGACAAATTCTATTGGCATTCCTATGTTTCTTTGTAACTTGCTGTCACCACTTTGTCTATAAAGAAGTGTAATATTACTGTTCAATAATGGCTGAAGCACTCTTTTATCTGACATTAAGACTCCCAATACTATCATTAAAATTATCAGGTCCCTGAGTGAAGAGAGTCTAAAGGGAAAAAGGTAAATGCCTTCAGAGCTAAGATTCAATAATATTAAAATAATATTTACATGGCACTTGTATTTCATGCAAGTAGCACTAAAATATGTGTCAGTGCATAGACGCTGGAAGTGGAACAGCTCAGGTATAGAACATAAGTTTCAAATGAGAAAAAAAGGCTTGTACTTTAAAAAGTAGTAGCTGAGAAAATATAAAGAAATTTTAGCCCATTCTTTTCCCCACAACAGCTAATAGCACTGATCCAAACTGGCAAATCCAACACTGCAGTAGAAAACTTCAAGGCAGAAATAATTACCTGGAAAATTATACGATTTAATAGTCTCTTTTTTGCCAGTGGTACAAAACCACTTCAGTTACCCCTGAATAACTCTTGGCAGACTGGGTCTCCAATTTTTTTTTTTTTCCAACAAAACCCATAATTGTATAGCAGAAGAAAAACAGAGCACCACCATGTTAATTATTTTGAAATGTGCTAATAAGTTCAATGTATCCTTGGAATTACTTGTATCATGTAACATCTTCTGTCAAATCTGTCATCTACTTAAGCAAAATGAAATACATTCTGGCAACGTGCATCTTGAGACCAAAATCATACCTATCACCAAGAGGTCACCCTCTCTTGTGATTGCTTTTTGAAACAGTAAGTTTTATTTCTAGGGTTCTGGAGACCCTGCAATCTTGCATAGAATTTATTAAGGTTTTATAAGACACTTGGCTTTCTCCTCTTTTTAACACTTTTTGGGACATGTGTTCTAACAATAAATACAACTCGTAATAGTTGAGAACTACAGTGATATCAGTGTAGGATGTCTACAGGATAAAAAAACCCTGTCTTCCACTTATTGCACTCTCGAAGGAGGTGAGTTAAATACCTCTCCATTCACCAGTGGATCTCACAGATCCCAGTAGCTTTCTGTTAAAGCTTTCAACTTCATGTGAATCAAATTTATTAGCCATTTATTTTTCTCCTCCTTTCTCTTATCTTCCATTCCATACACAACTAAAAGCAACTATTACAATCTTATTTAATGTACTTCTAAATTGTAAGAAGGAGTAAAAGAATACGGATAGGAACTCCCAGTACAGGGTTTTAATTGTTTAGCTGAACAGACAACTGCTGCCATTCCTTGGTCATACTAAAAGTCTCTCTATATTGTGCTACAACCACTATCTCAAAAGTCTTGATAAGAAAGAATTATGACTGAAGATGCAAAACAAATGGGAAAAATCTGCTAGTCTCAAACCTTTCTAGATCAGCCTAGTGGAAAGAAGACTGCTCCTCTCTCCCTTTTTGAACTCTTCCCTTAAATGTTGAACTTGTCCAGTGTAGAATGACTGCCAAATAAAGCAAAGCACAGGGAGCAAGTTGGCTAGGAGGTGAAAGTTTAGTTTTGAAACAGAAAGGATAAGTTTCTATGTTAAATGACTAACTTTCTTGCATAACCATTTAAAAATTCTCAATGTGAAAATAACAAAACAGTAAAGTTGCATTTGGGATGACAGAGATGAAGACACCAGTTCTGTTAGATCTATACTATCTTTTTCTTTCTGAAGTTGTATAAATTCTTTTCAGATTTGCAAGAACTGAACTAGCATGTTTCTACAGTAAGAAAAATTTAAACAAAAAACAATTATTCCTCTTTCTCATACACCCAGAAAAACATCAGTTGCCGTAGAGAACGATGCTCTGAAGTATTATTTAAGTGAAAACTACAGGTCAGTTGACACAGAATTCCCCCAACCACATACATCTGTTTATGACTAAGGATATAAAACAGGAGCTCATGTGACCTTTCAATCTTAGACATAATGGTTGGAGCATATTGCTAGTATGCTCCCAGCTCTCCTGAAGTCTTGTTAAAAACACCCTTTCAAGACACATTTCTCTCCCCCTAACAGGAAAATTCCTTTGCTGCCAAGAAAAGCAAGCAGAGAGCACTGTATGAAATGCTGCATGTGGCGTGTGGCGTGTTAGGAGAACGAGCAATTAGCTTAGAGGCACGCTACAACCAGGTGCAGTGAGCAGCAGAAAACACAATCAGAAAAAGCAGGTAACAAGCTGATAAATGCTGCAAACACAGAGGTAGCCAGTGTAACCACCCAGATCAGGCTGTGGGAAGCAGCTGTAACATGCCCTGCAAGGTGAGTGTGAAACAGCCACTGCTGCAGCCAGCACTGGGCACCTCTTCCCCCGCAGCACCAATGCTCCCAATTCTACCCCATAAGCCTGTGTATGGAGCATGGCATTTTAGTTCATTTTGCTTCATCCTTAAAAGTATTTCTAAATCCACTGAAGTGGAAAAGTACACTCATTTTGGATATTAAAAAACTAAATGGGGATGCCATCTTTTATGTGCACTAAATTGTTTTGGTTTTGTTTTTATTT
Source organism: Heliangelus exortis (assembly GCF_036169615.1). Lineage (NCBI taxonomy): Eukaryota > Metazoa > Chordata > Aves > Apodiformes > Trochilidae > Heliangelus > Heliangelus exortis. The sequence goes on along the minus strand of NC_092424.1, from coordinate 12,295,620 downwards.
ATTTTTAAACTATCACTCCCTTCTCTGTTTTTTTCAAAGCTCTTAGACAACTCAAAACTCTTTTTCTCTTCCCCCATCCTACTACTTGAGCTCTGGCTGCACTTTCAGCATAAATTCGTGATTTAACAGCTTATTTCAACCCATTTTTCACTATTAATAGTTTCTGAATTACTTTCTTAAAAATAGAAGGTAGGTGAAGATCCCAAAACTAATGTAGAAATGGTGGGTTTCTGGTTACATGGAGAGTTATTTATCAAAAGCAATCCCTTTTTCTTCCTGTTTTGTCCCTCTCTTTCTTTCCTTTCTTTCCATCCTAGCCCTTCTCACCCTCTCTCACCTAGAGCCATATGGAAAAAACCCAAACACCCAACCTTAAAATAATTATACTATATCCAGAGACACATTTTGGTTGGCAGTATCTTGATCCAGACTTCAATACACATTATACTGGTCATGACTGAATATTCTAGTGGAATGTAAAGTAACTGTTTTAGCTCTCAAATACTGTTTCCTTTTCTTAGAAAAATGGTTGAAAAAAGTACCGGCTTTAGAAATCTTTAACCTGATTTTCGTGGATCCAAACCTAATTTAAGTAAAAACTGAACAGAGACAACGAGTAGCATCCAGAAAAAGTTAAGAAAAGTAATCTTTCCTCCTCACTTCCAATTAGCTACTAGCTGAAGTAAATTCCGAAGTATCCAGAAAGGTAATTTTAAAACCTGTTCAAAGACAACATTATCTGTAGTTCAGTTTTTTAGGGTGTTCAGTAAAAGGTTTTCTTATTCTTACAATACCAATGACTATTTACAAGTTTCAGTGTTTTCTACAGATGATTTGAGTAAAGACTATTAAAAAACATGATAGCAGTAAGTGGCTTTACATTCATGAACTTCTATGTTAAAAAACTCCTTAGATCACAAGTCAAAAAACCAGTTTTCATTTCAATGTTCCAAAATATGTCATGTGTTTGAAAGAAAGTGGCCATTTATTACTTGTGTCTTTAAGAGTTTATCTCAAGACTGGCAAGCATAAAAGCATTTATTGTTTATGCATCTAATTTCCAGACATAATTAGAAGATTCTCTCATTGTACAGTTTACAGAAAAGATCTGCAAAACTCCTAACTGCTGCTTTGTGGTATAGAGAACCTGTCTTTGTAACAAGCTCAGAAGCATTACCTGAGTCTGCTTCATTGCCCGTTCCATTCTGCGGGTACTTCCTTTCTCAAGCTTGGTCCGAAGGAGTAAGGCTGATGTCTGAATGGCCCAGAACTTTGGCTGAGAGAGCAAGCACTGCAGAGAAAAACCAACATTTTTTGATTATTTCATTTTAAAAGACGATGAGGACAGTGAAGATTGTAACAGTGTTCTCAAGCATGAACGCTATGTGTGGTTATAGTACTTATTTGATGACTTCGAAGGCTGTGCAGATCACCCTAATCTATTTTTAATATATAGGTAGCCATCAAAACTATTTTCTCCTCAGCTACTGCAGCACTGTACCCATGTGGTGCATGCACCTAACTGCACAAATTGAAATGCCTACTCAGAACAGAAGCAAAATAAAGAATTTGATACTGAGCAGTCTGGTTCAGCCTTCTCCACACTTGCATACTGGGGAACTGTAGATAGCAGGAGGGGTCCTGCTTAAGGCTGAACAAAACCAGTTCTCTCTTGGATTTGCCTCACATGCAAGGTGCTCTGATGCTCACATTCACAGCAGCTCTACATTAAACAGGTAAAATTATTCAGAAGAATATTTATGAAGATTAATAATCAATTTACAATTTATCATGAGTTGAGAATAAAGGATTTTTAAATCTATAATAGATGTATAGGGAATACAGAATAATCCAGGTAAAAAGCCTTCCTACAGCCATAGTAGGTTTTCCTCTTGAAGTGCCCTGCCCTGATGCCAGAAGTTTGGTGCTAGTCTCCAACCACTGATTTTTAGGAAAGCTCAGTAGAAGATATGTAGCCAATACAACTTTTATATCCCTTAAGAATGTACAGACCACCTGAATTCTTTACAGTATTGCTTCAGACACAGTATACCATTTCTCTATTAGATATTCACTTCAAAAATGGAGACAGCAAGAAAACTTCCTTGCTAATTTTATTGATATTATTAATTATACAGTTTCTCTGAGAAAATAAATTTGTCTATAGATCTATAAACTGCAGAAAAAGCCCCAGTGGTTTTATTCTTTCCTCTCAAAGATTTCCCAAAACATCAAAAAGTATTCTCCCTGGTGATTAGCCTGAAATGTGTGACAAATTTCTGCCATATTACAGTCTGTTTTTCTTTTCTCTAGTGTTTTCACAGGAAAGAATGCAGAAAGAAACATGCTAAAACAAATTAACTTCTAGCAAAACTGCAACAGGAAGAGAGGCAATAGCAAGTGAAAGCATACATGAAAGCAGTATGAATGCATGTACAGCCACCAAACACTTCAACATCAGCCGATTCTCCCTCTTGTGACCAACAATTTCTTAACTGATTCTTCCATGACTTCTACCCAGTATTTCATTAGGAAGCACCCAAAGGCTGCTATACCCTCTTCTACATGTATTAGTGGAGGTATTAGTGGAATACAAATTATTATGATCAGTAAATTTGTTAACTGGTCCAAATCCTAGTTCTGAGAGACCATTTAATGGGAAGTTCTGTCTATATCCTATTATTGCTTGGTCTCAAGAGAAACCTTCCACTGCAAGATACAAGCAAAACAGTCCTAATACCCTGATTTCCCTATTTATTCTTTAGTGGCCATTTCAACTGGCTGCTAAAAAAAACAAACTTAAGGCCCTATGTTAGCACAAACACTTGAACAACACTTACTTTAGCTTAAAAAAATGCTTTTGTGAGAAAGGTTACCATTACCTCCCATTTTCTCCACTATTAGTATTCTATCATAGTATTTTATTTTTTATTTAAAGGGAATTTTTTCTCTGCTAGATACTGGTGGATACTACTATTTCTTTTTCAAATGACCACAACGTGCCTCTAGAGAATAATGAAAACTAAAGAACTTGACTAATAATGTTCCTCTAGGTATTTCCAGGTCCAATTACAGCCCTTGTCCAGCAGCAGAGTATTTGTCCCCTCATTCTGCTTCACCTCAGTAAGTGGCACATGCAGGGCACAGCACAAAGCCTCTGTGCCCATGCCACCCAGTTCTGCAAGAGAACCAGCAGCTTGAGAAAGCCTCTCCTCTGCCTCCCTGTACACCTCCTACAGCACTGCCTTCATTGTGAGTGAGGTGTGTACAAAATCATATGGGGAGGGAGGAGATGTAAAGAGAAAGAGGGTGGAAGAGAGGCAGAGATGTATTATGTTTCACTCCTCTGCAGGAGCAATAAGTCTTACCTTGAATAACAATACTGCTTTTTAAAACTTATTAATAATAATAATTAAAAAAAGGTATACCTGCTGTACAATTACAGAAGAAAAAATTTAAATTCCCTACCAGTTTTATCAGTACAAAAAAGCACTGCATCTGCACAGGACAATGAGAAGCAGGCCTATTTTTTAGTTAAGAAACATGTTTTATTTTATACTTGCACTGAGCTCAGTCCTGTGCCAGAAGTCAAATGTTCAACTTTTCATTGCCTTATTTCACTGCCCAATCGTAATGTTTAAAGCACCAAAGATATAAAATAATACACATATAGAGGGCACAAATGTTTATACTCAAGGGCTGTACAGAATAATTTCAGAACATGTATGCATAACTATTAAGCAAGTTTTAATTGTCTACAAAAAAGTCTCCACATACTCCAGGTAATAAATACTTTCTTGTAAGTTTCAAAACTATATTTTTACCCGAGGCTAATTGTAAACTCAGCTAATGAGATTATACTTTAAAATGAAACATCTGGAAGAAATAACCCAAAACAAAACCTAAATAACGATAATGCAAAGTTTGACAACATATCTGAAAGCTTATTGCACAGTATCAAAACCAGCTAAGAACATTAAGGAAATTATTCTAAAACAAAAACAATACAGAGAATCTTTACAAGGCATCTTTGTTCTTATTTTAGGGAAACAACAACAAAACAAAGAAAAAGAAAACCAGGAAAATTAGATGGGGTGAGAAAAAAGGAAAGAAAAATTTATGCAACGTTTTCTGCACTGAATGGAATGTTTTCACATGGGAAAACTCATTTCTCCAATTCTTCCCCACATTTTTTCCAACAAACAAGAACCCTTTAGATCATATTCTCCCATCATATTGAAGTGTACAAGTAAAATTACCAAAATATTACACAAAACAGAGCATTTCATTTAATACATCATCCTTATATGATGTTAGAGTGAAAAACCATGATCCTCAAAGTCTTAATAAAAAGATAGTCCATTATCGTACGTTTACAATATCCCCATTACTATGTTAAAAACAAAACTGCAAATAATACCTGAACTGTGAGGCTGTGCCCATTAATAATGACACCCAGGTCAAGCTCAGCCTCATGAGTATTGCCAAACCTGGGCTTGCTCTCAGGTACCATCAGTGAATGATTTAGCCTCAGTGCTATTCAGTTTAATCTGGGTGTGATGCTCTCCCAGATCTGCTGGAGGAACAAGAAGAGGAGCAACAAGAAGACAACTTTTGAGAAATGTTCTTAGAATATCAGCTGCTCTATTAATCAAGCTCAAATGCAGATGACTTTCCAGTAGTAATAGCAACTTCTGTTTGAAATGGGATTTGTAACTTCAAACAGTCATTCTGTTACAACTTGACAGGGTAAACTATATTTGTGGCTAAGTGGTCTCCAATGCTGGTGCATTTTTTATGTTCCACTGGAAAGTATAAATATCAAGAGGACAAAAGAATTACTAGATTTCTAGTTACAATTAAGCAATAGACCCATGGCTTGGCAACAAAACAAGCCAGTCAATATAACCACTTTTTGCTTTTCTGCTTGGCGTATGAACGTGTAAAAATTTCCTTTTTACAGAAACAGAACACCTTCTCTGTTCATATCAGCATACCTACCAATTCTGCTGTACATGTCCATCCCAAATATTTATAAATAAAAATTAAAAGAACGTATGATTATTTATCATCACCAGCAAACACGTAACAGATGTTTCACAGATGTTAAATGCCTCCTGATAGTGTTTTCACTCTCATCACAACACCAGAAATTAAGAGAACACCACAAAAAACTATGCACATAGCATATGATATAAACATAATTTCTACACACAGATACACAAGTAAAATGTATTACTTTTTTCTAAATCAACAAAAGGCAAGCTACATATTTAACTGGAAAAGAGCTGTTTGATGTTTAAGCTCATGTAAATACATATGTCAAAGGATTGTTTTTAAGCACAGAATTATGGTTTTCTGGTGAATACAAATATTTTAAGGCAAAAAAGAGGCTTGGAAACAACTGAATGAACTATTATCTCCTTTCAGCTATTTAAATTGTTTGTATTTCATTATTATCACAATACACATGTTCTGTATTATGAAATTGCCAATAAACTTAAAAATGCATTTAGAATCACAGAGCATCGAAGAACAATTGGAATAACAGCTTTTTTTCTTTGATCCACCATTGTTCTCGGTTCAATACTAGCCAAGATTTTTCCTCTTTTTAATTTCCACTACGATATTACATACAAAATCTGTCACTATGTATCACTCCTACTGTTATATATATAAATCTAATGATATATAATTACTGTATGCAAATCTCTATATGTGTAGATATCATATCTATATGCATCTCCATGTGTATGTAATGATTACATACTTTATGTATGTGATCTCTATATGTACAATACAGATTACATATAGAATGCATACAGATTGCATTAAAATTGAACTCAAACTGTCTATCTGTGATTCTATGTAAAAAATACAAAGGCACTATAATTTTGGAGAGGTTACATTTTTTTCATACTAACAGGAGGTGTGCCTCTGGTTTTCATAAATTATCAGTTTACTGAACTTCAGTCATCTCAAGTTCAGAAGGAACAAACTCCATTCCTACATGCTTACATTTAGAATATATTTATATAAACATTTTATATATTTATAAAATATATTTACTATATATTTTTTTTATTTCTTTGACAGTATCACCTTAATGCATGACGACTTGACTTTAGGTTCAAAATTCAAGCATAAACTGACATAAAACCAAAAATTCCTCTTGGTCTGTGAATTGGAAAAGGTGGCAACAGGACACAAAATACCAGATTGAAGCCTATTAACATCACTGTTTGTACATGGGAAGTTATACCAATGGATTGTGCTGTACAATCTTTGAGTTATATCCACGTGACTACATGATAGGTCTGAACAAAGAAATAGAATACTGAAGCAAATTATCTCAAACCATCTTCTCATTGCAGCTTCTGTCATCTGTAACCACTGTTACTGCAAATATTTCCAAATTATAATTTTGGAATTTATATCACTAATCAGGGTGGTAAGTTGAGCACTCATAAATTCCTCACCTTCCTAAGTACTATTGACTAGAAATATTTGATTGCATGTGTCAACAGTTGGGTAAGGCCTACTAATCAGAAAAAACAAATTTTGGGCATCTTTTCAAGACTCCGAGCCTTCTGATAAATAAACTGTTAATCTCTAGAAACATCAGAATTGCTTTAGGCACAAGAAATTTGCAGATGTGAGGCTATTTATTCTCCAGTCACATCATCTTAGCTATGAACACCTTCGTATTTTCAAAGGTCCAACAATAACAAAAAAATTGTATTAGGATTTCATTCCAGATGTTTCTTGTTACAACTTGACCAATTCCAATCCTGTTTGTCTTAATTGTTTCCTCGGAGAGCAATACAAACAAGAAAAACAGCCTTTTCAATCCCTGTGAAAGAAAGGCTTCCATAAATCTGATGATCATAGATATGGTTAGTGCTTAGCAGGTAGAAAGGCAGAGCAGAAAAGCCCAGTTCCTACCATGGACTACCCAACAGACTCAGCAGATTGCTTATTCTTTTTTTCTTTTTTTTTTTTTTTTTAAACAGAGGGAATATTCACATTAGTGTATATTCTGCTACATATACACCACTCCTCCTTAAAGTCAGAAGAATTGCTCAGACAACAAACATCAAAGACCCTGTTGATATGTTTTAACAACTGTAAAAATCTGTGCTGTATATGGCTTGTCCCATCTGATTAATTTCATGCTTTCACTAAACACTGAAATCTATCCCACACTTAAAGTTATTCTAAGGGCAATTTGTACTGAAAAAATAAAAATATTGCCAACTTATCATGCAAATTAAAAGTATATACACATCAACACAAAAGCAATTGTTTTCAGAATTTGTTTTTTTCCTACTAAACAGACAGTAATTTTAGCTAGCAACTCACCACATCTTTTTCTACATGGCAATTTATTTTTTTAGGAAAAAACCTAACAATATGGAAAATCTTTGGAGTTGCAGACTACTACCAGATCAAAGTCTTAGGGCAAAACTATCAATGCAGGATAATTTACTTTTTCTTTGCAAACACAACTTGTATTACACCCTTAAAATGTATTATATTTCAGGCATTACTCCAAGTCCTGTGTTAGTGCTTCTTTTTCAGTGTTGCATGGGGAAAATGTATCATTACTTGGTTAGCTCTTAAATATTTTCTTGCCTAACAGTGTCTGATACAAATTATACATGGCAACTTGAGAGTATTAAGCCAAGATTTTGCATTTCAACAAGAAAACAAAAAAAGTTATGCGGTGCCTGAGCCTCTCTGACCTGCATTAGCAGAAGCTCTGTATTCTCCTCTATTACGTCTTCCACCGATTTTAATGAGTGCTTACACCAAGATGATATTTTTAAAAGTCTCCTCAAATTATCATTATTTAACTGCTACCTTCTTTTAAAATTGATTGTGCCTGATTGTCAGTTAGGTAAACCACAGAGACAGGCAGAAGTCCTGAGAGTACTGAAGTGACAGAGATTAACTTTCCTGTACTGCCTGAGACTTCAGCATATGCACAGTACTGTTTTCCAGTACTGCTTTAATATTCCATATATATTTCAATAGGTTTAGACCACACATTCAGCACAATTTTTCCAAAGTCTAAAGCTATTCACTCAACTGTATGACAAGGGTTTATTTTGGTCTATAAAACTAATCCTGGGACTGTAGAACTAAAATAGCATTTCACTGCAACAGGTGTTAGTTGATCATGAGCAGAACTGGGCTTAAAGCTCTTAGCTGCAGCCATTAGAAATACCTCTCAGTGTTAAAAAGTCAAGAGCAAGGCCAAAACACCATCAGTGATCCGCATCAAGGGACCAGTTTAATTAGAATGGTATTTTTAAAATTCGTTTTGTCTAGTCTTGTCTGGTAGCACTCAAGTTGTAGCATTACATCATTGTAAATACAAAGTAACTTTGGTTGAATTTGACTGCTAAAGCAAGAAGACACTGATTGTTTTGCATTTTTATATACTTCAATGTGTTTGAGTGAGACTTTCACATATAAAATTTCAGTCTTTGATAAATGAATGCATTTAAAATAAAATATTAATTCTGGTACTTTTAAATTGAAGCATATGTACACATACAGAGACAGCTCCTTTCTTCCCCATCTGCAGCTATGAAGAGTCGTTACCAGATTCCTTTTTGTCTGTCCCCACTTTAGAAAGCAAAATGCATGCAAAGATGTAAAAAACCTTTTACTTGATCAGTTAATTAGTTAAGACTACACTAGACTGATTTAGAAATGAATGCTAGACTCAATATAGCAGAAAACAGATTGCACTTATCTAAATGCAATTTAAAGTTGTTAAGTATCTCATTTACCATCAGTTTGAAAGTGACTGACTCTAATTTATGGTATCTGGAATTTATCACATCTGAAGGCACATTAAATAAACTATAAGAGTTACTCAGCAGCTGACTTAATCAATTCAAAACTTAAAAAGGGAAGACAAATTTTCTTCTCTCAAGACTTACAAAATATTCCACTAGTATATACAAGAAAGCTAACTTCATTTATCTACTTTGCAAAGAAGAGCTTCTGAGCAATTATTTATGCTGTGTCAGCTTGTAAATTGTGCTGTCTTTTGTGCCACTTCTGCAGTATCTAGGACTGCAAGGAATAAAAAATCAGGCAGGAAAGCTTGGAAGTTATTCCCCCTTGATCTTTTTACACAGGCTGCAATGACAGCTAGGTTCTCTTAAAAGACCATTTGAACAAGTATTAACCTGAGGGGCTCTCTGAGAAAGCCTCTCTCTCTCTCCATTGACTTTATGAAGGAAACTAGGTTCCTAGTTTATGCACATTGGATAGATGCACAACTGAGATGCTTATTGCCAGTGGATCCTCTAGACAGGATTGCATCTTCCAGTCTCAAATCCCATTTGGTCCCCTTGAGTTTGTCACAGTGTTACAGACACCTTTGGAACGACTGTTTCATCCAGATGGTGGAAGAGATACCCTCTCAGCCAGAATTTCTTCACAGAACTCAGATTTCAAAGTGAAAAGAACCCTAAGGTGTACCTCACACCCTGCTATAGTTTTTACCAAAAGGCAAGTGTCAAGTTGAGAAAGATTTAAGACTTTGCACATACTTAACCAGTTTCAGTGTAATAGTAACTGGTATGGAAGTAAGAGATGTAAGGAAATATGAATCAGTAGTCCCACTACTAAAGTGAACTATATCCCTTTGAAAAAAACAAGCAATCATATTTCTATGGGTAGGACTATATTAGCCAGCCAAAGAAACTCAAGAATAATTTGCACCAAAAGAACTATACAAAAGAACTATACATTGTCTTTTTTCACTGAAGATGCTGGAAAGGACTATTGAAAACAGAATGAGTGATTTTTTTGCAAAATGAATGCATCTGCAACTTTCAAAACTTCAACTCTGCTAAAACATTGCAAAGACTATAATCTGGTGTTTGCTCAAAGGGACTGTTCTACTATTCTCATTAGAAATATCAAGACACTTCAGTATGTGTCTTCAGCTATCTCTTCTACCTTCCCTTAAAATAAACATTCTTTGTTGAAAAAAACCCAACATATCTGCTTCCCAGCAATAGATTTATATTATTCCACATGCACAGCAGCATCCTTTTCCTTTGTTCAGTCAATACCCAGACTCAGCATACTTAGCTGAGTTTGGCTTGAAGTCCTGATGGTGGAAAAGGATGATTTCCCAAAAGACAGTATCTTCAGACTTCACAGCTTGCTTGCTCATCTTTTGCTCATCTTCCTCACACACCAAAAGAATACCCATCAAAACAACTCTCTCTTCATACCAAGTATATTTTTCACTAGTAAATAGGGAAATGGTCAAGCACTTGCTTGAACAGAGTTCATGTCCCAGTCCCTATCTGTTTGTTTTTTCCTGCTACTGTCTTTACATCTTCTGAATACAAATGAAGAATTTCCTCATCTTCCTTCCAGGTTGGACGGTTTTTCTTGGAAAAATCTCACTCCATAGGTCTAAGAAACTGCAAACTAAGAAACACACAAATGCTGTCTCTATTAACAAAATGATATTAAAGGAGGTAATTTGATGTGAACATAGGTATACTGGAATCTGATCTCTAGTCAGAAGTATAAGAACTGAAATTTCAGCCCAGTGCCCCCTACATTATACACTTCACAGAGAGAAAGGTCAAAGAAAACAAGTGCTAGAGAAACATTCTCTTGCAAGGGAAGCCTATGTTCCACAGAAAAGCTATGTGAAAGGTCTACAAAGATTTATGCTTATTGAAGAATTCTCAGTAGAAACAATATAAGACTCAAAGAAAAGTTTTGTATGGATTGTAATATAACAGAAACAAAAAAAAGCAAGCTCATATTAACTTGCATGCAAGAAAAATAAAACAAAAAGTAGGGAGACATCATAGTGAACTATAAACATGAATCTTTGATTCTACATAATGCAGTCTGTTATCTAACTTGCATGCATGCTAGTTAATAACTTTCAGAGAGACCTATGGAAGGAATAAAAATCACAATTCAAAGTAATTTTAGACACATTAGAAAAAACAACTCAAATCAGGTTTACTAGGAAAATGTTTTAATGCTTTTTTTCCCTTAGGATTTTCTGGTTTCTAAAAATAACACAAAGATATTATCTGAGTGTCTCTTTGTTCAGTTCTGTTAGAAATCCAAATTTCAGATCTATTCTGGATGTCTAAAATTTTATTTAAGTTTTCT